>NC_089903.1:1548750-1858500 GCF_040182565.1 Anser cygnoides | reverse complement strand
CATCAAAATAAGTATATATGATACAAAACAACTTAGTAAGAAATTCATAAGAAAACAATAATGGTGAAAGGTGTGTGTCTCAGAAGTGAGCACAGAACTGTAAAGCAGCTTGTTTCCTTTTTACTCTTAGTTATAAAAAATGTCCTTCCACATTTCTACTGATACTCTAGTGTTAAGAGGCTGTGCCAACCTGGGGTGCTGAAGTGTAGAAACATCTCTTTCCAATTCAATGTAATATTTCAGTGACTTACACACAGAAATAAATTATTAGGGTCTTTTCTCTTGGGAGGATGTGATTTTATTTATTTTTATTCTGAGAAATGCTCTCAAACTTCTGTTTCTAAAAGTTTGATCTGTATTTGGTGTGTCTAGTCAACGTCTTTCCACTCTTTGAAAGTCTTTCACAAGTGTATGTGAAAGATGAATTTTGCACAAAAACCTTTATTGATGATGATGATGATAGAGTTCACAAGAATCCAGTAACACTACTGTCAGAACTTAATTTGAGCTTTTAGGATCTGAGTTAGGGAAACCAATGAAACAAGTATTTTTCTGAATTGTGCAGCCTTACAGAAGGTAGGGGACTGCAGTTCTGATTTCCACAGCTCTGCATTTATAGTACTTTTCCTGTGCAGGTTTCCTTTTTAAGTATAATTGCAACTTTAAGAGAAAATTAAAGAGGCAAGGCAGCACTGGAAATCATTTATACTATTATATTCGAAGTTTGACTCATGTATTTATTGGTCAATCATGATGTAATTGAAAGCTCCACAATGCCTTATTTATGTAGGATACTAAGATTTTATCTGCAACTAAAATGGCATGTACGTTCTGACTGTCAAATGCGTATTTTTGTACTGCAAGACAGTATATGAACTAGTGAACTAAAACAAGCGTAAGTTAACATCAATTTTAATAAGATAAAATAGGAAATAGTAGTGTAGGAGAGAGGTGACAGAGAGCTTGCAAATCTCACGCTGGAAAAAAAAACAAACAACCTGCATCAGTCAATAATATTATGCAAGTTTAAGTGCCACAGGTCAAACAAGGGACAAAATTGGCCTCAGCTACAAAGACAGCGGCGTGCATACCCTTTGTGCCCTGAAACAGGATCTAAGGGTGGCCAATTAACAAATGTGTAAAAAGAGAAGAAATATTGGACCACAAGGAATTCTGAACTTTTTTTGCTCAGTAAACAGAACTACATGGAAAGGATTCATCAGCCCTATAACAAAGCAATGCCATTAGTAACACATAAGCAATTTTGTTGTGGAATTTATCTCAGAAGCAAATAATACTGTTTTTTCTGAGAGTCCACAACAAGAATGAGATGTGAGGATCTTATGTAATATTTAAATATTTCCTTCTAATCTCTCTGTATTAATAAAATAATGATATTTTCCAGTTAAACAGACTTAGCCTATCAAGACTGGGGAATAAAATGTAATAATATAAAGTAAAAAATATTAAATTCTGCAATTCAAGGCTTATAAACCCTTCTTTTTTGTCTGCTGCATCAGTTATTAGAGACTAAAGAGCTAAAACTAAAGTGCAGTTCTAAACAAACCACATGTAGAAATGCCAAAGTCTAATTAATAGATAAGCATCAGCAAGCACATTCTCAGAGCTGTGACTGAAGCTGTGCTGGGAATGTGAGTCTGTCTGAAAGTAGGAACTGTTCTTTTTCCCGTTGAATAGGAACAAAAGGGCCAAGGTAGGTTGTGTTCATATGTTGTTCCTCTGTTCTTTCAGGCATGCATAGATGTAAAATGGTGTTAACATCAGCAAATAAAGATGTCAGACTAAATAACTGTCAGGAACACTTGTGTCCAAGCAGAGCAACTTCCACAAGTTGAGTTTGGATCTCCTCACACTCTCTAGTTGGAAAGATAGAGCTTCATCTGATTCTTGCCTAGTTTTTGTTTGCCCTTTTTTTTTTTTTGTCTTTTCCCACTTTTTCATATTTCCATAGCATAGAAGTATGTCTTAGAAAATGGAAACATTCAATTTTGAGAAGGGATTTTCAAAGTTGCAAGCGAGTTTCTTTTTGCCTGTTTATTTTAATGTGAAAAGGGTTGTAATGTTTATATTATTTCCCTTTATTGCTAAATATACATAACATATTTCTAAGTAAGTGTTCTGCATATATTTGAAATGGGACTTACACCCTGTTGCTACTATTATTTTTCCAGATACCTGAAAATGATGAATTGTTTGTTGTTCATCTCAGGAGTGTGGAGGGAGGGGCTGAAATCAACACCACAAGGAATTCTGTTCAGATTAATATTAAGAAAAATGACAGCCCTGTGCGATTTGCTCAGAGCACTTACATGGTGCCTGAGGAAGTCGAAATGCTCACAATTCAAGTGATTCGTGGTAAGGATGACAGTGGAAAATTAATTGGACCTGATGAATGTGAAGTCTCCGTCAGTTACACCATCATAACTGGGAATTCAACAGCACATGCGCAGCTCAATTTAGACTTCCTAGATCTTCAGCCAAATACAACTATTGTCTTCACACCTCTAGTTCATGAAGTATATATGAAATTCAAGATCCTTGATGATGCCATACCAGAAATTGCTGAGACCTTCCAAATTATGCTCCTTAAGGACACGTTACAGGGAGATGCTGTTTTGGTTAATCCATCTGTTGTTCACGTCACCATCCAACCAAATGATAAACCCTATGGAGTGCTTTCAATCAACAGTATCCTGTTTACTCAAACTGTTATCATTGATGAAGACCAAATTTCAAGGTACTACAGATCTTCAAACAGTATCTCGTCATGTTAAGGGATTTGTTTGGCACTGTAAAGCATCCTTAGGATTTCACTGACAGTAATTATAAAATCAGTAGTGAAAAATTAATATAGAAATCACCTACTGTGTAATTATTATAAACGATATAGAATTTTCAAGGGAGAAAATGTCTAATTATGCAGAAGTATTTTAATATTTATGAACTATATATGAGAACTGTAAATATTTAATGACATTATCAAAATACTGAAAAACCCTTAATCTAAAAGATGGATCAGTGAAGTTGTGATGCGGCCACACACCCATTCATACAAGTGGAAAATATATTTCAGGCTTCCTTTCCCAGTAAATCTTTGTCTATACTGTATTTAAAGTCAGTCTCTGGTTAAAAAATGGTGGTGAGTGTCTTCTGTGAAGTACTGAATACCCATAGACTTCCAAAAAAGTTAAATACATGTAATTTTACAGATAAATTAAAAACAAATCTCCACACAAATCTTTACAAGCAGAACTAATATCTATACAATATTGCCAGTTTTAGTAAAAATGTCCACTGCTAGCTAGTGATGGTGGTTCATCCCCAGAGAAAGAGGTAATGTATCAACCTATGATTTTATGAACAATTTCTAGTATGTAGAGCCCAGCACTTCAATATTCACTTTTTTTTTTTTCTTTCTTATACACAGATACAGGAAACGTGACATTTCCATAATCACAAATATTGATAAATTATATTTCAGTGCATAGGCAAATAGTTGAGTCACTTTATTTTAAATAAAATCATTATTTAAACACTCATGCCTGACAATTGTATTTTGATATAGTCCATAAAACAGTGTAGAAATTTAGTTGAGAAAAAGTTTTCTGAAATTTAACATCTTTCCTGAGAAAAAATATAAACATGCCAACTTTCCTCTTCTCAGTATCTTTCTTACTGTAAACAAAATAAATTTTAACTAATGTCTTTAGATATATTACTCATGTCTTTATGTATATTATCTCATGAATAAGCAACCTGAGAAAAGTCTACTTCTGTGGTATGATTTCACAAATTTTAAGTCCTGACTCAAATGTCAGTAGCAGCAGTTAATATCGATTCCACTGAAGTCAGTATAAATCTTCCAGGGAACAGATAGCTAAGTAAACCGATATTAATTATAATTGCATGTTACAGATTTTTATTTTCATTCAAAACCACAGGTTTGAAGGGATCACGATCGTAAGAAATGGTGGAACACATGGAAATGTTTCTGTGACCTGGGTCATAACTCGAAATAGCAGTGATCTGTCACCTGTGACTGCAGACCTTGTTCCAGAGACCGGGGAGATACATTTTGATCAAGGACAGATGCTGGTCACACTTTCACTGACCATTATTGATGATAACATACCAGAAGAAGCAGAGCCCTATCTTCTGAAGCTCTTAGCTCATACAATACAGGGAGGCGCAGAAGTCAGCGAACCATCTGAGGTAAGTTTGATTTCAGAACTTGTTTTGAGGAGGTGATAGATAATAATTAGGGAGTAGGATTAGGATTAGGATCCACCAGTTTTGGTGGATTGGCTAAATTGAAGTAGTTGTGCTTGAGTTTAAGTGAAGCAAGCTGATGTATTCTCAGTATAAAGAGCCACATCCAAAGTCTTTGGCTTAACATATTTTATAAGGCCAGACCTATTTAATGCAGTAGCATTTAGCTTAGAATATTCCCATCATAAATATCATTGCATAACTGCTATCTTGATTGGTTGCTTGCTAAGAGAAGGTTGAGCATTTATTTTCACTTGCTTTTTTGCTGTAGGTACTGGAATGTTTTACACAGAGTAACAGCTTCAAGAGGATGGCTTAGTGATTAAGACTAACCTCTGAACTTTTAAATAAGGGGTAATTAGCATTACTGACAATTCTGTGACTCAGGTCCCTACTTTGCTTTTTGAACATATGATTGGAATGAATTTGGTGAATTAAATGATTTTTTCACAGTCTGAAATATATTCAAATTATTCACTTTGGCTGCTGAACCAAAAATCAGTTATTCAAAGCTCATTCTGACATAGATGAGGCATAGCAGGAAAGTTGCTGCTATCAGTGGTGTGCTGCTTGTGCACAAGCAACACTTTGGGGCTGTCAATCTGATTTCTTTCTTGAGTGCCAATTCACTAACGATAAAAATGTATGATGACAGTCAGGACATACTTTCATGAAAACGTGAAAACTGTGGTGTATATTAATTGTAGCATTGAGTAAGTGATGCTGTTTTCTGTTTTGCAGCTTTTGTTTTACATTCAGGACAGCGATGATGTTTATGGCGTAATAAAGTTTTATCCTTTGGAGAATCAGAAGATTGAAAGTAATCCAACAGGACGCTTTTTATCCTTGAGTTTTGTAAGGGAGAAAGGAACAGTTGGAAATGTGCAGTTAGTTTATACTGCACTGTATATTCCAGCTGGAGCTCTGGATCCTGAGAGAGCAAAAGATGGCATTCTAAATATGTCTAGAAACAGCATCCTCCTGTTTCCAGAAGGAAAAACACATCATACTTTGAGTATACCAATAAGAAAAGATGCATTTCTTCAAAATGGTGCTCATTTCCTCATACAGGTATCTCAGCTGTTTTGTTTTTGTTTTTGTTTTTTAGCTTATTTAATATGAGGAATATGATTCAATAATTGATCCTTCCCCTTGACTGTAATTTAAATGACCATTCCTGTAAAAAAAAAAAAGTGCTTAGCTCTGAAGCAAAGATTTTCTTATTTAAAAAGACATCTTTCATAACTATGCTATAAAGTTTTCTATCCCTAATCATTAGTAATTAAACAAATTTTAAAACTAAAGAGGATTCAGGTACTAATCATGGAATTTATCAAAATGAGATCAGCGTTGTCTGTTGCTTGCCCCTTGAAGCATGTTTCTGCTTGGCCTCTGACTTGGAACGTGAAAAAAATAAGGTTCTTAAAATTAAATTACTGAAGCAGGAAAAATTTCAGAAATGACATGCAAGTAAATGTATCTTGGGCTTGATACAGGTCCTTCTCCAGCAGGTCATCCCCCAGCCTGTACTGATACTTGCGGTTGTTCCTTCCCAAATGCAGGACTCTACACTTGCTCTTGTTAAACCTCATCTGGTTTCTTCCTGCCCAACTCTCCAGCCTGACCAGGTCCCTTCCAACCCCTACAATTCTGTGATACTGTGATCTTTGCTCTTCCAGCTGAACTATTCTAAATTAAAAAGGGTCAAATATACATTATATATTATATGTATATTATATTGCATTTATATATAAATTTGTTAGGAGAACTTACTTTTTTTTTTCCCTGTATAGTTTTCTTCACTTTTTTCTTTCCTTTTTTTTTTCTATCTCAATTTGTAAAAGATAACTTTTATCATCGTTGAAGGTGTTGATGTTATATCCATGAATTTCAAATTTGCCAGGTTTTATATTTTCCTTATAGTCTACCAAAGACGTTGTAATCACTTCTAAGACCTTTGAAAGATTTCCTCCCTCCACATCCTTCTCCCTACATTCTCTTACAGGAGGAATAATGAGAACAAAAAGTTTTGCCAGAATTATATTGTTTATCTAATATGCAATTTTATTTATTTATTTATTTATGGCATTCACAGTTAGATTAGGAATTGCCTTCTGAAATACTAGAACACGTTAGTATGTTTTATGATTGCAAGAGGTTTGAGAGATCCACAAAATTCTTAAATGTCTAATTCCATGTATTCAATGTTTTTTTTTTTTTTTTTTTTTTTTTGTCCTTTGACTGTAGTCAAGACACACATCTGATAAATATTTCAGAATGTTCAGTCATTCCAAGCACTTTGCCTGGATTTTCAAACTGTAGATTCCAATCTGTTTTTTTTTTTTTCTGTACTTTCTCCATGAACTATAAATAAAATCTTTGTTTGAAGAAATTAAATCAGAGGAGCTTTCCAGCTCAAATAATTAATTTAGAAACTCATAGAGAAGGAAAACACCACTATTTATCACTGTGACAATCCTTCTGCATCGTGAATAAATGATAATCTCAGTGAACATGTTTAGAATGAGTTGTACTTAGGCAAAATAAAGAATTGACTCAGGAATCAGCAGAGAAGCAAATGAAACTGTAGGATGAATAAAGGTACAGGAGATAATGTTAATGTGAGATATATTCCTTAGTGACACCTTCAATTAAATAACGTGCTGTAATCAGAGATGCGGTTTTTGGTATAGCTAGGAAGATTAACTCTGAAAATTAAGCTCATAAACTAATTGTTATTGTTCAAATAACTATATATTTTTTTCTCTTTGTACTGGTTTCCTTTAAAAGGTACTAAAGGAAACATTGCAGAAAGAGTAAAATCTCTGTTCTTTATTGATTATTACTTTATTCCAAAGGTACCATACAGGATCCAAATACAGCATACACTTTAAATAGAGCAAATTGTTTTGGCTGTGTAGTATTTCAGAAAGTTTACTGAGCTAATAACCGCACAGTGGTGCACTTTCATCCTGTTAATTGCAGAATCGGGGCCTATGCTAGGAGAAAGCTCAGAAAAGAGGAGAAACAAACAGTGCCATCATCTGTTCTTCAGACTTTTGATAACAAGTTGGAATGGTTGAGAATCAGTTACTAAATACAGTATTTGTAAAACATTTCCATCTATCATCAGATAAATGTTCATGCATATTTCTGGGTGTTACTCAAGCAGTTGTGGAACAAAATATGATACAGCCCACATATTTATAGAGTTTGGTTTCAAGAACTGTAAGACTTTAAAAATCATCTTTTGAAATGGTGAACCATGATTACTATATGAATTTAAGAAAGGCCACTATTTTATCCCCAAAAAATAAAGCTTTACTCTATGATAACACCTGATAACTCCAAGAAAAAATGTCAGTGGGAGTTTATGCCCCAGTGAAATGTTCACAGAAATATATGCAAATCTGTTATGGAAACATTTATTGTAATGATGCATGTAGACAGAATCACATGGAATAAATAATATTTAAAGGAAATAATTAAACAGGCAAGTTCTGCTTTCCTTGGTGTGTCACTACTGGTGCTGGGCTTAGCGAGTGATGCTTCCCTTTTAAAGAAAAGGATGAAAAAAAATCTATTTCCTCTTAGTATCTATAATCTATCAGAAATGCAGTGACAAGTAAAATACAGTTTTGAAATACTGTACTGAATTTAAATTCTTAATGTGGCTCTGGTAGTTCTTAGATAGAGAATTCCTTAAAATTTTGTGGAGAGGAAAGAAAAGTGGATTATTATTTGGCTGTTTGATCAAGGGCTGTAAATTATTATGACTTCAGTGATTTCCCTAGATTTTTATCAATGCAAGACACAAAAAATGATGTTAGACAATTGCCTATGCTGCTCATCAATGACTGTTGTTAATAGCTCTAGTAATGTATCAGCTGATCTGGAACAGAGTCTCTCTCTCTGGCTTGATCTGTGTTTAATTACATACACTAACATGATTTGTCTGGGAGGTGTACCATTCTGCTGACAGCTCAACAATATCCACTTAATTTCTTTGACATGTCTACTTACAAATTTTTATAACAGCAGTGCTATCAGTAGGAAGAATTTGCTCTGGAGATGTATACTTCCTTTATATGAAAATTACTCTGAAATGTCAGAACTGTTCTGACTTGGTGCTGAGGCTTCTTATTTCTCACTTTTCTTTTACTTTTTCCTACAGCTGGAAGGAGTTGAACTGGTGAATAGAATTCCTCTAGTCCCATCTGTGAGTCCTAGATTAGGCGAAATTCGAAATATTTCTTTGAGGATTACTCCAGATATTGCAAATGGAGAAATAGGCTTTATTAGCAATCTACCGATTATTCTTTCTGAACCAGAAGATTCCCCTGCTACGCTGGTAAGTAAGCCTTTTTATATTGTCTTTTGCTATGGAAAACTTATTTGGAGAAGGTGGAGTTTGCTGTATTCAGTGTAGCATTTGACAATTAATGTGAGGAAAAGCCTTCCTGTAAGTTCTGTCTTATCCTAAATATTCTCTTCTTTAAAAAAAAAAAAAATGCTCTGAAATAATCTGTTACTGATTTCCAGAGAACTGAGATTGGTCTTTGCTTTCTGTGTAAGTATCTAAAACCAGTTAGCCCTTGATGCTCACACAGAGCAAAAGATACTGCAGTTAGTCTCTCTCACCAATTGCGAGCATAGTCATGTAAAGTAGGACTGAGACAAATCCTGAATAAGATAGATCATTTCCCATTCTCAAATTAGAACTGGCCAAACTTTTGTTTTTATTATTATTTATTCAAATAGTAATTTGCAAGGGAGTAATCGGTTTTGCATCTACTTTTGCAAGTCACAACAAATTAATGTGTTTCACAGGTTTCCATTGCATTGCATCGAGATGGGACTGATGGTCAAGCAACTGTGTTCTGGAGTTTGAAACCCTCTGGTCCCAATCAAAAGGCGGTAACACAGGATGATATAAGTCCTTTTAACGGCTCCGTGGTTTTCTTATCTGGACAAAGTGATACCACAATTAACATCACCATTAAAGCTGATGATGTACCTGAAATGAACGAAACTGTGTTATTAACTTTGGACAGGTATTGTACCCTATTCTCTATTCATATGTATCAGCTGCAGTACTCAATTTATGCATAACAGATTAGCACAGTGTTAATTACATGGTATTGCTTGCATTGTGTTGATATGTGTCTGAAGAAATAGTGGGCCCTTGTTTCAGACTGTGTATGGGTTCTTTGACTGGAGATCAATGTAAGAAACCATTTTGCATTTATTATCTAATGACTTAACTGTTTATATTTTCATGAAAATTCTGTATGCTATTTAGAAAGTTCTTTCAGTTTTGATCTTTTTTATAGCTCTTGGTTTTAACACTTTTTTTTTTTCGGAAAAATAATATTTAGTAAGATAATGGGAAAAACTAAAGTGAGAACTAAAAAGCAATGCAGAACTTTTTCTGTCAGAAAAAACATTTATAACTTGGGTGTCACTGTAGAATTAGACTTGCAGTTTATTTGTTTGATCTGCATGTTCAATATTCCTTGATAATTAGATACTTCTGTCAGCTCATAGCCCCCAGAATATCCCAGTGTGACTATTATTGCAGTCTTCTGCTAATGAGAATGCAGTGGGGTTTCTGAAGCACAGTGTTCTGGTCTCCCTTCTCATCTAGTGGAGGATTTTAGGATAACAGGCTGTAAGGGCCCTCAGGTGATACTATTATCTGCATGTGAACACTGTTCAGAAAACTTAAATTAGTTTATAATCAGGAGTCTTTTCCCTCTTTGAGTTACTAACAAGAGTGTCTTGGCTATATCGTCTGTCCTGCTTCCCACAGCTCAGTTACATAAGTAAATACAGAAATACCACCACACGTGCTCTTGTATTACCTCCTATTTGTCTAAGGTACATTTTCCACTTTTACTGAAAACATACTACAGTGGTCTGCCAGCACCAGCTTCCACACTGAACATCTACTACTTACATAGTCCTTACCTTATGCAGAAGAAGTATTTTTATTCTGTACAGGAAGCGTAGGCTAGCTCTTAGATATCCACAACAGATATCCACAGTGATTCCACATTAGCAAACAATAGGCAAGAAGCTCCTCACGCTGTTGTTGATCACTAGAAGATCCCATTTCAGAAAACATGGTTTTCGAACATCTTTATGGCACACAGGGAAGATGTTATTCCTTTGCGGGATTGGCTTGCTTGATTAAAAGGTGGCTGGTTAATGCATGTAGTTCAGAACTAGTTATTTTATTCTACCTTGGCTACTCATTACATTAAAAAGGCAATCCTTTTCAGAATAAAAACAGAGACTATTGCAAGCAGTTCTCCGCTTTCTTTCTGTGGGAGAAACTGGTTTGTCTCAAGGAATTTTTTTAGAGTCTCTGGCACAAAGGGGGAAACTAGGATTAGAAATGATGGTTCAAGTTTTGAGTGTAAGGTGGCCAAGAATGCAGAGTGGTATTGAGGTAAACAAGTAAGTAGATAGAAGTAAGCAGCATGAAAGGGTAACTTTTTTGATTCACGTGTGTGAAAGTACAGTTTTCTGCCATTTATCCTGAGTTACAACTGTAGGCTATACCTTGAAAATGGTGGCTGCAACAGGGATTGAACTGGCAGCTGAACAAATACAACCAGTGTTCTGCTTTTGCTGTGTATGGTGCAAGCCGTAGGCTCTGTTGATCATGAAGTGGATGGTGAAAAGTGTGCCAACAGTAAGCAGCTTTCCCACACTTGGCAGGGTCAGAGAGTGAACCGAGGAACAGGTGGTCTGTCCTGGAAAAAGAAGTAAGCAAGGAGGAGATAGAATCTGAACTTTTCTCTAGACCTTGGTAGCATCCCTCACTTCAACTAATTAGCAGAAGCCAAGAATGAAATGACTGCAGAGATCATCCTTTCAGTACTAGACATGACTCTTCAAATTAGGGTTGAAGGATACTGGCAGGGTTACGTGTACGCCCGTGCTATTGCTTTCAGCCTGGTTGGTATTTTGTGGACAAATAGAAGATTTCAGTTTCCGAGGCTGGCAGCCAGCACCTCACAGCAGTAGTGAATGAGCATGAAAACAAAGATGCACTGTGCTGTAGATGTGCTTGTACTGTTCCGTAAATTGTAGCATAAGTCAGCGAGAAAAGAAAGCGTGTAAGAACTTTAATGAAACTACAGACATAGACATATGTTCATAAGCATTCAATGTATTGCAATTATTAATAGCACGGGTAAAATAATCAAAATAATTAGTTCTAACAAGGATGTATTATTTACGGCTTAGTGGTATTGTCAAGGCAGTTCAATTTTAAATAAGCTTTAAGTGCATCCATAACTATATTTTTTCCAAGCCATTAAAAACAATGTTATCCTTTCTTGCTTTATGCTCTCTATACTTAGACCACAGATATTAAAACTAGCTCTGAATTTTGTCCACAAACTGGAGGAAAATGTATAACATGAAAAATATGATTCCAAAGAACACAGATGAGTAATGATGAGTAATGAAGGAGCAAGAGAGTCTTGTATCTGCTGAAGCTTCTTTATATTTTCTTTTTTTAGGAGCAGATTCAGGTTGAATGCCTGCCCTATCTGAATAGGCCTGAATTGAGACCAAGCATAAATAAAACCAGATGTCTGTAGTGAAATCTATGTGAGAAAGGAAAGACCTTGGTCTTCTTGATGAATGTAGGTGGAACAGGCCATGGAAATTGTGTGTGTGCTTTGTGAGAGCATATATGCATACTAGGGCTGTTCATTTTACCTGGTAAGCACAAACAGAAATCAGTTTTTTTTAAATCTGATTGCTGTTTTTTCCTTCTACACAACGTAATCTCTCACTGGCAGTTATCAGCCCCCCAGTTAAGGTGCAGACAGCTATCAGTTTGGCACCTGGCACAACCAGAGGGCCAGAACCTGCAGGGTATGTGGGCTGGGGACGTGGCCTGTGTTTGTGCTCATGAGTGAGTGGTGGTGAGACTGAGAACTTGGAGACTTTGGGATCTGGGGATAAATCACTTTTATTTTGTGGAAGTGATAATCAACAAACAGACAACTGTTTAGGCAGTCCTTATGCTCCAGCATTTTTTGAGTCTTAACTCATGGAAGTTAGGATGCCAGAACAGATCCATATGCATATGTTACGACATAAATCTCATTTACTATATATAATAAACTGAAGCAACGTTATTTGAAGATTTTTATTGTTCTAGTGATTTCTGTGATGGGATACAGATTTCCATAGGCTGACATTCTGTCATCAGTTTATGTGGAAAATGATTAGACCTATGAGTTATGAAGTAATTTTTTGAAAATTACAAATGTAAAATACAGACTTGACTATTTCACTGTGAAATATCTGGCAGTTTTTAAACATTTTTGGGTTTTAGAGGTTGCTACATGTCAAAAAGTTAGAAAAGCATAGGAGGGCCATTTAAATCACTGTGTAGTGTTGATGGACAGGGCTTAAGGGTTTATGTGTTGTGGGTTACTCACTGCCATACTGCTTAATGGAGCTAGGATTTTCTCCTTACTTGGTAATTCCCTTTGGTTAGTGTCTGTTTCAAAACCATATCTATCTTACTTATGTAAATTTTCATAGAATCACAGAATAGCTTGGGTTGGAAGGGACCTTAAAGATCATCAGTTTCCAACCCCAGTGCCATGGGCAGGGATGCCACCCATTAGATCAGGTCGGCCCACAGCCTAGTCCAACCTGGCCTTGAAAACCTCCAGGGATGCCTCAAGGGTTTGATCAGACTGCGTTTTAACGGGGAAAAAGTCATTTGAAAATAGTAGAATGTTGAAATGAGTGCGCTGGACACCTACTGCTTGTTTTCATTACTTCTCAAAATAACAACATATCTCTCCTGCTATGACTCAGAAAAATTAAAATAGCCTCAAAAATCAAATAAATGATGGATTAAACCTGGAGAGAAGGTGTTTCCTCTGATGAGAGGCACTATGGAAAGTCTAATGTGGCAAATCCTACTTTAATGCAGTTCTTTAGAGCTAGAGCCTGCCTCTAATTAAATCAGTAGATAATCCTGAAAAAATTGAAGAGGGGGTGAACACTGAATGCAAGCAAATTGAGTAATGTTCCACAAGCAATTTCACTTCCCCCTTTTTGAGATACCCTGATAGAAAAGAAAGTCTTTTAGAGAAGTGTGGTTTAATAATGACAGCCATGTAGATTCACAGTGGAAATTAAGTTTCTCATGTGTCTTTCAGAACACTCAGGTTCTGCAGAAATTCCAGATTTTGTCAAAAGTTATTAACTTCAAAGCTATTTTTCATTTATTTATTTAATTATTTTGTGGTTCTAGTTAGTTCTTAACATTGAAATTCTCATGGTACCTTAAACTTAGTCAAAACTCTAATTTCTCCTATTTTCTTGTACTGCATGTTTAAAAAAGTGTAAGAAACATTTTGAAGCTCCTGTCAGTTGTCCTAATTCATCTGTAGTTCTTGCTACATAATAATTATGATTTTTTTTACTGAAAGAATTTCCCTAATGATCAGTCATTTCACATTAGTCTTGTTGTATAAGAAATGCTTTACACACTTTGAGGTTGTATTTCTTTTGGCAGCATCATAAGCATTGCCAGGGTTTACTGTCTGTGACGATATGAAACTTCATGTCCATACATAGCCATTTTACAGGAAAAAATAAGCTGAGGATAAAAACAGGGAAGTGGCTTTCCCAGTGATTGGTATCACCTTATTCCTGGTCAAGAGTTCTTTTCACTAGCTGGAGGAGCTGCTGGCCACGGTTAAGCCACCATGTCAAAGCAGCTGTTTTAACTTTTATTGCTGCTTCTGAATAGCCCTCTTTGTCCTGTTTCCATACTGCTGTCAGAGGAACACCTAAAGAGCTGGTTTCACATACCACGAGGAGTGAAACGGGACTGAACTGGACCCGTGTAGTGTCAGGCAGTCTGGGAGCATCTCCTCCGTGGTGTAAGGGTGGTATATGAACGCCCCTCTGTTCTTCGAGGTTGGAAGTGCACGTGGCAGGGGATGGGGCTGGTGTCCTGGCAGCTCTCTGGTGGCACGGACCCTGTGTCCAGCCCCGTAGCTCCTCCGGGTCGATCTGAGCTGGCTGCTGGAAGTATTATGCAGCTATTTGCTGAACGCTTCACCTTGCCTGGTTTAGCCCTGTATGGACTTAGGTTTAGCACATGAAGAGTACACTGAACCGAAAAGCAAGCATTTGGATTAAAAGGATAAAAGTTTGCAGGATGTGAGTATGATAATTGCATTACAATGTAATTGTTCAAAACAATAGAATTGGGATTTTTTTTTTTTTATTATTCCTAGAAAAAAGTAAACCTGTGAGAATACTTTACAACAAACATTTTGGATTTAAATTTAAAATGTACTTTCCTAATTTATCTTTGTTCTCTTAATTCTTCTTTTTTTTTTCAATACTATTTTTTAAAAATTTCTTGTTAGGGATATGCATTCTATGTTATGAAAAGTTACATGTATATGCCTTAGAGTATAGATATAAAGAATACTACTGAGTGCACCATTCTTCGAATCACAGAATGGCTCAGGTTGGAAGGGACCTTAAAGATCATCCACTTCCAACCCCTCTGCCATGGGCAGGGATGGCACCTACTAGATCAGGTTGGCCACAGCCTCATCCAACCTGGTCTTGAATACCTCCAGGGATGGGGCAGCCACAGCTTCGTTCATTCATTGTTTGCTTAACAGCATCTTGGAGCTGGAAACCTAAACCTAGCTGCTTCTATTAAGTTTCTGCATAGGATGTTTTATGACTTTTTGGAGAAGTAACTAACATTACTGTGCCAGGGCAGTGATAGCGGTCTGACCACTCATGATATCAGCCAGAGAAAAAAAATGACCAGATAATAAATAAATAAACAAACAAACAAACAAATAAGTAAATAAATAAAAGGATCCAGGTGTTCAAGATGGGGTTTGTATGGAGAAACCACCTGAACAATGTTCTTTTTTACCAGTTGATGGACTGAATTTTACTGGTTGCTTCCTGACCTGAAAGCTGTCTAGGTTTAATACATATCAAAAGCTCACTTGATATAGTGATTCATTTTTATTTTCTGTTGTAAATTATTTTACTAACAGCTTAGCGCTATAATTAAATTTTAGCATTACCAACTCTGGAATCTTCTCCTTGATCTTTTCATTGTGTTAATATTTTGCTGTTTTTTGAATGCTTTTGCATGTTTCTGAGGGAAGGGAGAATGTCTCAATATATACCTAGCTTCAGTGAATATCAATAACAAATTTCAATTAATTCAGACTTCCTATTCGAAAGAACGTCTGTGAATGTATTTACTTCTCAGAATTTAGAGTGAACTCTTGTCTGTATTGAATTCCAAATTTAAATTATTTTTGAGATTAGTGGAGCCCAATTATCACCTTACAAACACTGTTTTAATCTGTTTTTGGTGCTTTGATAGACGATACAGTTTTTGTATTTAATGTATTTTTGATTAAGAAAGCCAAAATACATGATTACTATTGCAGAATAATGCTGCCCTTTTGACTGACTTCATGTGGCAGTTTTGTTATAAATGCTTGGTTGAAACTTGATTTAATTTTTTAACCTTTTGATTAGCAAATACCTTTTCCTTTCCCCTTTTTCTTTTCTTTTTTTTGTCCCTTTATTTCCTTGTCCCCTCTTTTTCCCCTTTTTCTCCTTCTGCTTCTCTTTCTTATATTTGTATTTATGTTATACATGTATATATACTACTTTGGTAATCTGATTAACTAAAAAATTGTTGTAAATGAGGTTTGCTGTGATTTTGTGCCTAATTACTTTTCCTTGTGTACCCATCAGTACTCTTTCTGTGCTTATCTGTTTTTATCATTACTTTGTCAGACTGATGAAACACCATATCACAGAGGCACGTAGATGTATTTCCCTAATAAAGGGTTATAATCGTGGATGGCTGCTGCAGTTGTGATCACGCAGTCAGTAATCAAGCTCTTTGAGGAGGGCTTGGTAGGGAACACCTTGAGTGGCTCTTGACATGCTGAATTGGTCATGGGGTCACTCCTCCTAAGTGGGAACTGCCCACTTGCTGGCCTTTGTCAACAGGAAAATGCCAAGCAAGCAGGGTTCCCATAAAAAGAACATTATAAACTTTTGGAAAGTAAAAAGAAAGCCTTCTTTTTTTTCTTTTTCTTTTTTTTTTTTTGTCCCTTTTGTTAGTTTTTTGTTCTTTTATAAGATGGGTAGTATTGAAATTTTAGTAAGTGGCACTTTCATTACTTTCTACATCCTCTTTTTTTTTTTTTTTTTTTCCTCTGTGTTGACAGGGTAGAGACAGAAAGGTTTGTCGTGTTCTTTGGGTAAGTGCGGTGAACTGTTTTCTGTCCTCAGTGAATCAATGCTTTGTTTTAGAAGTGGTTGGTTTGGACAGAAACTGTCTTTATCATTTCTTTCCCCCCCAAGAATCACGTCTCTGCATCTCTTCAGACAACGCATGCTTCCCCTTTGGTGTTTCGTTTGATGGCATGGGGTTCTTGCTTGAAGGCATTTCTTTATGTAGGATCTGTGAATGATGAAAGTTATGAATGCATGGCTCAGTGTTTGATATTTGAGTGTTTCATGGAATAATGAATTAATTGTTTTAAACTGCTACAAATACAGTTTGCCCCAACTAAATGGCTGAACTGATTAGAGTTACAGAGTAATTTTCTCTAGTCAAAGACAAGGAAAGTTATCTTGATTTAGACTAACATGCATATAATTTATATAACACAGGTTATTTTTTCTACCGACTTTTTTTTTTTTAAACATGTAACAAACATGAGCACGTTACTCTATTAAATAGGTATTACCTATTTTGCATCCTGTACCCTGTCCTGTAGACTGTGCTACAACAATGCTAAGTTGTTTTTGTGTGTGTAGGTTCCAGTTACTTAAAACGTGCTTCTGGACACAGTTCTGGGCCTGATTTCAAAAACTGGATATAATAGATCACATTTCTTCATGAAATAGTGTTTGATAAAGTCTAGGTTGTAGCACAGTGAAAGCACAAAAATATGTACAGTATGCAGGACCACGATTTCATTGAAAAATACAATACTGACAGGAAACGTGAAAGATGCAAAGGAATCTAAGTACCTAAAACTACATGTAATAAATCATATGCAGACCATCAATCTGAAGGTGTATTCTTGATGCATCCTGCAATAGTGCTTCTCTGGAATTTTTAATATAAGAAATTTAAAATGATGAAAATTACTGCTTCTGAGGAAAGGCAAGCAAGTAATATGCAAGGTTCATTACTGTTATCAGATACTGCCCATTCCTGTCACAGAGTACGATCAAGATGGTGTAGGAGAAGCCCAGAGAGAGAAATCCTTTACTGAGAGGAATCTGAAGTATGCGTATTTGGTCAACGTACTTCATTCTTGCACCATTCAGCATGTGCTTTAAAGGAGTAATGAGAAAGGGGAATGAGTCTGAGCTACTGAGAGCAGGTCCAACATTTTGTAGAGTCAGACAGGGATCCTACAGGTAGTCTCCACATCTACAGAAGGCAGGCTAACACAGAGCTGAGGATGAAATCCATGGTATCGAGGGTCAAATTTCTGCCTCTTTATGTCAGTAGTAAACTTTGACAAACAAAGCAATAATGGAAATTTATGCTTTTCAGTGTAATCTCAGCATAGGTGATTTTGGAATTTCCTTTATACCTTGATCCAAGTACAAAGTAGTTCTGAATTTAACTAACTTTTTTTTTTTTTTTTTCCTGGCACTATTCTGTTTCTTTTCCTGTGTGTTGTGTGCATGTGTTATCAAAAACAGACAAACAAACAACAGAGTTACTAGCTATAAAAAGCTAATCAGAAACAAACAAACAAAAAGTTACTTCAGAGGCAATTATTTATTTTATTTATTTATTTATTTATTTTTTTACGAATGGATAAAACATTCTGATGTTGTATCATTCTTAACTTGTTTTAATCCTTGTAGGTAACTGTTGGCTTTCATAATTTATTCATAAAATTTGTCAATATCCTGATCTCCTCTGTATGGATTTGCTAAACAGAGTTGCAACTTGAAAAAAACCTCTTACCTTCCTTTCTCAGGGTCAGTGTGGAAAATCAGATACTGAAATACGGGTTTACTACTTGTGAAATTACAATTTTGGAAAACGATGATCCTGGAGGAGTGTTCGAATTTTCTTCCTCTTCCAGAGGTCCCTACAGCATCAAGGTAGCTATCCGAGTAACGTCACTTAAACATTACAGACGACTTAGTTCTAACAGAGTGCTAGAAAAAGATTAATTTTATTTTTTTGCAGGAAGGGGAGTCTGTTGAGCTGCAGATTGTTCGCACTAGAGGAAGCCTCATCAGACAGTTTCTGCGCTACACTGTAGAACCAAGAGATAATAATGAGTTTTATGGAAGCACAGGAATTCTGGAGTTTAAGCCTGGTGAAAGAGAGATCATAATTACTCTACTGACAAGGATGGATGGGATTCCAGAGGTAAGAATTAATATTTTTCTCTCTTTAAATTGCATTCACATACATATTTGTTTGTCACTTACTAAAATATAGATGGTTTCACCTGTAAATACCAGCAATTTTTCTGTAACATTTGAAGGCTTTCTTTTTCTTAAGTGTGAGAAATAGATAGAGGAGGAGTGACTGAAAGGCCTATAAGATAGTCAAGCACCATATGAAAGCACTTTATATCAATACAAATCAGGTCTTGTCAGTCTTGCCTGAATATTCATTTCTCTGATATCTCTATTGTTTTGTAATCCCAGAAATCTGCACAATTTGAGGCATGTGTCTGTTGCTTTTCTCTTTGCTTTCTGCTTTTCTGTAGCTTGTTCCCTTTCCTGTGCATCAGCCATCCTGGATTCCATCAGGAAGTTTGCAAGGGTTTGATTTTACCACATTTATGTTAACATAAATTTTAGCTGCTGTGATTCAGCATTTTTTGCTGCCTTTACATGCACATTCCTATGCTGTATTTTGCATAAGCAGTTAGTTGTGTTTGTCTGATCCTGCTAATGAGCTGATCTAGGAGTAAGATGTCAGAAAGCCAGCTTTACAAAACATAAAGGTTTTAGGAAGGTTAATAATCTTTTTGTAGGGCCAGGTGGTCATCAGTCATGGATTGAAGGAGGGATGGAGGACCATATGATGAGGAAATCAGGGGATCACAGCAACTCCAACTTCAATTGCATAGGCTGCTGTAGAAATTCAGGTTTCTTTTCCCTACATACTCCAAAGAAAGGAGACATAAGAAGTCTGAACTCCACTACAGAAGCCAGGAACATAAGTTAATCTAGTAAAACTTAGGCACTAAAACAGCGGGTTATTTAATAGTTCCATTCCCAGTTTTTACTAGTTCATCAGCAGGCTGAGATAAAAGTATTTCCCTGCTTACAGCAGTATTATTAGACTAGGTAAGTCATCCTGCTGAAATGCTCAGGCAAAAACATACGAATTGTAGTGTCAGGACTAAAAAATAAGGAGGTCCTTTTATACTCTTCTATCTCCAAGAGTGGCCAAAAGCCACATACATGAGCAGGACATATATAATCACTTTCCTCCAGAATGCCATCCCAGCCTCCAATGGTGGGCAGTCCAAGGATGTCTGGAGTAATGGATGGTATCTTTGGGTGCCTTCAGATTTTCTTTCTGTTAATTGAAGCAGTTACGCTTTGAACGCAGGTAAGGTTTTAGCATCCATGACATTCTGTAGTACTGAACACCATTGTTTAATTGAATTGTATGTGAAGAACCAGTTCATGTGTGTTTCTTTACTGCTAACCACCAGCCAGTTTCACTGAGTTCTCCCCAGTGTAGAGTAATGCTGTTTTCTAGATAGATAAATGCAATATTTTTTTCTAATGTTCTCTGATACTTTTTTGAAAGTACCATGTCCCATTAGATTAATAAAGCCAGTTGATCAATTCTTTCTAAATTAGCATGCTGTCCATGGTTTAAAAATCTTTGCTTTACCTGTTACAAAGCCAGGAATCTTAAGAAGTCTTGGAGGAAAGAAAATTTACATTTCAGAGTGTGTTACAAACATTACTTGTGAAATTATGCGATTCTAAATTAAGTACACAAAATAAGTCCTTGCTTATAATAATAATAGACTTTTGGAGAAACTGATGCTTTTAGAGATAGAAAGTTCTAACAATTTCCTTTATTTGATAGCATTATACAAACGTTTATTGCATGTAGAATGTGTGTGATTTCATTTTAAGTTTGTATCCCTTTCTGCCTGATGGGGGACTGTGGACTATAGACCATTTTGTTTTTGATGTGGATGTTGAATATGTATTTTTGTTCTGACTGAGTTTCCCTCTTCTAGCTGGATGAGCTATATTCTGTGGTACTTAGTGGCTACAGTGAAATGCCAGGCAAGTTGGGGAATGCCACAATGGTCAATATAACCATTTTGAAGAATGATGATCCGCATGGTATCATTCAGTTTCTACCTTACGAACTAACAGTAACAATAAGTGAAAGCAAAGG
Source organism: Anser cygnoides (assembly GCF_040182565.1). Lineage (NCBI taxonomy): Eukaryota > Metazoa > Chordata > Aves > Anseriformes > Anatidae > Anser > Anser cygnoides. Next base: position 1,837,730 of record NC_089903.1, on the reverse strand, counting down.
AGAAGTCATCCATACCGGTAATTCCTTTTTATTAGAGTTACTTCTTTATCTGCTGTCTGCTTCTGCAAGTCTTATTTTCCCTGTTCTAGGATAACAGAAGTCTAGGAGACTTCTTACTAAAATCTCCACTCAGGACTTTACAGATTGGTACAATGCCAAGCAAGATGAGCAGCGGAGAGTGAAGTGGAGAAGTATGGGTGTGGAAAAACAGAGGGATTAACTGAGTAAAAAGGATTGCTAGAGAATTTTCCAGACAGGAGGGATGGAGTACTGATGTATGTGCAAAGTGCAACGTGGAGGTAGTAGCTCTGTTTGTGGAGAATGAAGAATGGGGTGTTATATAAGAGAAACATAGAGTTAAATCTTCCTATGGGTGATTTTAATTGATCTATTCAGTTATCAATTACTTTTACAGGCAAGAATTAACATGTGAAATTAAAGCAGTTTGCACTGCTTTAGTAATCTGTCTTTGTGTGTCCTTTTCTGTAGCACTCCAACATGTTACTGGTTTCATAAGAAGTGAAATTGGTTATTATTGTATTTCCTTTTTCTCAGTTTCAGATGTTTCAGATGTTCCTTTTTGATTTCTGTTGCTCTGAATATGCACACTGACTCTGTTTATGTTTTTTAGCTGTTTACAGAGTTGTAAGAAATCAAGGAAACTATGGAAATGTTAGTGTGTCTTGGGTTGTTGATCCAGCATGTACCAATGACGTCTATCCAGAGCAAGGGACTATTTTATTTGATAATCTGGAGTTTTCAAAAAATATCACCATTTACTCACTGCCAGATGAGGTAAACACTTTTACAGTGTTTTGGGGTGAGAATATGGGACAAAGAGTAAGTACTAAAACATTAGAGTATAAGGAGAAAAAAGGAATGTGTGTTTCTCAAGAGCCTAATAACTTGTAGGAAATATCAAAATACTTGGGTAGAACTGAGATAATGTCTGCAAATCATAGAGAAATTTCAGAAGCTGTGCATACCTCTAAACAAAAAAGGTAGAAGCTGAGAGTAATTGTACTGTGGTAAAGTTATAGGAAAGTTTGACTGAAACTCGTATCTTGATAACTGGAATCCTAATTTCAATCCTAATCCTATATGCTGATAAATTTGAAGTAATATAAGAAAGATTACACCTAATGATAAATAAATAAAGCTGTAAAAAAAACTACATGTATCAGAAACATAAAACTGGAAGGTAACTTTTGGGTCATCTGTGCAAGATAAAGAGGAAGGGACTTACTTACAAAAACTGTAGATGGATGATAATTTCTGTATAACTGTATGAATTATCATCCCTCTTGAGACACATAAGGACTGACAAATAAAAACAACACTCAGAAATCTCTGGCTTATTAATCCCCCTAACTTTTCATTTTAAATTCTTCAGTGTTTTGTATGCTAGAAATTAATGTCTTAATACTTTCAGGTGCCTGAAGAGGAGGAAGTATTCACCATCAGTTTATTCAATGCTACCGGTGGAGCCAGGCTGGGCAATGTAACCACTGCAATTTTACAAATAACAAAGAATGATGATCCCATTTATTTTGCAGGTTAGATATTATTGTTTATAAATGTGGAATACATACACTACCTAAAACGGATTTTTTTCACAAACCAGATCATTGCGAAATCGTAATCCCAAAAGAGCAAGTGGAAAAGCTCCCCAAACTTTTTTTTTTTTTTGTATTTAATTTATATTTGTTTCCTTCAGAACCTTCCCATTTTTTTGTGTGTGTCATTTTTCTCTTTGTTGATGTTGAGATCAGTTAGGAGGCAAGGTACAAAATATTCTCTCGTACCTGAATTATTTCCTACCTTTATCACATACATCTTATTGTTTCATTGAAGAGGAAGATCCTACTAGAGAGAATTAAGAAAACAGAGCAAATGCAAGCAACTCAGGCTTGAACTCAGACAGATTTGTTGCTTTTGTATTTTCAGAACCTGTGACAGTGAGTGTTCAAGAAGGAAGTGTTGCAAACTTTACAGTCCTAAGGAATGGATCTGCTGATGTCGCTGTTGTTGTCCAGTATATTACTGTTAATGGAGATGCAACAGCTGAAGAGGGAGACTTTGTTCCCAGTGGAAAGAACAGTGTCATTTTGTTTGATGTTGGAGAAAGGGAGCAGAATTTATCTGTGTATATCAACGATGATGATACCCCTGAAACTGATGAAACATTTTATATTATCCTTTTCAATTCTACAGGTAAGTCTTCCTTTTTTTTTTTTTTTTTTTTGCTGGCAATTTCTTAGTATCTTGGTCTTATCATAAAGCAATATTTAAATGCCAAGAATTATACGAATAATGTTTGCTTCAAGATTTTTATACAATAAATGCATACTGTGTTTGAATTTTCATCCTTAATTATTTTATTGGAAACAAAAATCAAATGATAGAGTTGATACTTTGCCTGCAAAAACAACTGGAGTGAAAGTCCCTTTTCAAATATAAATGCTCCAAATTAGATGGACTTCAATACAAAAACACAAAGCAAAAAAAAAAAAAAACAAAATTTAGTACCCAACAGTCTTAGGAAAAGAGGTATTCTTTTAGTTATTTTTTTCATGCTCCAGAGTGTATTACAAAACTACATGATTTTTGTAAAAACAAACAGAACTGCCATATTTTGGAGGAAGGGTATGTAATTGCTCTATTTTATTAGTAGCGAAAAGTATGCATACATTTTTTTCACTCTGAGACTATAGTTTTAAAAGGCTTAATTTGCAGAAAAATATATGTCACAATTTACCCAGGGGACCACCTCTAAAGAAAGGATTTATTACCTTAGAAATAACGTATTTTTGTTTATTTATTTATTTTTCAAAGTTTACACTTAAAAAGGAATGACCAAAATTATTCAGCCCATTCCTCACGTTTTTGAAATACATATCTTTTAGAATAAATTATCACTGTTATGTAATATACATGAGAAAATAAAAGTGAAGTATAAGAAATTCATAATTTTTCCAGAGCCCTAAGTATTTAATAAAGACCCTCCCCACACCTAGCTCCAACAAAACTCATGGTGTTGTGGGAGAGTCATTTGCAATTGTGTTATCAAATTTTAATTTACTGCCCTTCATTTTTTACTGTTCTCTAGTTGAGAGGTAATAACAGGCTCTGAATCTGCTGCAAATCTTTGCAATGCAAAGCAAAGCTGTATTGAATCAGCCATTGAAACCTGAGGGGCTGTAATTTAATAAAGCAAAGAAAGATGATGGCAATTAACCATCAGACTATACCTTCAGATTGTGTGACACGTTCTCAAAGTAAAATACCTACCAGGTATTCAATTCAAGATTAGGAAACCTAAAATTAGATTTCTTCATCTGTAAGCACGCTAAGCATCTTAGTTCTCATTACAGTCTCTGATGGTCTTAGTCTTTAGCAGTCGATAAGACTGAAGTGATTGAGGTCATGCTACAGTGGACACCCTGCGGCTGGCCTGTGAGTTTCTCACAAGGCAGCATTGATCTTGAGTTGAATCCTTCCCTGAACATTGGTAGCAGGCAGCCAGAGGTTGACAGGGAAAGCAGTAATTTGAGTATAAGGCAGCTAAGCTATTTCCCAAGGTCGGCTGGTATTCACTGTAGTACCCAGGTCTCTTATAAAATATCAGACTAGGGAAAGGATTAGACAAAACCATTCTTCTTCCTTCATAAGTTTTCTCTTTTGTTGTCTCTTTCTACTTTAATAACTTTCTTCAGGATCTACTGGTAGCTCCCAATACTACCCCATTGGGAACATATCATGGCTTTTCTCCTAGCACATGGGGAATGGGTATCCATAGCCTCCTTTTTCCTCTAAAATGAGCATCATATAGTTTTACAGCCATTCTAGAATCACTAAGAATAAAGAATATTTCTATACATATTCCTGAAAGCAAAAGTTGGTTTTCTTTCTATGATTGGTTACATACAGTGGCCTTGACTGTTCTGAAATTTTTTTGGGGACTGTTGTTCCTGAGAGAAAATACAAATAGAGGTATATGAAGTTAGAGGAATAAGCACATTGTTTAACGTGGAACAAAATTTAGTCGGACACTTTCAAAGAAGACAAAAAATGGGGTGGGTGTGGACACATTATGTTCATCTATGGACAATGCAATGGAGTTAGAATTAACATCCCTTAATATTTACCTGTACTAATATGCACACTGAAATCCTGCTAGCTTCCCATCTACATAATAAGAATCTTATGTTTCTTCCTTTTAGATATTCTTTGATATGGGAGTGAATAAACTCTTAGACATTGCTCATAGCTTGTATTTAGTTTAAATGCAATACTTTTCTTCTAGGTCTAAAGAAGGTCGCGGCTCTCTGAATACCTTACTCTTTTATTCTGTACCTCTGAATATCTTATTCTTTTGACTTGTCCAGATGATCAAACAGAAAATGTTACCTCACATAACAACTACATGCAAGGATACTGTGTAGTAAGAATCACATCTTCTCAGTTCATGTCATTTTTCCTGAAAATCTTACGTCTTGCTCTCTGGATGGTACACTACTTAAATACTTTTACTCTGATTTGCCTGCTGCTGAATACCTCAAATTCTGTTTTTCACTGACTTTTATAATTGTCCTTTTCTTTGTATAAAAGCAATTGTAGTGAGTAGAAAACATAATTGGATTTAGAGTTACCTACATTTCTGATTCCAATTTTAATAATAATAATTGTCCTCTTTTTTAGGAGATACAGTTATCTTTAAGGCTGGAATGGCAACAGTTATTATTGAAGCAAATGATGATCCTAATGGAATTTTCTCTTTGGAACCTTTAGAGAAGCCAGTTGAAGAAGGCAAAAGTAACATTTTTTGGTAAGTAACGTTTAAAGAATATCTTTGCACTCTTTTGGAACTGGTGTATGTGGTACTTTATAAATAGCACTTTGATTAAATCAAATGCACAAGTGTGCATTGATAGAAGTGCACTATAGAAAAACAGTTTTACAAAATTTTGGATTAAATGATTTGTAATGTGTTGAAGACATCACCTGTAATACTATGGAGTACACAGTAAATATTAAAAAGTGCACAGAAGCTCATGTTGAAATGTAACTAAATAAGACTTCAGCATTGATGTTCTGTTATAATCTCAGGAACCTGTAGATACAGAAAAATCTGAATGATTGAGCACAATATAACCTAGGCTGACAGAAAAAGAAAAAAAACCACTCAACAAATAGCTAAATAAAACTGTGTGGCACTAGGTGGCTTTTTGTACCCATCTTTGAAATTTTCAACTGCAAACTACTGTATTCTTTCTTTCTGTTTTTGTATTTTTTTTTCTTTTATCTGTTAATTACAGATTGAAATCTATACTTAAAGTCCGGATGTGACACTCTTCATTAGTCTGACCTTTGAAAGTATTTTCCTTTGTGCCACCATGATATATTGAAGAATTAGCAGGGTTAAAAATTGAATGCACTTGGCATCTCGCCTTGTTACATTCATTTCATAAATTTACTATGGGGTTTTAATTGGATGAAAAAATGATTTTTCGTTAAGAAATCTTGAGACAGGCTGTAAAGAGAAGTTAGGTCACAATAAATGCGATAGTGCAAATAGTTAGGGAAGAGGTTCTTCTTGCATTTAAAAAATCATCCTTTTTTTTTTGTCTGTTTGTTTTAAAGCCTTGAAGCAGATGCTTATGGCTGTGAATTGGTTCTTTATGCTTGTGCCAATACATCTGAAATATGAATAGTCTCAAGAAAAGAGGATATTAAGTTCATTGTGTGTTTGTTGTTGTGCTGTTCACTGTTTTGGGCTTTGTTGTTTTTTTGTCCTTTATAGTCTAATCTGCAGGATAATTTTTGTGGATTTGGTGGTGTTAAGAATATTGTTTTGATGTAAACATGCTTATATACAGGTGCTTTATGGAATTATAGGATACCAAGATCTCCAACATCTGAGGAACCTGCTCAGTCATCATTGATAAAATATATTTACTAGGGATCTGTCTCTTCCATACTGTCACTACTTTGACAGTTGTGTAGCATATAAAAAAGTGGTCAAAGTAGCATGTAACCAAACCACCGAAAACACAGAGGTTTTAATGAGGTAATTGGAGTTAGTGCAGCAGCGCTACACAGCTGGGATAGAGCACCCTGGTTAACGCCACAGAAGAAAAACCTTTGGAAGCAGAAACAACATAAATGTGTTGCTGTGGCTGGACTAGTTTAGCTGAACTAATTCTTCAACCTGATATAATCTATTTATAAGGCATTTTATGTCACCGTGCAAACCGACAGAAGCAAACTTCCTGTATGTAAGCGCACTCTTAATAAAGGCACTGTATGGGTCACTTTTTATTTGTAGTGCCTTTTTGAAATTAGTGTAATTGTGTTAGCAGATAGTTACCAAAAAAAAAAAAATCTTTTCATTTACTACGTTCTTAATCACAAATAACAGTAGATTTCTGAAAGCCGTAGAATGTAATTCTAATTTAATACAAGTGTAAGAAAACTTAACTTCCACTTAAACTTGCATAATATTATTGACTGATGCAGGTTGTTTGTTTTTTTTTCCAGCGTGAGATTTGCAAGCTCTCTGTCACCTCTCTCCTACACTACTATTTCCTATTTTATCTTATTAAAATTGATGTTAACTTACGCTTGTTTTAGTTCACTAGTTCATATACTGTCTTGCAGTACAAAAATACGCATTTGACAGTCAGAACGTACATGCCATTTTAGTTGCAGATAAAATCTTAGTATCCTACATAAATAAGGCATTGTGGAGCTTTCAATTACATCATGATTGACCAACAAATACATGAGTCAAACTTCGAATATAATAGTATAAATGATTTCCAGTGCTGCCTTGCCTCTTTAATTTTCTCTTAAAGTTGCAATTATACTTAAAAAGGAAACCTGCACAGGAAAAGTACTATAAATGCAGAGCTGTGGAAATCAGAACTGCAGTCCCCTACCTTCTGTAAGGCTGCACAATTCAGAAAAATACTTGTTTCATTGGTTTCCCTAACTCAGATCCTAAAAGCTCAAATTAAGTTCTGACAGTAGTGTTACTGGATTCTTGTGAACTCTATCATCATCATCATCAATAAAGGTTTTTGTGCAAAATTCATCTTTCACATACACTTGTGAAAGACTTTCAAAGAGTGGAAAGACGTTGACTAGACACACCAAATACAGATCAAACTTTTAGAAACAGAAGTTTGAGAGCATTTCTCAGAATAAAAATAAATAAAATCACATCCTCCCAAGAGAAAAGACCCTAATAATTTATTTCTGTGTGTAAGTCACTGAAATATTACATTGAATTGGAAAGAGATGTTTCTACACTTCAGCACCCCAGGTTGGCACAGCCTCTTAACACTAGAGTATCAGTAGAAATGTGGAAGGACATTTTTTATAACTAAGAGTAAAAAGGAAACAAGCTGCTTTACAGTTCTGTGCTCACTTCTGAGACACACACCTTTCACCATTATTGTTTTCTTATGAATTTCTTACTAAGTTGTTTTGCATCATATATACTTATTTTGATGTCTCAGTTTTCCCTCTTAAGCTTATTATAAAGGAAAAGAAAAACACAAAAGAAAAGTGCAGGTAAGAAAAAAGGAAAATCACAAGTTGCAAATTAGAAGAATGTTTTGTTTACTCTGAGATAAAAAGAAAGCCTCACAACCTATGAGTTATGTTGTGGTTTTTTTTTGTTTTGGTTTGGTTTTTTTGTGTGTGTGTTGTTTTTTTTTTTCAATTGGCCAATCTGAAAACAGAAAAATGTTAATTATCACCTAGTATTCATGCTTTCCACAAGACTGCATGTTTGTTTCAGGAATCTCATCTATTTTTAGGATTTTTTCAAATATGTTTCTACCCTGAAACATATTTGAAAAAAAAAAACCACAAACAAACAACGACAAAAAATATTTTTGAATCTGCCTTTTCCCTGTGAATCTTCAATGTGTAATATTCTTTCTTTAGTGACAAAGATAACATGTCTGCTCAGCCAGGATATGCACATAAACTAAAACTATTCACTGATGAGAATTAAAGAGGGAGCTTGGAAAGAGTAAAAATAATAGACCAGAGAGCCAAAATTTAACATCACTTCATCAAATAGAACTGCTTTTAACCTTATTTAAGCCAAGCCTTTTTGTAACTTATTACTCTAAGTCTTTCCAGAACTTCAGTTAACCTTCTACGTATCAAAGCCTAAGATGAAGTCAGCTTGTTCCTACCTGATCATCAAGCACTGTTAAATTATAAATCAGCTTTGATCTCCCAGGTGTGAATGTAATATTTCCCTTAGCTGGACTTAGGTCTTCTTCAGCTGGGTTTGGACCATCTTTTATCTGCAAAGAATTGATTTGTCTGATGAGAAGTCTATAAAGCAGGAATACAAATCCAGTGCAAGTACAATAACCAATATGCAGTGTGACTTGCATAACAAATGACTATCTGTTCAGCCATCTCCAACTTACAACTTACATGAACATTCAGTTGTGAAAATCTGCTCTTTTCTGGCAGACAGTGTAAGTCAGAACAACCACTCTGAAGAAATCCCGTATTTCCAGAATAAGAGGAAGAAAACTACTTCCATATAGGCCTATGGGGACTCTTTAGTATATTCTGATGCATAACTGACTCTTTCATATTACAGAAAGGATATTCATGCAAATTCAGTTTGAATCAATAGTATTTCATAATAAATTCCAAGACAAAGTAATAGTACTTACTGGTTTTGTGTCCCTTCTATCTTAACTTGTGATATTAAAGATACTAAATTTAACAGTCAAACTCAAAATACTACAAAGCCTCTTAAAGGTCATATGGGATTTTTTGGTTTTAGAACATTTTGTAAATTATTTTTCAACATACATATATAATGATGTGAGACAGACCTAAGTAATTGTCCAGAGAGTAAGATTTACTGTACCTTAAAACAAACATATTTGCAAAAAATTGCACAGAGAATCATATTCAGTACTTTAACTATTCATGCTATATTTAGTATTAATAAAATCCAGTGCAAAGCTTTTCTGGTTTTGACAGGTCTAGACTAAAGCTTTGAGGTCTAGATTAAAGCCTTACCCTATAGGACCAGGCAACTAGTACAGAAATATCTATATGAAAGATTTTATATATAATTTTAAAGTAAATAATAGAGTCTGAGCTAGATAAGAAAAAGAAAGCAATGAAGTCAGTAATTGTATCACATTCAAATCACATATGTAAATAACAGGATAAGTATTCAACATGATTAATTATTTCAAAAGCTTCATTTGCAGGGGATTCAAGATAGAGATCAAGATACAGATGATTATAGATACAGAAATTCACCAAATCCTGAGCACTCACAGTTCAAAGTTGGGATAATCATTAAAGACTCACTTGAATATTTGTATGTAAAATAAATATTTTTTAAAAAAATTAAAAAAACTTAGATAAGACACTTCTTACATACTTAATATGCATTATTTTCTAGTAATACATACTGATGTTGCCTCACGTACCTTTCTAAATGACAGAATATACTCGGTTTTCTCTAGTACCTCTTAACGTTAAACAGTCAATTAAACAGTCAGATAATTACAGTATTTTCTATATGACGGTTAATATGAATCCCTTTTATGAAACAGATCTACCTAATGTAGATGTAGGTATTTTGTCCTTCTTCCCCTTTTGCAAACACTTCAATAAATTATGATTACAGCCTCTCAGTTTAATCCAACAGACTACTGTATGAAGTCTTTTGGATAAACTCACCTCAAAAGTTATGACGACCGTCCCATAGGTTCCCCTCTCTCTAATTAGAGTGAGCGGCACAAATTCATTTCTGCCCCTGGGCTCATTCACTGTGATTAAGGCAGACTAATGAGGAAGAAAAGGAACAGACAATCAGACACAGATCAAATATCACAGCAGAATGAAGAAACTGTTACCATAGAAATATCAAACTCCCACAGACAAGTTAATCCAATCCGCAAACCAGTCCACTGATGGCATACATTTCCTAGCAACCAATTAGTTCAGCTAATGAAAACCTTAAAAGATTTCAGATAAAAATGTATCACGTAATGCAATTTGTGTGTTTTTGTTGTTGTTGTTGTTTGTTTGTTTCTGTAAATGAACATAGTCAACATACACAAAGCACTGACATATCATCACTGGTATTTTTAGGAGCTCCTACACCCATTAAAAATAGGTTTTCACCATCATGAAGTCGTTTATTAGATAGCTAGCTATAAATGTACTCAGGACAATCATTTAGGTCACTGGTCACTTTTTTAGGCTATTGTAGGTAACAGATTTTGAAGATATCCACAAATCCCAGAAGCAGCTTGGCTTAGTACTGTGGCTCTAACATTTTCTTATGTTCTTATGTTTTTTCAGAGAAGTCCTATACAAAATTATATTGTCAGAATGCTGTCAATAAGGCATAGCTACTCGTTCTACTAATACAACCTCTGTATTATTGCAAATATCATCTGCTGGAGTAACAACAGCATCTTATCCCAGAGGGTGTTATAAAATGCATATATTATGACAATGTTCCCTCAGTAATTGGTAATTAACCCTACTGCAAGAAGCTGTGCCTGCTCTTCAGAGGAACAGGTTTATATTCAGAAGCTACTTCTTTGTTTACATGCTACATTTCAAAACTGAATGTAATTCAGAATGTAATTCTAATTTAATACAAGTGTAAGAAAAAGTTTAAGTAGACTTGATGACTGAAAGGAGAAACGTTTGTGGTTAAATGTAGATGATTCTCTTTCCTGTCTAAGAGTGTCCAAGTATATTAATTTTTAATGTTAACTTTCTGAACTATTATGCATTCATATTTATTATTATAAATTGGAATTACAAGACACAGTGATGTGTAGCTTCACAGTAGTATTCTGCATGGACCTGCGTATGCTACTTCTGTTTTCTAAAGTACGTATTCCGGGAGTAGAATTGTACTGCAAAAGTGGTTGCCTTTAAAAGGAAGGCTTCATGGAACAGTTGTAGTATATTAGCATTTTACTTTATATTACATAGTATATTACTTCTTACTGTAAGGAAGATTACAGTAAAAGGAGTCTCCACATTTTCCTTTTCTACTCAACGCTGATGCATGCCTGCCAGGACTCTCATTCTTTCTGTATCACTGAACAGGATTTTGAGACACAGAGGACACTTCGGCAATGTTTCTTTGACCTGGCAGTTGTTTGATAATAACTCTGCACTGAAGCCAGGAGAAGAATTCTATGAAACTTATGGGACTGTGTGCTTCATGGATGGTGAAAGGTCGAAGTCAATAACACTACGTGCCATTTCAGATAGAATTCCTGAATTCAATGAATTTTACATTCTAAAGTTGGTGAATGCTTCAGGTATTGTCTTCCATATCACCATTTCCTTCATATCTGGTAGAAAAGAGTTATGTTTAATCAATCAAAAAGAAACCAACACTAGAAAGAGCATTGCTTTGAATCATGTCTTGATATCCTATGCTTTTCTGGTAAGGTTTTAGGTCTTATTTTTCATTTAATCTTGATTTCCATATATAGAGAGTTACTCAGTTCCCGAATTACTGTTAAACACATTTTGGTGATCTGAACTTTAAAAGGGATGCCTCTTGGTTTTTGAAATTAAACTTCTTAAAGTTCAGAAGTTTCATTTCAAAAACCAAGAGTTCTGAATTTCAGATACATAGATCTCCATGCACAAAATATAAAACAAAGATACTAACAAAGAAATAACAAAGGTATTAAAGGTTATGTGTGTCTACCATAATAGAGGTTGCTTTTTTGTTTGTTTGTTTCCCTAGAGGAGGTAAAATACTTGTAGTTACCACTTCACATGACTTAAATTACAACTTTAAATTGCTACTGGACACATTTCCTAATCTGGATTAATTCCACTTTAGTACTATTCATGGTCTTCTGTGCTCTGATACAAGTGAAAATGTGTGTTGGCCTTTCCTGTAAGTGAAGTCCATACGGATGTACAAAAGATTTCCTGCTTATAACAGGTAGATCACTGTACACTTTGAACACGGAGATTCTCCATTCACAACATGATCTTCATATCATGAATTCTTACTGTGCAAAGATAGATGACTAACACCAGGACTGGGCAGCAGTTTTAACACACAACTGGTTACTGTTTCTGCAAGGTGTATGTACTTCTGTATCAGAGGCAACAGGCAAGATTTTGCCATTCTCTATTCCTGTAAGTCTTTGAGCAATACAAGAATTGAATTTGGCCCCCATGCTTATCAAACGAATCAAAGGTAACCTACCTTATTGGCTAATTAAGAAAAGATGGACCTTGTCATGTTTCACCTGAAAGACATCTGTGTGTTTTACAGCTGAAAAATAGCATGTGGGTTTGTTTTCTACTGAAATTACATCAGCACAGTGTTTTAAGAATAATACAATTAACCTATGTAATTTTCAAGTTAGATCATTTGCTATAAGTCCAGAGGATCTTAAAGGAGGGTTTGAGGTTTTTTTAGAAACTTGTTTTATTAAAAAAAAAAAAAAGTACTTTGAAACTTTTTTCTGAGTGTGTTGTTTAATCATTAACTTTTACTCTAACTTCTATTACGCAGGTGGGTCTCCTGGTCCTGGTGGTCAGTTATCTGAAACCAGTCCTACTGTAACTGTCATGATCCCTTTCAATGATGACCCTTTTGGAGTGTTTGTTATAGATCCAGAGAGCCAGGACAGAGAGATAGTGGAAGATACTCTTTCTGAAGATGACCTTTCCTATATTACGGACTTCACCATCTGGAGACAGCAAGGCACCTTTGGTGTTGTCCGACTAGGTTGGGAAATACTGTCTAGTACCTTCCAAGCTGGACTGCCATCAATGGTAGATTTCTTGTTGCTTGGATCATTCCCAAGCTCAGTACAATCACAGCCCCACATGAGGCGCCATCACAGTGGAACAGACGCTCTGTATTTCAGTGGAAAAGAGGATGCATTTGGCATTATCGGTCCTGAATACCCATAACAATGGAAATAATGCAGTAACCAATTTTACATTTTCAGCTTGGTTAATTCCTAATGTCAGTACAGATGGCTATATAGTTGAAAAGGATAACGATAATGGGACTTTATATTATGGTGTGAAAATTCAGACAAATGATTCTCATGTTTCTGTAGTGCTTCATTATACAGCATTAGGGTCCAATATGACATACATGGCTAAAACATCAGTCATGAAATACCTGGATGAGAATACTTGGCTTCACGTTCTGATTACTCTGGATGAAAGTATAATTGAATTTTACGTTGATGGAATTCTAGTTCTGGGAGGAATGAAGAGTCTAAAAGGAGAAGCAATTCTTGATGGTGAGCCTTTGCTATTTTTCTCCATATATAAAGCTCTGAAATGCATAGTCTAGCCACTTCAAAGGTGGAAGAAATACACTGAAATGATTATATCTGTTAAGTTAATTGAAAGGAATGGATAAGAATTCTTTGAGGATTTTCAGAAAGCCTATGGAAATTGTGTGAATGTTCTAAAAAATTCAAACTGCTGCGATGTTGAGTGAGAGTAGAGGACTATTAATTGTATGGTGTACTATTTTATTTCTGCTTTTAAAATTCCAGGTTGAAGTTTAAGAAATCAAATTTTCCATTTGTAAAAAGAATAGTACTTCTGCAATTAGTAATTTCCATCACACTTGCAGTACTGTAGCTAAGCTGAGAGGCTGAGAGGGTTTTTTTTTTTCCCTCCCTCGGTTTCTAGAACAAATATATGTGAAATGCAATGATGCTTTTATTGCTAGAAGGATATGTCTGTGCTGTAAATTTTCTTTATTAGTGGGGATGGCGTGTGTCTGGGGATAATGCAATAGTAAGGCAAGTATGTCATCTCTCTCCGTTGAATGTTGGGTAATACACAGTGGTGTGCATAGCAGCCCAGTTTTTCTCAGCATCCTCCACTTTGTGCCCTGGGACTTTTATCAGTTCCTGTGGTTGCTCATCTCTACAACTGCCACTCAGTGTCATATGTATGACAATACACTGAAGAGCACAGCTTTTTTTGTTTGTTTGTTTTCTTTCGTTTTCTGAAAGGCAACTGAAAACAGCTGATGTGTGTGTTTTAGCACAAGAGCATAGCATGGCACAGAATAGGATAGAGTAGGAATGAATATGAGGCAGCTGTGATCCTATAGTTTGGAGACAGAGAAATATAAATGCTGTTGTAAAAAGAGTTTGGAATTTGCATGGAATTACAGTGTGGTGGATGAAATGGATGTCCAGAAGGGTTAATGCAGTAATCATGAGTATCATCAGAATGGATCAGCTGCCCTAGCAGAGGGAAACAAAGTAGGATTTGTTCAGCAAAACAAGGGCTAAAAGGGGTTGCAGTTCTGCTCTGAAAATCTGTGGAGGAAAGAGGGAGCCTCAAGTCTCTAAGACTTATAAAAATGAGGGATGATGATAATGTGCTGCTAGAACTAATAGGATGAAAAACTTGGACAGCATAGGATGGAATTGTTTGGCCTGTGAGGACTTACCTGTAACATTGAGATGAGGCTCAAGGAACCTCCTGATTTTGGATCTCAAGATCAATATGATTCCTCATCCAGGGACAATGAACAGTTTACCATTGGTTTTTAAGAAAAACAGGTAGTCAGTTGCTGACTGTTTCATACAAATACAATAACATGAGAAAAAATTATAATTTCCTTCTCAGGTCCAGGAATAGTAAGAATTGGAGCAGGAATCAACGGCAGCAGTAGGTACACAGGGTTAATGCAGGATGTAAGGCTTTATGAGCGTAAGTTGACACGAGCAGAGATCTATGAACTTCATGCAACTCCTGCAAAAAGTGATGTCCACCCTGTCTCTGGGTATTTGGAGTATTGGCAAGGAGAGACCAATAAATCATTCATCGTGTCTGCAAAGGATGACAAAGAGGAAGAAGGAGAAGAATTATTCATACTAAAGCTCATTTCTGTGCGTGGTGGAGCTCGAATTTCACAAGAAAACACCACAGCAAGATTAAGAATACAGAAAAGTGATAATGCTAATGGTTTATTTGGCTTCACTGGAGCATGTATCCCTGAGGTAAGGTGGTCATAATGGAAATTGTAGGTGATATTTCAGGCACAGAAAGCTAAATGGCAGGACCAAGTGACCTGAACAAACCCTAGATTTTGCAGTGTTTGCTTTTGTGGTTAAGCAAAGTTTTCCTAGGATTTGGAGATGCATATGTTCTGTTAATACAACCTCAGTTCCACTGGGATTTACTATATAATTTTAAAAAACTAAAGAAAAAAATGGTTAAGAAAATTTAGTTTACTATATAAACTGAAGACTAAGGCTTAATTTTTTTTTTCTAGAAAAATATTTTACCTTCACTTCTGTTACATTTGAGTTACCAGTTAAAATGTAAGATTTAATTCTCTGGTTTTTTTTTGAGAATGGATTATTGCAAAGATTTTTATTTTAGTTTTCTGTGTCACATGATGTGTTTGAGATAATTTTACTAGAGATCATGCAATGACAAAGTGTTATGGATTTTTCCACCTTCATTTGCTGTCATAAACTAAGTTATAATTTGCATATGTTTGATGTCAGTTGGTTGATTTAGTAGTGGTTTTTTTTGTTGTTTTAGTTTTAACAGATGAAATCTTTTTTCAGTGGTATCCATTCTATATGCAGAGTGTAAACTTGCTACTTTTTGAGGAGGCTTGAAATAAACATAAATCATTCTTTACTTCTTTAATCAATTATAAGGGGGAATAACATGATAGCTATCTCTACTGGTATTGGATTATTTTGTGGAAAAAAAAATTTAATATAGTTTTCATTTGGGAACTCTTATGAGCTTTAATTACATTCTTTTTTAATCAAAGTGCTTATGATGTTTTTAAAATAACTGTCTTGCCTGAGTGATACTAGTTTTCAGTTTGGTTCAGTTTGCTTATTGTGTGCCTACCATATGCTATGATAATAGATTCCTTCAGGTTCAAGTACCTCTGATACGCTGTGATGCCACAGATCATCAGCCAACCATGAAGAAAAAAAATAATTATATGGCACGGTAATTGTTTTGCACCTATCATATGTCCATTTCACCAGGGAAGTATTAGAGCTCTTAGTGGTGATGCAGGAACACAGCATTTTTTTACCAGTAGTTTAACTGTGCATATCTGTCTACTAGGCAGCTGAAGTCACACACAGTATCTATGCTTTCTTACAAAGCAGCCCTGAAATTTATCTAATGCATAAGATAGCTTTAACCTTTCCAATAACTTTCAGATAAAATTATTTTCTATGTTAATTTTATGAACGTTATTTTCTAAAATAGAAGGTCAGTACCAATTAAAGCTTCATTCCAGAGACGTGAAGTTGTCGCTGCAGAAGTCATGTTATCTGTGAAGATACAGAATTGTAAGGAGGACAGTAGAAGAGAAAAATCTGTTTTTCTGAATGATGATGGTATAGTTTATTTCTATCCATAGTGTGTCTGGTTAGAGAAAGTGCTGATCCAAATCTTTCTTTAAATTATTGCTAAGGAAAATTACAATATTGACGTTATTATAAAGCAATAGTTTCATTTGCTTTCGACAGGTACATTTCAAGCATATTGATTCTGTCTCTGACGCATAGTTTTAGGAAAGGGGTTGTGTCCAGGACGAACTGCAGTGTATTGTTATTTGTTACCTTAATAGTCCTCAGGGAGGCATCAGACTTTTGCAGATTCCACTAGGATTGTTCTGATTGGCATCAAGGTCAGTTTCAGCTTCCTAACACTCCAAAAGAGCTGAAAGTAACATGACAGCAATTTTTTACTTGAACATTTGTCTGGCATTAAATATTTTCGTGTTATTTAATGAAATTGCCTTGATTTACTTTGACAGTAATAAACGTTCCAAATTTTTGCTTTCTTCCAGACTGCTGATGAAGGTTCCACTATATCCTGTGTTGTGGAGCGTACAAGGGGAGCCCTAGACTATGTGTATATAAAGTACATTATCTCACAGGTTGATTCCACTGGCATTAATTACTCTGTTACCGATTTTTCTAATAGCAGTGGCACTATCACATTCGTTCCTTGGCAGAGATCAGAGGTAAACCCTACCTTCCTATTAACAATTCATCCTGTCCTTTACAAACCTCCTGGAAAATACCTTCTGAGGGTGCTTGGCTGGTTTGCATACTAGAGAGTGTTTACTTCACATGGCTTTTCTTCTTCTTATTTTTTATTTTGTTATTTTATGTTGTTATTTTTTTGTTATATATATATTTTCTTTCTTTCTTTTTTTCCATCCCTGACAACAAGAAAGTGTTATTTGTAGCTCTGTGTATATGTCAGTTCAAAAGTCACCATGTGTGCATGTACATATTAGATATATGTACATATACATAAAAAATATTAACTGTATTTATGTGTATGTGTACATATACTTTAAAAAGTGTAGATAGTCCATGTACTTTCGAAATTGGAAAATGATCAGGTTTGATCTGAGTGTTGTAACTCAAATTTATGTCCACAACAATTAAATAGGCAATAGTAAGATTCATTGCTGTTCTTGCACTCAAGGCTATCCAGGTTCTGTCTCCTTTTAAATTCAAAATCAGAAACAGGAGATTAAAGGTGTTCTTGTAACAATAGCTGTTTTTGAGTCTCCCTGAAATGATTACTGTCTGCTTTAATCTATTCCTCTGCATAAAGTGTGCGAGCAACTGGAACATAAGGAAATTATTCAATATTCTGGCCTTAGAGACACCTGAAATTGGTAATCAGAATTGCATCTCTGAGTTGGGGGAGAGAAAGAGAAATGATACATAAGGGAAGCTTTAGCTGCTTCTGAGAAAGCTTTCTAAAAGTCTTACGAAATTCCTTATCTGAATTAGTTTAAAAAAAAAAGAAAAAGAAAAAAGAAATACCAGGATACCAGGATACACTGAAGAGTAGGAATTCAAAGCTACAGAGGCCCACAATTAAAAAATTATGTGGGCAGACTGGAGGTCCAAAAGAGGGCCAGAAAGATGATCAAAGAGCTGGAGAACCTGTCCTCTAAGGAAAGACTCAAGGGGTTAGATCTTTTCACCCTTTAGAAGGGGACTTTGATCCCATTATTACAGTACCTAAAGGGCAGCTCCAGAGTTGACAGAGGCTCTCTCTTCTCAAGAAACCACAGGAGAAGACAGAGGGCAAAGAGTACAAAGATAGAGTGGGAGAGGTTTTGTCTTGAAATTTTTTACAACTACTAGAACGACTTCCTTAGGGACAGGGTCGGGTTGTCCCGACCTCAGCATCTGGGCCAGGGCAATCCCAAGCACAAACACAGGCTGGGCAGAGAAAGCACTGAGAGCACCCCTTGGGGGGGGAAGGACCTGGGCGTGGTGGTTGATGAGAAGCTCGACATGAGCCGGCAATGTGTGCTTGCAGCCCAGAAAGCCACCCGTACCCTGGGCTGCACCAACAGCAGCGTGGGCAGCAGGGCGAGGGAGGGGGCGAAGGAGGAAATTCTTCCCTCAGAGGGCGGTGAGGCCCAGGCCCAGGCTGCCCAGAGGAGCTGCGGCTGCCCCATCCCTGGCAGAGCCCAAGGCCAGGCTGGATGGGGCTGAGGGCAGCCTGGGCTGGGGGGAGGTGTCCCTGCCCATGGCAGGGGGTGGCGCTGGGTGGGCTTTAAGGTCCCTTCCAGCCCAAACCAATGTATGGTTCTATGGTAGAATTCCCATCACCAGGGGTGCTTAAGATGCAGTTGAACATGGTGCTGGATTATTTCATCTATTTTTTTTTTTTCCATGAAACATTGAACTTCATCTTTTGATGTCCCATCCAACGTGGGCTGTCCTATGATTAAAATTCTGTGGTAATAAACAGCGTGTGCTAGAAATAGAAATAAAAATAATCTGTTTCAATGAATTCAATCCTGATGTACAGCACAGAATTGTTAAATTTATTTGAAGAAGTGGTGCGGGACCACAGTACTGTAGAAACAACATACACTTTCTATTATTGTTTGTATAATAAGGATGAATTGTGAGTAGAAAATACCATCCTCAGTTTCACTTATATCAGGCTGCAGAAGTCAATGTGGACTCAAATTCGCTGAAGTCATTTGCAGGGATCCCAGTGACTTCACTAGAACTGTGAATCTGGATAATGTGATGACTGGCAAAAGCGTGTGGTATCTGAAAATAGTTCATTCATGTTATAATAGTTTGTTCATTCAGCTTTATTTCTCTGTGAAATGATATCACTGCATTTCATACAATCATATATAGCAGAAATTTCCAAAGCTTTTCTAGCATGGCAACATAGACGAGGCCCACATTACTCTATCTAGTGGCAGAAAATGGCTGATGTAGGCTCTTGCTACACAGCTTACTGGTCCAATTTACTGCATACATACAGAGGAGCTAATGTGCATGGCTCTAAGAAACGGGCTGGTAGCAAGCTGCTCTTCAGGTGGGATATCCAGGTGGGACTTTCAACTGACATTTGTAATCTACTCATTACCATGCCTCTAAATATGATCAGCTACTTAAATGTTTTCTATATGTTTGTCCGACCATATCGAAACATAAAGAAAGATGGAATTTTCTGAAGTGAATGTGTTAGCGTGTTTAGAGCAAGGTTATGTTAGTAAATCGTATGATCTGCAGGTCAAAGTGTCAGGTGGTATAATAAGCTCAATTTATTTGCTCTCTAAATTGGATTAATCACTGTAATGTCTCTTCATAAGCATAATTTCAAAAAGATTTTAAAATTTATCAGATATTTCATGTTCAGTACATGGAAATTAAACTCTGCTTTTGTGAAGATATACAAAACCAACCAAACAAGTATTTATTATCACTTATTTATGTAGTTTGAAACAATTCAGAAAATATGCCTTCCATTTCCAGTAGCTTGGAAGCATTGTTTTTGGAAAGCATATTCTAGACATAAAATGTTATCTTAGAAATTAGTTGAATTTATGTGGAGAGCAAAAATAGTGTCCTTTGCTTTCAGAACTATACAGCAGATACAGCTGACTGACTAATCAAAGAATGTTGCATGGTTTGATTTCTCCATGATTTGGTCCTTCTCTAGGTGTTAAATTTGCATGTTATTGATGATGACATTCCGGAGTTAAATGAATATTTCCGTGTGACATTAGTCTCTGCAGTGTCTGGAGATGGGAAACTAGGTTCAACTCCTACCAGTGGAGCAAGTATAGATCCAGAAAAGGAAACTACTGATATCAGCATCAAAGCCAGTGACCACCCATACGGTAACAATGATGGGAATTATACAGCTTTGTTTCAGATTATTGTGTAGTTCTTTCCAGTCAGATGAAAACTTTGCTTGGTTGTAATAGTTGAGGAAGCAATCTCATATATTCCACTTTATCTAACTTGAATTAATTCATTGTTTATATACATGAATGAATACTGAATTAGTTTTCTTTTATAATTTTACAAAAAGGCCTCAAATCTTCCCTGCCCAAACAAGCAATGATTCTCTTGTGAGGGCAAATAAAGGCTCTGCATGTAGTTGATCCTGTCCAGGTTTTTCATCAAATGAGAATTCCTGACAATGAGAGTCATTTCTCCATATGTCTTGTACCAGTAAATACGCAAAACCGTGGCCTGTGAGGCTCTTTTGGGAAGAGAAGGTTTTATTATTGTGCTGTGCCTTTTATCAAGACTGACAAGAATATCAGTGAGAGAGGGTAAGGCACACAGCACATCTCTGGAAATAGTGTGATTGAGGCTTAAGGGTATACTGGTATATGTGGTTTTTAATTTCAGAACCATCACAAGATATGTTATCAATCACTTTATTTAAATTGTTTATCATCTTTAAAATTTGTTATGAAAAGCCATGTAAGTAGTAATTCTTGTCTTCCAGGTCTGCTCCAGTTCTCTGTGGGGCCACCTCCTCAGCCAGGTGATAAAATGATTCTTCCAGCCTCTTCTGTGCCCCATATTACTATTAAAGAAGAAGCTGGACACGTCAGATTACTGGTAGTTCGTGCACAAGGCCTTCTTGGAACAGTTCTGGTGGAATACAGAACAGTGCCAGTCACAGCTTTCAGTCCCAAAGATTATCAGGTATGGCAACTGCCAAGGTGGTATAATTGTTTTGGAATTAATTAGAGTTATTTATCGTGGAGATAGCTTTCAGTTTGACTGCTCTAGCCCAGCTATGATTCTTTCACAGAAAGACTACTTTACAAGGTGATGTGGCAAATGGATATGTAATATTCACTTAAAAATATACATCATGTGACTTCTCCATTCTTTTCTCTGCAGTAAGTTGCATTGTCTAGGAAAAGCCTCTGGTTTTGAACTTTTTTTTTTTTTCTTAACAGAGTTTTCAGTGTAGCAATTTGTGAGTTTTGCTGTTGTTACAGACCATATTATTCAAGTGCATGTACAGGTTAACATTATGCTTGTACATACTGGGATTTGTATATGCCTAGCAAAATAACCTGCATGTATCTGCACTTGCTTGTCCAACTGATCATTTGTGCAGAAAAATAAGAAAAATGTACATGAATGCAGATGCTCACCAGTATGTCAACTTAGATGTCTTCTTCTTTTTTTTTTTCTTTTGTAAAACAGATTTTTCAGATTTTTTTTTAAAGCTTAAGTGAGGAAAAGTAGATGTTTTGAAAAAGACAAAATGAAGGTTCTGTTTCTTTTTTTTATATGGATGAAAACATTAGACTTGAACAAAAATATGAAGAGCTCTTATATTGCAGGCTGTTGTGGGTACACTGGAATTTCAGCCAGGAGAAAGATACAAGTACATTACTGTTAACATCACTGATAATACTATTCCTGAATTAGAAAAAACGTTTAAAGTGGAGCTGTTGAACCCAGAGGGAGGAGGTAAGGCACATATATCAGTCCCTTAGTTGTATTTTCATGACCTCTACTCGTTCATAAAAATCTTGTCTTTCTTGGCTTTATTTTCTATGTTATTTCTGAAAACAAACAAAAAGCACCTCTACATCCCCACCCCCATACAGCTGTCTTTTTTCGTAGGGAAGAACTGTTCCTCAGTTCTTTTCTTAATCCTTGGTGGAAACAACCAGATCCCATAGCAAGTATATTATTACCATGTATTAGGGAAAGTGTATCACTGCCATCTGTTAGGTCATCTAAAGGCAATTGCTGCTTTTCACTTTGTATAACTTCATGGTTGGTAATGAGAACTAAAATAATGCAAAAATATATTAGCAATATGTTGCATTTCAAAAATATGGAATATTTATAAAATATTTAAGGCTAAACAGTCAAAGTGTTGTGTTTTTGTTTGTTTGTTTTGGTTTTGTTTTGTTTTGTTTTGTTTTTTCTTCCACATGAGTGAAATCAGAAGAACTGCAATACATAGGTCAAATGGATTATAGCAGTAATAGGCTGTGGATGTTGAGGGCCATAGGGAGTTTGCTGAGCTGTAGCTGCAGAGGTAGCTCGTAGATAACTGTCTGTAAGAACAAGACAAACACTTGAAAGAATTATTGGTTTGAAGGGCTAGTCTGAAGGGACGGCAAAGCATAGTGGTGCTGCCACATAAACCCCTGAATACCTTACAGATTTTTTTTTCCATTTGAGAAAAATTTTAACGGAGATTGTAAAGCTTGTTGGAGGGAAAAGTAATTAGAAACACTGACAGCCATAAATTGATTTTTTTTTTTTAAACTGATGTTATTTTTTTAAACAATTCAGAAATTGCAAGTGTGGTCCCTTCTGGGAGGATGTATCAGATTTCCTTGAATTAATCCAGCTCTCTGCTATGATTGTATGTGTCTATGGTGCAACATGGTCTCAGTGATTCTTTTGGTAAAGTCTTGAGACTTTTCACGTATTTTGTCTTTTTGGTTGAATAGTTGTTTTGTTAAAAGGAGTCAAACTTTTCTCTTTCAAATTGTTGTGACAGAAAATTTACAACTAACTTTAGTAATCCAGTAACTATATAGCCTTTTTAAAATGAGCCTTCTTTTTGGCCTTTCCAACACAAACACAAAGCTTATGAAGTCCCCATTAGTTAAGTTTTCTGCAGATTTTCCCAACATTTTCACTTTGTGAGAAAATATTAGAATAAGGAGCTTGAGGGACTTTATCGTCTCCCCTACCTTTTTTTTTTTTTTTTTTTTCAATTTAGATTCCTCCATGACAAGCCTCAGTTAGGAGTGAGAAAGGGGAAATACAAAATGGGGACACAAAGAGGGAAAGAGAGGAAAGATGAACTATGTGTATGTGTTTTCTTTCATTCTGACTTCCCATTGCTATTTCCAATGTCATAAATTAAGTAAGAGGTGGCATATGTAAATATTTCAGTCTTTATTAGAACTCCTGTACACTTTCAGAAGCAAAGTTGATACCTTCCTAGAGTGCTTCCCTCTTTTTTTCCTGTTGTCCAGAATAGTTTAAATTTCTCTTTGCTTGCGCTCTGATTTATAAATGTATATATGTGTATATATCTGTATGTCTGTCATCTTAAAGTTGCTGAGCTCTTTAGAAATGATGGCAGTGGTAGTGGTGATGGGAACATGGATTTCTTCCTTCCAACTGTCCATCAGCATGGTAAGCATTTTGGATTAATCTTTATTTCTTTATGCTAACTGTAATATCCCTCATGAACTACACTACTGACACAGTTTATCATAGTGTTATTTTGCTTGTGGTTTGAGATATATCATAGAGTCCTGTCAAAACATTCTTTCCCATTTTAAAAAAGGCTTAATTTCAACAACAGTCAATACTAACCGTAATACAGAAAATAACAGCTTCTCTATCTTCAAAGCTGTATTTTTATAGAACACAATGTAGTTATTCCAGAAGTAGTTAGAAAAATTAGCTTTGTTTGGAAATTTTGTAAAATTTTCTGGAGAGCAAAGAGGAGAGAAACTTTTTAAATTTAAGGTAATTTAAAAATTACCTGACTGTGTGTTTTGATACTTTCTTTTGCCACTTGCTTTATGCTTTGATCTCTGCATCTCAAAAATACTCTTAATAAAAAGTGGTGTTAGCTCTTTTTTTTCTAAAAGAATGCTTTGATTATTTTTCATTTTTGAAGTCTATTTTTGTCACAACATACAGAAAACAAAGATAATTTAATCTTGAGAAAATTAAAAACATACAATATGCAGAAATAAGATGAAAACAAAAGCACCTACTATGAGGGAAACGCTAATGATGGCGGATTTTGAATTAAACCCTAGAGACCTGAAAATATTGTGTTAGCACCCATTATCGAAATCAAATAATTTATTCCACAGTGACAGCCTGATTTTCTGTTTTATTTGAAAATACAAAGGAGTTCAGTTTGAACCTGAGAGTAAGTCTGTGGTTTAACCACTTTTTGGAACTTCCTGGGAAGTGTTGTTTCCTCTTCTGTGTTTCCAGATTTTTTTTAAAATGCCAGGCTCTTTCTCTTTCTAAGCAGCAAGTTATCTCACACAAGATGATCATTATAGTAGTAGAATTTCCTGGACTAGCTTTTTCTTTGTTCCAGCTTCAGTTAAAATAGTACCTGCTTTTGTCCTGTCTGCACTGCTTACACTGTGTTTTACCACGTAACTCTCCCCTACCCTAAATTCTAGTTCATTTTCCTTAATTAGACAAGTAATTTTATTTTTGATCCTCTCTTAAAATATTTGCATTTTATATGTTGCTTTGGAGTGTTGTTCCATAGAAGGGCTGCCAGGACTGCATTATTGAAAGTGAGTTCCTTATCCATGTGGATAATTATTCCACATTTAAAACAAAAAAAAAACACACCACAAAATGCAAAACAGCAGAAATATTCCAGTTATGCTTTTCTGTGTGCTTTTTGTAACAAACTTCCTTAGCTTTTAAGAAAAGATGGTATAAAAAAATAACTCATTTTGGCACTTGCACTTACAGCCAGCTTGGGAATTGCATCCCACATCGTTGTGACTATTGAGGCTTCTGATGATGCTCATGGCGTCTTTGAGTTCAGTACTGAGTCACTCTCGGTAAATGGAACTGAGCCTGAAGATGGAGATAGCAATATTATGTTGCAGGTTAGAAAGTTTTGGGTCTCATATTGCTATGCAATCCTCTTTTATGTCTATTTTACAGAGCATTCTGCAATATTTTTATAATAGGTCTACAGCATTTTAACTTAACTTTATCATGTACATTTGTCTTGACATTTTATACTTCACTTTCTAAAGTGTATCTTTCAGCTTAAAACTAAAATGTTTTATATAAGTTTAAATTTACTTCTACTTGTTTACATTTGAGGTATGAATATTTTAAAGTAAGTGCTGATGACACAACAAATACAGCAAAGCTAAGATGATAAAGATTACACTGTTTTTAAAATTAGTTTATTTTTAACTCATCATGTCAATGACTTTGCACTGTATATAATGGAGGGGCTGGATTGTGTGCAGCTTGCAGTTGGCAATGACATGCTTAAGATCCTCCGGGTAAGGATTAAGGGACATGGAAATAAGTTATAACAATAAGATGAAGTTGTTGTGGGAGTCTGCTATAGACCACCCAGCCAGGAGGACAACATTGCCAAATTATTCTATAATGAACTAAGGGATATCTCTAGGTCATCTGCCCTTGTCCCTGTGGGTGACTTCAACTTCCCAGATGTTAGCTGGGAATACCATACAGCCAATACAAACAGGTACTGGAAATTCCTGAGGCACGTTAACAATAACTTGTTGGTACAGTTACTCTGGAAGCTGACTAAGAAAGGTGCCCTCCAGATTTGTTGCTTGTAAACAGTGAGGGTCTTGTGGGTGAAGTGGTGATTGGAGGCTGTCCTGGCCATAGTGACCATGAGATGGCTGAGTTTAAAATCTTTGGTAATAGGAGGAAAACTGCCAGCAAAAGTTCAGCCCTAGCTATGGAGACAGCAGACTTCAGACTACTCAGTGAACTAGTTTGTGAGGTCCCCTTGGAACCTGCTTTTGAAGGTATTGGAGTCCATCAGTGCTGGTTAGTTAAGTAACACCTCTTAAGAGCACAGGAACAGGCAATTCCAAAGAGTCAGAAGTTGAGCAAGCTGGGCAGAAGGCCAGCTTGGCTGAGCAGGGATCTTATTCTAGAATTTAGGCGAAAAAGGAAAATCTGTGGGCATTGGAAGCAAGGTCAGTTGAACAAGGACTACAGAGGTGATGTTCACTCAGAGTTGAAGCTGGCCAGTACTGTGGGGACAACAAAAAGTGCTTTTTTTAAAGTATGCTAACAGCAAAAGGAGGAGCAGAGAAAACATTGATCCATTACTTGTTGAGGTTGGTAACCTCACAAATAAGTACGCCAATAAAGCAGAGGTTAATGCCTTCTTTGCCTCTGTCTTTAACACCAATGATGGGCTCGGGGACACCCAAAGCTCTGAATTTCAGGACTGTGATGATGATAAACTCCCAGCCAACTTTGAACTTGTGCAGGATTTGCCGCTCCAGCTGGATGCATATAAGTCTATGGGGTCCAGTGGGATTAATCCCAAAGTACAGAAAGAGCTGGCTGATGTCATTGCAAGACCTCTCTCAATAATTTTTCAATAGTCTTGGAGTCTGGAGAGGTCACAGTTGACTGGAATTAAGTTAAACGAGGAAGTGCTGGATTCTGCACCTGGCAAGGGGCAATGCTGGCTGTACGGACAGGCCTGGGGACAAGAGGCTGAAGAGCAGCCCCATGGAAAGGGATCTGGGGGTTTTGCTTGACAGCAAGAGAAATATGAACCAGCAGTGTGCCTTAGCAGCCAAAATGGTCAACTGTGTTCTGGAGCATAAGGCACAGCAATGCTGGATGGTCAAGGGAAGGGATTGTCCTGCTCTGCTCTGTGCTGGTGAAGCCTCACCTCTAGCACTGTGTGTGCTACAATATATGAAGGACATAAACTATTAGAGAGCATCCAAAGGAGGGCTACTATGGTGGTGAAGGGTCTAGAGGGCAAGAAGTATGAGGAGCGGCTGAGGTCCCTGGGTTTGTTCAGCCCAGAGCAGAGCAGGCCGAGGGCAGGCCTCATGGCGGCCTGCAGCTCCCTCACGAGGGGAGCGGAGGGGCAGGCGCTGAGCTCTGCTCTCTGGGGACAGCGACAGGACCCGAGGGAACGGCATGGGGCTGGGACAGGGGAGGGTCAGGCTGGGGGTTAGGGAAAGGTTCTGCACCCAGAGGTGGTCGGGCACTGGGACAGGCTCCCCAGGGACATGGTCACAGCACTGAGCTGCCAGAGTTCAAGAAGCATTTGGACTACTCTGTCAGACATGCGATTTGATTTTGGGTGGTCCTGTGTGGAGTCAGGTGTTGGACCTGATAATCCCTGTGGATCTTTTGTAACTCAGGATATTCTGTGATTCTGTGACTTTGCTGTATGCCATTTTACACTTTTATGTTCTTCTTTCTTATAGTACAAAGAAATACATAAATCTTTGTGTTTTCCACTTAGGTTGTGAGAACTCATGGGGCCCTGTCTGAGGTGACTCTGTATTGGGTCATAGTCTGTGATCTTACAGAAGACCTGGTCTCTGCATATGGGAATGTAACATTTGATGTTGGCCAAGTGAGAGCAAATATTACCATACAAGTTTCTCCTGACAACGTGCCTGAACTGGATCAGGTGTTTTCAGTTTTGATCATCAATGTGTCCAGTGGTCGTCTTGGAAATCACACTAATGCAACATTAACAGTTTTAGCTAATGATGATCCATATGGACTGTTCATCTTTTCTGAGAGAAACAGACCAATAAAAGTTGAGGAAGAAACAAAAAATATCTCCCTGACAATAGTAAGGCTTGGTGGTCTTCTTGGTACAGTAGTGGTTACATACAGAACTTTAGGTGATGATGAAAAGTCACCCTTTCTTCCACCTGATGTTGTTAGAGCAATACAAGGAGAAGATTATATACCCATTACTGGTTATGTGATCTTCGCAGCCAATGAAAGCGAAGCCACAATATCTTTGCCTATTTTGGATGATTATGATCCTGAGAGGTCAGAATCTGTTTTTGTGGAGCTAAACAATACTGTTTTGATCGACAAAGTACAGGATCGGCCAAGTAAGTGTCTTTCATATGTAAACCAAAAGCTTAAATATGTAGGCTAATATTTATATTTAATAGGATAAAATGCAGCAATTGAAATTACAGTAAAATTTTACCTCTGCCTAACTCTGTATAGTTAAGAATCCTGTAAGTTATATGTCAGAGTATCTCACATTAAGTATGAAGATTCTGTGTGTCAGCATATATTTCCTTTACCACAAAATTTTGTCAGGGGTGGACATTTCTTTCTCCCTTCTGCATCTGCTTTATCCCAGGTGTTTTAGGCCAACTGTATTACTGTATTGGTTTTGTGTGCTAATACCTGCTCACCTGTTGTTTCTGTAAAGCACAATGATAGGAAATAAGCTAGTTGCACTTACTGAAAGCGAAAAAAGCCTTTTAAACATTAAGTGGTGTAGAATTGCAGCTTCATGCTGGCTTTTTAGCGTAGAGGATGTTTGCCCGATCAGATAAATTCAGGTCATTACAGCCTTATTTATGCTTAAGAGCTTCTTGGCATGCCTAATTTCCCTTCCCTCTCCCCCATGACTCTCCCACATTAATCTTGATTTTTAAGGGAAACACTACAAAAAATTCTACTGGGAAACTGAAAGGTTACTTATAGTTCATCATTGCTAGTGTAAAATTCTATTGTCCTATGGACAAATAAGTAAGTAATTTTGCTAGTACCTCACCTCTTCAAAGAACTGGTGTTTTGTATGCTCCACAGCAGGGTAGAATAATAAGTTAGTAAGAATGTGGATTTTCTGACATAATATAATTCAAACATCAAAAATATGCTTGTGCAGTTTGTAGTTATATTTTGTCCAAATCTAAAATGAAAATTTTATTGAAAGCTAGTAGTGGCCATCCACTAAACTCAGGTGTATGTATATGAACAGTATAGCCATATATAGGAGGCATTTCAGGCTTGCTCTAAGAGGTTTTTTTTATATTTCAGTTGTAAATTCTCCTCGTCTTGGATCAGTGGGTGAGACTATAGCTCATGTAATTATCAATGCCAATGATGATGCTTTTGGAACACTTCAGCTTTCAGCTTCAGCTGTGCGAGTTGCTGAAAATTATGTTGGACCAATCATTAACGTGACCAGAACTGGGGGAATTTTTGCAGATGTTTCTGTGAAATTCAAAGCTATGCCAATAACTGCAACAGCTGGTAAGAAATCAAAATAGCAGAAATACACATTCTGTGTTAAACCAGAAAGAGCATACTGTATGCTTCGAGTAACCAAAGCAAGCAAGTGTGTATTGAATGCAGTCTAGTAAAACAAGTAGAAAAAATACCAAAGTGTGAGATACTTACTGAGTGTACTTAGGAGACAGGAATTCAGGTCCTATAGAAGAGACCTTACATCAAATTTAAAAAAACTCAGAGATATCATCACTGAAGAATCTAGCAAGAAAACTAAGGAAAGGAATTGGCTGTTTGTTTCCCTGGTGGCCACTCACTTTCTCAAAAAAATAAAATAAAATAAAAAATCCTGTAGTAGTATATATAGCTAGTACTTAGTCCTTTGTACATATTTCAACCTACCATACATGGCTTATTTGAGTTTCTTGGAGGGAAATTGAGAGCTGGTGACTCCTCTGTGAAACAGACAAATGTTAAGCACAATTCAAGAAGACTTTTACTTTGCAAATGAAAGGTAAAGCTCTCAGGTGATCCCTGAAAAGCTCCACGAGGGAAGGAGTGACCTTATGTCCTTTAGTAAAATCTCCTTTGAAAAAGGTACTTCTGTTTCATTTTATCTCTTGGAAAGCCAGACAACTATCAGAAATCAAATATAGAAATGTCACAGTTGTGTGATCTTCTCAATGGAAGATAATAATGGACCTTTTGTAATTGCTTCTTGGACTGACAGTGTAAACTCTGTTTTGGCCAAGATGAGATTTATTTTCATCCATCCAGATATCTAAAAGGCACTAGGAAATAAACAATTGTATTTTCTGGGTATGAAGATAAAGAAAAAAAAAACACAAAAAAGCACACCAACATATGAACACAAGGGAATGCAAAAAGAACAGATAAATATTAGTGCTGATAAACATTAGTGATGTTTCATAATGAACCAGAATGCCTTAATATTCTTCTGTGTTTTGATTGTTTTGTTATTTTTTCATGTACAAATCTAGGTGAGGACTACAGTGTAGCCTCATCAGATGTTGTCTTACTAGAAGGAGAAACAAGTAAAGCTGTGCCAATTTATATAATTAATGATATCAATCCTGAAGTTGAGGAGTCCTTTTATGTTCAGCTGCTGAATCAAACGACAGGAGGAGCCTTGCTTGGATCTTTGACGAGGGCAGTCATAACCATTGAGGCTTCTGATGACCCGTTTGGATCCTTTGGTAAATGAGTCTTATTTGCATATTTTCTCTTGTCCAGTAGCAATCTGCTGATTTGTGGGTGAGTTATTACTGGGCAATGGAATAAAAATTTTCAGAATACAAAAAGGGAAGTCTGGATGAACACAGTAAAGGACAAAATAAGATAAACTAAATTAAAACGTGTAAGTAAGGGCAAATGGTGCCCTTATATAGCGAAATTGAAGCATTCAGTCAACTTATATATCAAGATTTTGTGAGACGAAGGTGGATTTTGGAGTCTCCTAATGGGGATGGATTTTAATTTAATTTGTATTTTTTTATCTATTCTAAATGTTGCATTTCTGCAATAGCTTGAAGCTTAAGTTTACATGCCAAAACCTGTTTAGATAGTGCAGTGTCATTGTTTTACAAAATAATCAGGCAAAGCAGGTTTAAATATCTGGGGAAATTGGAAAGTACAAATATGACTTAAATTGCATTCTTGTATGTTCTGGTTGTTAGTTATTGTAGTTTTTCTTCTTTCTATCATTATCAGTAAAATGGATTGTGGACACTTTCCAAAAATAGTTTCATTACACAGGTTTTGAGAAAAAAATGGTAATTTCAAAAATTTAATGACATTTTAGAAATTTATCTTTTCTATTTATTTTTTCTATTTCAGTATTTCTGGTGTATGTTTTCCAGCCATTTTATTTGACTTACTCTTTCTCCCTTTAGTACCCTACTTTATTTCAGTTATTCCATTTTATCAGCAAAATGTAAAGGAAATTGACAAAAGTAAATAATTCCACATGGATAATTCATTAACTTCATTCTTAACAACTAAAGATTTTATACAAGAAAGACTTATATTTGAAACAATTTAGATGGAATATGTTGACACATTTTTTCCATACGTGACATAAAAAATGATAAAAATTTTCCTCACTGGGAAAAATTACCTTCTGACCGTCTTCTAAAAACTTAGATCATGGCTAGCCTTGAACAATGGATACGTTGGAATAAACTCTTGGGTGGGGGCTGAATTTTCATGCCAATTTTATTTGCAGATAAAATGATACTGAAAGTTCAATTTGAAGTTTAAACCTGATTAACATTTTTTTAATTGTGCAAATGAATGCAATCAAGTGAAATAAAATATATAATTCAGTAACTAGGATGGTGTTTTTATTTTAAATATTACTGTTAATGAAATACACCTCTTTGTGCTGCACTTCAGTGTTCCAGATGACCGAATTTACTGTGGAGGAGCCTGAATCTGGATCAGTACCCATAAATCTGCCAGTAATCCGCAATGCTGGGACACTTGGTAACGTTACTGTTGAGTGGGTTGCTACCATTGGTGGACACCCTGCTGATGAGGACTTGCAGGTTGCCTCAGGCAATATTACTTTTGCCCCTGGGGAAGCCTTTCAGATGCTACTATTGGAAATCCTGGCTGATGATGTTCCAGAAATAGAAGAAGTAAGTCAAGCACTTACATCTTCCTTGAAGATGGTATTAATTTTGACTTGTTCTAGAAATATGTATGATGGAAAACAAGAAATGTTCCGGCAGGAAGGTGCTATAATTTCATGTTATACTTTGCTTGTAATTATTGTTAGAAAAACCACAAATTGTCTAGCTGCATTACTTCTTTTTCTTTTCTTCTCTTTGAGATTGTCCGTGTAGAATTAACTCAGGCCTCCAATGGTGGTGCTATTGGGTTAGATGGCGTGGCAAGTATTATAATACCTGCCAATGATAATCCTTATGGCACAGTTTTCTTTCATCAATCCTTATATCGAGTTCAGGAGCCACTAGAAAGAAATTTGCTGGCAAACATAACAGTCAGGCGAAGGTTTGTATAATGTTTGCTTTATTTGTAATTACTATTTATTCTTCACTTTTGTTTTCACTATAATGTCAAATTTCATGCTCCTCTCATAAAAATATGTGCATCAATTCTTTGATCTGCCATCTCAATGTATTTTCATTTCAAACACATTGTTTTTGAAGTAGATGTCTGTGTATTACATAAATTACTTAAACGTAGTATACATTGAAATGCACAATGTAAACTCAGCGTACACAGTGTACTATTCATTTTGTCCGTTTAATCATCAAATCATTTAAACCTGCATGGTAGCCTGTTCCTGTGATTTGAACAGGAGGACAAAATGGCCAGCCCTTACAGGATGAAAATAAGAGAAGGAAAACAGGTTTTATGCATGTGATCCTAGAGGAAGGATGATAAGTCTGGGTGTCACCGGCTTTTTCTTCCTTGCAAGTAAGGAGAGCTGCCAAGTCCTGAAGAAGACTAAGTTAACTCCTAGAACCAAATGTTTACAAATATGCATTCTTAACAGACTACTACCTAAGCTATAAATAATCAAACTTGCTATCCACAAAAAAATAAGATAACTCAGTTATTCTGGTACTAGTTTCAAAGGGAATGCATTTTGATGTGTTATTTGGAATTTTTCAGCAATTCAGAAAGGGTCAGTTGATTTTGTTCACTTCTATTATTAACCCAGAAACATGTAGAATATTAGACATCCTTTGTCAACTAACAGAACTTTATTTTATTATAATGTCTTTTAGTGAGGGAAGATTTGGTCAGCTGCAGATTTTCTACAGCACTTCTGAGACTGACGTTGTAGCTCTTGCTGTGGAGCAAGGTCAGGATATCCTGGCCTACTACGAGCCTCCTGTACAAGGAATTCCTGACAAACCATCCAAGACCAGAGTGAATGTGTCAGCAGCAAGTGACCCTGTGTATTCCTGTGCAGCTCAGTGCCTAAAAGAACAAGCATGTTCAGCCTTTACATTTTCCAGTGCCTCAGGGATTCCTCTCTGCCTTTGGCTGACGTCAGATATCAGCCCATTAACTAACAACACTTCAGGGTTCCGGACCTACAAGAAAAACGTTACCAGTGCATTCGCCCTCTTCAGCACACAAGCCATCGCTGGCAGTGATTATGAACCTGTTACAAGACAGTGGGCCATAATGCAGGAAGGGGAAGAGTTTGCAAATCTAACAGTTACCATACTGCCTGACAGCCTGCCAGAACTGGATGAGAGATTCACTATAACCCTTTTGAAAGCAGAACTGATGAACGTCTCAGCCAGCTCAAAAAACCAACCAACCATAGGACAGCCAAATACCTCCACAGTTATCATAATGATGAATGGAGACGCATTTGGAGTGTTTAAGATCTACAGTGTAAGTCCCAATGCAACAGAGAAAGGTCTGTATGTTGAAGTAGAGGAACGTCCTCAGACCAACGTGCAGCTAATGATACACAGAACAGAAGGCAGCCTGGGACAAGTGACAGTGGAATGGCGTGTCATTGGTGGGACTGCTACTCCAAACTTGGATTTTATAGGTGTCGGTGAGACTCTGGTGTTTGCTGAAGGTGAGACAAGCTCTCGTTTTGGCTTCTGTTTTGTAAAACTAAGAAAAAGAAAAAAGAACGTGACAAGTACACGATACTGTGGATGTTTTGACAACTGATATCTTCTTCTTAGGCTAAATTTTCCTGAATGCTAAGGATACACGTGCAAAAGAGTATGGTTGTTCATTAGCATGTAGCATTATCTTGCAGAACACACACAGTGGTAGCAAAGCACAATGAAATATCTAAGCACAATAAATACCTAAGGGTTTTTATTAAAGAAATATTGCAGTATAAATATTGCACTATAAAGATTTCCTTTACCACATAAGTAAGGATTAATAAAGTCGAAGATAGTTGTTACAGCAAGGATAATGGAAATGAGAATCAGGCCTAAGTGGTCTTTTGTTAGCCCTCGGTCACTACAGTACTAATTTTTCATGACATCTCTTTAAATTCTGAGATCATATTGTAACATAACAAAACATATTTAAACGTAACATAACAGAACATATTTAAAAGAATTGCAAACAGGACAAACAAGTCCCTCTCAGACATTACTTAAGTACCATGCAGCATGCTGTATTTTATGCTGTATTTTATTTTTTCAAAGTCTGAGTTAATCGAACTGATATTTTGAAAGCAATTTCCAGGTGCGTAGTAAAGATTCTAGTGTGCTAGCTTGATAAATCATCTGAATAGTAAGGCATGGCTGCTGGCAATGATTGTGAGGCTGACATGTAATTACATTACCAGTTACAAGTTTAGTAAAAACTGATTTTGAAGTATTTTGAAAGACAATCTAGCAGGAAATACATATGTATTCTGTAAATTGATATTCTAATGATCATAAAACACAGCTGGGTTATGCACACGCACTGAACAACAGGATTGTGTTGTAAATTTTAATGGATATATAGCGACTAGAGATTAACGGTGTTTGCTGCTTACATTATTATTCTTTGATAGTCCCAAAGGCAAGGAACTAACAAAATGTCATCCCATTTCAATGCATTCCCTGGCTCAGTAAATGTACTCATATTGAATGTACACCCTTGTGTAAATGGTTCATCGGAGAGCTTAGCACCTGGCAATTTATTTTTTTTTCAAGAATGATATTCCCCTTTTCTAAGTTAAATTTTAAAGTCATAGAATTTGTAATGAAAATAAAGAATTCTAGGCACTCCGAAATAATTCCTATATAATTAATTTCTACATAGTATATTTAATGATGTGATCGTTTTATTGGCTTAATGTGACTGATCAATAGTAATTAGATAAAATTTCATAATGACATTCACTGACTTCCAGAAAGGTAAATAAGTTTGTTTCATGCAATTTTAATATATTTTATGTATTTAATTATTTTCAAAATGAGATGATTGAGTCTTTTTACAAGGTGGTTTCCAAGTGGACACACGGTTGTATACGTTCTTCTCCTTGTAGGTGAAACAAAGAAGATGGTCACGCTGCCCATTATAGATGATCCAGAGCCAGAGGATGATGAAAGTATTGAAATCAGCCTGGTCCATACTGAAGGAGGGAGTCGAATTTTGCCCAGTTTTGACACTGTCACAGTGATTATTCTGGCAAGTGACAATGTGGCAGGAATTATAAGCTTCCATACAGCCTCAAGATCTGTTATTGGTTGTGAAGGTGTGTTCTTTGTGTTGACCACGCTCAAATTTTAATGCCAGTTTCCATCTTTGTGCTTTCAGTTGATAATGACTCACAATGATTGTGTTTCACTGTTCAGAGAACACCAGCAAGAAGTGAATATCCACATACCTGACATGTACTTTGAACTCTTGCAAGCATTCATAGAATCACAGAATGCTTAAGGTTGGAAGGGGCCTCTGGAGGTCATCTGGTCCTTTCCCCCTCAAGCAGGGCCACCTAGAGCAGGTTGCTCAGGACCATGTCCAGGCTTTTGAGTATCTCCAAGGAGGGAGACCCCACAATCTCTCTGGGCAACCTGTGCCAGTGCTCCCACACAGCACAAAAGTGCTGTCTGATATTCAGAGGGAACCTCTTGTGCTCCAGTTTGTGCCCGCTGCCTCTTGTCCTGTCCCTGGGCACCACTGACACGAGCCTGGCTCTGTCCTGTTCCACCCTCCCTTCAGGTATTGAAGGACACTGATGAGATCCCCCTGAGCCTCCCCTTCTCCAGGCTGAGCAGTCTCAGCTCTCACAGCCTCTCTTCCCTTCCCTTGATCACCTCGGTGTCCCTCTGTTGGAGTCTTCCCAGTACGTTTAGGTCTGTCTTGCACTGGGGAGCCCAGAGCTGGACCCAGTGCTCCAGGTGCAGCCTCACCAGTGCAGAGTAGAGGGGAAGGATAGCTCTCTCAGCCTGCTAGGGATACTTGGCCTAATTCAGCCCAGAATGCCATCAGCCTTCTTAGTAACAAGGCATGTTGCTGGCTCCTGCCCAGTGCAGTGTCCAGCAGGACCCCAAGCCCTTTCTGTCAAGCTGCTCTCCATCAGGGTGCACGCCCTGGTGCCTGGGGCTGCTCCCCGCCAGGGGCAGGACTCTGCCCTTCTCTTTGTTGGCCTGCACGAGGCTCCTGCCAGCCCACTTCATGACTGCCAACATACACACACCTAATAGTCATAAGCAAATCAGATCTATCAGCGACTTACAAAGAATTTAAAATATTCTAGAAAACATTCCTGCAGAAACACTAGGGTAACATCTTCCCTTTGTCTGTCCCATGAACCTGATGTTTTTTTATGGCAGATGATTTGGGAAGTAGCAATTATAAGAGAAAGCAAACATTTGAGAAAGAACAATAATAATTTGGTATGTACTAAACATTTCTACTATTGTTTTAAAGAATACACGGCATGTTTCATCTACAGTTTGATGCAGTTTTGCATAGGATGATAATAGTACTGGTGGTGATTGCTTTAGGTGGCCTTTGATGGAATCTCAGTGTATTGCAGTATCACGTTTCTCTGATGTTTGAACTGATGGGCAGGGAAAGTTCACAAAACAGGAACTTGTCCCCTAATGTGTGCACTACATTTTCTGTTTGAAGAAAAATGGCTTTCTCAACCAAAGGTTTTTTGTTTTGTTTTCCCAACATGAAAGGGCATCATAACCTTTGGTTTTTTATCTAGGTATGGTTTGTGTTAATTCTGTGCCAAGCCAGATGTGATATGATTAGCTAAGAAGAGCTGTTAATGAGCACAAGGAATTAATACAAACTGTCTCAGTCCCAAAGTCCCTGAATACTTTCAACTGGTTAAATGTTATTCATAGCATGCTACCAAATGCTGGCTGCTTGAAACTGAAGTACTTGGCTATAGTTCTATTATTATATATAGTTATTATTATATTATTTTTCCAGGTTGTGAAAAGAAATAGTTCATTGCCTTCCAGCCAGAAACAAAACAAGTGAACTAAGTGTCTTTGATTAAAAAAAAAAGAGAGAGAAAAAGGGAGAAATAGAGGAAGAGCAAAAGAGCTAAGGCATTTAGATTATTTTAGTTTGTCAAAATATTTTTTTCATTCGAAAGCAAAATTTACCAGACATAAATCCAAATATCATTACTTTTACAGTTATTGTGTTATTGAAAATTTTCTGTTAAGTGAATACATTTTGTTTTCACAATGTGCATGTTATTTTTTACCTTATTGAGGATAAGTGTAGTATTTTTTTATTGGACAGGGGTCTGCGACAGTTGTGTAACTGTATTACAAGAAAATGCACTGCAGTAGCTTAAAGTAATGAGGAAGAGGAGAGCGGCTGATGCTCCCTTCTTCACAGCGATAAATACCCACCTCTTTGTTTCTCTATGTAAGAGATGCATCACTTATTAAGTCACAATGTAGAAATGTAAAAGTATGGATAAGGATTAAATATTAAAAAAAATATTGAATTTAGCCTAATAACACTTTCAATCTTCAGAAATCAATTAGTGTTCATATTAGCATTTCTTCTGGATAGGAATACCAAAAAAATCTTGGTAAAGCTGGTAGGAAACATGGATCAGTAAATAACTACTTGGAATCTGTAATAATGACTTCAAGTTTCTTCTCAGTGTTTGGATTATAGTGGAACAGCTTTCTATATCATAAAGCATTTTTCCCAGTCTTCAATGAAAATTCATTATAACTTATAGAGATATATTGAAATAAGCTTTGCCTTATTTGTGTGTGTGTGTGTTTTCCCAATGGTACTAAACCATTGAAACCACTTTTCTTTTAAATCTTTATTTCTTTGTAATGGATATGCAAAATTCTCAAATAGAACATAGTGGATTGCAGTGCAGTGTTAAACACTGTAATGATTTAGCCTCAGAGGAACCTGTAAATTGGGAGTCTACCATCCAGATATTTGACTGTAGAAGTGGAATCCTTGTGATATCAATAAATTTTGAATTCCTTAATTTTCTTAGAAGCAACATGGACCAACTTAAGCCAAAGATGTCGACATCAATGTCGACATCAATGTTGACATCTCTGAGACTTAACTGAAGTTTGAAATGTTGGGGCTGAATAGCACATTTATGTATTTGAAAATGGGTGTATACAGTTTTTGTATTACTTCTTTACAATATTAAATTTTATTTAAGTATATTAAGGGCTCTTGAAGTTAAGAATTCCTTTCTCTTTCATTGGTAGCCAATATACATGCATATCTCTGACTCTTCCTTACAAAAAATAAATGT
Source organism: Anser cygnoides (assembly GCF_040182565.1). NCBI lineage: Eukaryota > Metazoa > Chordata > Aves > Anseriformes > Anatidae > Anser > Anser cygnoides. The sequence goes on along the minus strand of NC_089903.1, from coordinate 1,799,366 downwards.
AACTAGAAAATTTTCAGATTTTTCTTGCCAGTTTTAGCTGTACAATGCTGTACAATTCTGTAAGGTAATACAGTAGAATAGCAAGACAGCATCCTAAGTTGCTGCTCTCTAAATTGCATAATCAAAGGGACTAGTTGGGCAGCATAATGTTATTATAACATTATCTTATGTTTTGTTAATTCTTCAATAAGCAAAAGAAATCTCATGTATTGTTTTCAAAAATCTCAGAATTGTAGATTTCTGCATATTTCATGTCTCTGAAAGCCAATGCAGGACAAAATGTGCTGTTGAACTTAAATTCTGTGGACCTGAAAAATGCATATGAAATATGAATGCCATGTACCTACCTATTATAAATAACCATCTGTCCTCTATTGTGAATGTTTTGCAAAATATTGCCTACTGATCTATTCCATGTTGATATAACATGCTAATTTCACATGTCCACATTTAAAATATTTAATGGAAATTTTGTGAAAAACTTGTGAATATAAAACAATTTCCACATTTTACAAAGCCTACTAAGAGGTCTACTCTTTTTAATTAAAGTGCCTTTGGGGTTAAATGTTATAAATGTGCAAAATACCATAGTATTTGCTTCCTTTATATGCACATTGTCCAGCAATACTGATTACCTCTGAGATTATAAGAAATTATTAACATTTTCTGAATGTTTTGTTTTCTAACAGTGACCATATTTGTAAGTTCGAACTCACATAAACGGAACTTACAGATAATTATAAGCATTTTTTTCTGCATGCATTGAATAAAGTCACAAGACAGTGCAAATGTTCAGATAATGTGTATTCTTTCCAGGGAACTGTTGTAGAAAACTACTATTATTGTTGGTACATACAGTAGTTACTGTTTTGTACAGTTTACAGACTTGTATTGCTCTAATGTTTGCGCATGTTTTCATGAACATTCCCTTTCTAAGTTATTCATCTATACCAAGTTCCCTCATATGTTCATAATTATTTCCAAGTGTGAACTAAAAACAGAAAAAAAAAAAACTAGAAGAGTTTAAGTTTAGGTTTTTCTTTTCAGCATTAAAAGTGAATGTGGTATATAACTACTGTGAAATTCAAACTGACAAAAATAGCAATATCTTTCAGGAAAAATACTTTAACTGTGTGATGCATGTTTTTGACCTCTCATTTTTATAACCAACATGTAGAAGAGGAGACCCTGAAACACTGCATCTTGTCCTTTATTCCTAGGAGAACAATTACAATTCCACATCGTAAGAACTCCTCCAGGACTGGGAAATGTTACTGTTGAGTGGAAGATAGTAGGACATAATGTAAAACAAAATTTTGCAAACTATTCTGGAATACTTTTTTTTCCTGAGGTAAGTCCATAAACAGTGATGTTGGCTACAGGAAAATAGTGTGATTAGAACTGATCTGAGAAAAAGTGTGCCTTTTCAACAGTCCTTCTTTCTTGGTTTGATTATTTAATTTCTCACTTTTTGACTTACAAACTGGAGGGAGCTTACAATTCTTGATACTTAACTCTTCTTAAAGAAATTGTTCAAAATACTTGTCATTATGATATCACTTGTGTTTTATAAAATAATGGCTAATCAATTTACCCTTAAAACAAATAGGGGACGTTGAATACAACATTGTATGTTGATCTGCTGGATGACCATATTCCTGAAGAAAAAGAAGAATACCAAGTCATCCTATACAACATCAAAACAGAAGGTAATGCAGAACTATAGCCAGCTACATCTTAAAAATACCATTTAATAATATAATATTTTTAATTTTATTATTTCATTTTGGAGGTATAGGACTGAGCAAACTGCAGCTGGTGCAAAGTACGCAAAGTTCATTAACATTTTATTGAAATAGGCTTGGTCCTTATGTATGTATATAGAAATCCCACCGTGTCTCCACAAATACACTTAAATGGTTTTCAATCCTGATTTAACTCTGCCTATTTAATTCAATGGTTGTTTCTTCCCTTAATCTTAATGCAAACTGAGTTTACTAATATGTCATGGATAGAGTTGCCATGAAACATGCAGATATTTTTATCTTTTTAAACAATCTTGTCAAGCTGCAGACTTACTGATCTGTCCCTGAATTCAAGGTGGTCAGAATATTTTATTCTTGCCATTAAAATTATAGTGAGAAAAGAAGCCTTAAACTGCATCCGTTCTGAAATACCTTTTTTCAAACTGAAATTAATGTCCAAACACCAAACTAACTTGACATGGATTGTGTTGCTGCGAGGTGCCTTATCAACTTCCGAGAGTCACTGTGGCCCAACGGGATGAGCAAAATTATTCATCAAAGCAATAGTTGGAAAACATATCAGTTTATTGATGTAATGATTGTGAAGTGGAATATAGTTTTAAGCTTTTGGAGGTACTTCCTGGGAAAATGGTTTATTTCCTTTTAAAATATAGGGAAGTTGATATTTGGCACTGGCCTGTTAAGTTTTCTTATTTTTTAATACATTTTTGTGACTTTGTACTTGGTATGCATAAAATTTCTGTTTCTATTTGTTATAGAATGTAAGTATATATATGTGTGTAGGTCCCACACCATCCACATACTTCAGTGAGCTTTGGTTTCGTGGTATTTGCATGGCTACTGAACGTTATTTAAATGTAATATTAACAATAATGTAAGACAAAAATATTAGTTGCATAACACTTCATTCACTGCAGTCCACTGATTCTCTTGCAGGAGTTTCTTCTACAGGTGCTGCTGTTTTGGATAGTCAAGGATATGAAGCTGTTCTAACAGTAGAAGCTAGTGATGAACCACATGGAATTTTGAATTTTGCTTCCACATCCAGGGTGGTTTTAATCCCAGAAGAAAACAAAACAATTCAGCTTTTTATTAACAGAGAATTTGGATCTCTAGGTCTGTATAACAACTCCAAGAGAAAGGAAGTTTTGTTTTGCTTATCATTAGGCAAATAAAAGCCATGATAATGAAAGTTTGGAAAAATCTTTGTTACAGTTGGTATTTTTTTCAGAACTTCTAAGCTTCTTTCTGCAGACTTGGAAACTAAATATTACTTATTACTAGAGTCATAATCCTCATTAATACAGCAAGGGATCTGAAAGCTGTAACAATCAGGTGGCTATTAAGGTTACCATATTTTTGTCTAATGAGTCTGTCTCAAAGCATTAGTCTCTTCAGAAAAAATAAAAAACATGAGAAAAGTGACATGTACACACATCCCACATATTTTTTCTCTGAATTTCAGGAAGTCAGCACCTTAGGAATGTCACATGGAAAAAGTTGTGTCCAGACCATTGAATTCAATTTATGTCTCCTCTGACAATTTCTGATTCCTCTTTGAATCAATTTATCCATTAACATCCTTTAAACTATATAGTATTCAATTCTACAATACAATAGTGTGCTTCATGAAAAAAAAAAATGAATCTTGTGTTTGTTGCCTGAAAATAGCAACTTATGTTGTGAGAAAACATGTATAATAATTTCCTATTTGCCTTTTTGGACTATATTTACACCTCGGTGATAATCTGGCTGTTTCTTTTGCCATACTTGTTTTGAAATGAAGTAACATTTACAGTGCTTTTCAAGATCTGGAGACACCAGAGAGTTTTAGAGACATTTTAATGACACTATTTTTCCATTTATTTTTTAATACCAGTCCATACTCTAGTGTACTCTTTGAACACTATTCAGTAAACTAATGTTTTAAGATAATTGTTCATAGTAAGTGCAAGATCTCTCACTGAATTAAAATAAGCATCGTTACTTATTTATTAATTAGGACTCTTTTATCTCTTACATTTTATTTCATATAGAGCAGCTTTTAATTTCATCTATCATTTTATTTCAGGTTCATACTCCTTATGTTTGCCACTTGACTTACCCTACCAGATTAGCGAGAGGTGGCTTTATTCTCAAAACTATAATGTATAACTTTTCTGCTTGGTAATATTTATCCATGTGTCCCCTAATTTTGTTCTCTATTGAAGTTTGTCAATCTACCCAGGAAAGTATCTAGATTTATTAATCTGTGTTTCCCAGCACTGTCTTTAGAGCCTTTCTTAGATATCTGTCATTCCCAAAAAGTGTCCTTGTTGCAAAAACTCATATTAATGGTACATGAGATGTCCCAGTTAGTCTTTCAGCAATTTCATATTTATGGTCCACAGAACTTCAAATTTCTGGATGCATTTGGACCCAATGATTTTTGAGTCCTATGCAGACAGACAAGTCAGCAAAGGTCAAATTGAAGGCATATTGATAACGGTAACAAAGGTACACTAGCTCCAATGTACTTTGGATAACTCTTTTAATCCTTCTGTTTTGCAGTTAGTCTTTTTATTTTGTGGATGAGAATTTGATCTCTTGTCTTTATCCATTCCAGTGAACATTATATAAGAACTGAAAAACAATTTTTTTTTCTTTTTTTTTTCTCCTCACAAATTAAACAGGTACTATCAATGTTACTTATGCCACAGTTACAGGATTGCTCACTGTAAGTAATCAGACAGAAGAGACTGTGGCTGAACCAGGAGCTGATTATGTACCTGCTTCTGGCTCACTGATTTTAGAAGAAGGAGAAACATCAGTTGCCATAAATATTACTATTCTAGAGGTAACCTCTAAACCCTTTAATTCTGTACTTTTCTGTATGATTTCAAAAGGGTAATATTTTGGGAACTAAAGCTTGCAGCCATTATTTGAAGCCCTGTGTTATATTTCACTGTCATTTAGAAAGATGGTTTCAATCTTAATATTAAAATCACAAGGGATCAAATAGTCACAGAAAGCAGCTCTACCTCTGTCTAAAGGTAATAAAGTTGTCTCATTAAAACTTTACCAACTATCTAGTAGTATTTAGAACAGTGTGCTTCATGGCTGGCTACAGGCTCATACTTTTTCATTGCTGGAGATACATGCCTCTAAAATCGGTCAGTAATTTATTTGCAAGAATAGTTTAGCGTCACCACAGGATCTTTTTCATGATATATAATGTCTTACTTAATTCTTCCACGATAATCAGTTTCAGACCCAATAAAATTATTTCAGGAAAACAGAAAAATGAATTCTAGTGTCACAGTAATATTAGAGACTTGTTGTGTGATCCTTTTTGGTGACTTCTGTGGAAGTTTCTTAAAGGACAATGAGAAGAGGATGTACTGTATTTGTGTTTTGCAGGATGATATACTTCCCTATGTGTGGGGTCAGGCCGACAAATAGGGCCCTCCGTTCCCCTGAGGAGGGAGTCGCCTACAACAATCACCCTTCTTTCTTTCTTGGTGGAGGCAGTCCTGAGGCGTGGAGTCAACTTCCTCACCTCAGGCATCCTCCTGGGTAGGCTTCCTACCTCATCCTCACCCACCGGTCTCTCCAGCTCCAGGGCCTCAAACCTATTGTTCAAGGGCACCTGGGAAGGCGGCGCCGGAAGGGGAGGGCATCTCCTGCGAGGTCGAGCAGGGACCTGTCTCCATTCCTCCTCAACTCGCAGGTCCCCTCCCTCTGCCCGATGGCAACAGGGCAGGGGGTCCACCCCCCTTTGGGGCGTCTCACCCTGGTCCCTCTCCCTCCGGTCCTGCAGGGAGTCGCTCCACCAGTCTATCTCCCGCTCGCACTCCCTGATATCCCTCAGCCTCTGCACCTCCTCCTTAAGCTCCGCCACCATGCGGACCAGGTCGTCCACCTGCTCGCACCTCACGCAAGCAGTCTCCCTGCCTCCCGCCGATGGCAGCAAGAGGCTCAGACACTCCCCGCATCCGGAGACCTGAACTGCCGCATGTTTGGGCGGGCAGTCGGTCTGGGTGTGCACTGACTTCCTAGAGAAGGCACCGTGCCTGGTGGAGACCATTGTAGCCCAGCTGACGGGAGAGTGCCGTTAGAGGAGTTGTCCCTATGGGCGGGTGTGAGCGCTCCGCCCTGCCTGCCCGCCCTGCCTGCCAACTGCCTCGCTAACTGCCGCGTCACTCCCCCCGCGTCACTCCCTGTTTGCCGGCCCTGGTCGCCGCGCTCCTGGTCGCTCGCGCTCCCTAAGGGCTGCCTTTGAACGGCCGGGGGGAGGAGCTGACGCTGACGCTGCTGGCCCCGCCTACGCCTCGTCAGCCTCCCTCACGAGGGCTGCCGGTGCCTGGCGGCTCCCTCACGTAGGCTCGGTGCCCGAAAAATAGCCCTGCCTGTCCCGATCCCGCGCTCCGCTGCAGCACGCGTCTGCCCCGGAGCCGGTCGCCTCGGCAAGGCGTGTTTTGCAGGATTGTGTTTTGCAGGATGATATACCAGAGGTGCAAGAATTCTTCTTGGTTAATTTAACTTCAGTGGAACTCATCATGAACCATTCAACGTCATCCCCACCTAAGCTAGGTAAAAACATCTTATAGCAAATTATTTTTACTTTTCCTTTTTAATGGTTTATATTATATTACCTTGGGAGATTACCATTATTCCTCTTACTTACCAACTATGCTGAGATGAGACATGGTTATTTAGAAGAAACATCATAGAATATGAAATAGATTTATTATTACACTTAATCTCTTGCTTTTTAAACTCTGGGAAAATTTAAATTAATTTTCGTAGAGGAGTTAGTAATTATCAGTTGGAAAGGACAATTATTTGAAAAGTTTATTGGTGATTTTTTCATCTGATTTTCATTTACAAACTACAAAATGGAAAAAAAAAGTAAAAAAAAAACTTTATGTGGCTACTCTGCTCACTCTTTTAAAAAAGTCTGTTTTTATTCTTTTATCACTTTTAGGAAACATATTTTATGGTTTTCCTACTCTTGCAATGATCTTTATTATTTGCTTAGTCTGCTTCTCATTTTGCTTCTTCAGAATTCAGTAGAATAGTAGTCATTAGCTTTAAGAACTGTTGGATTATCCTGTGGTACTAAAGACTAGTTATATAATGTCAGACATCTTCTTTGACTCTTTTCCCTTTTCTTTGCATGCTTATAGAAGTGACTGAGTTAATTCGTTACAGATTGAAAGGTAACTTGCAAGACTCATTGCTGATTTGTGAATAGTTGAGTCTAAAATATGAAAGGAGTAGCATATAAGAATGAAAGATTCATCCAAACTAAACAGTGTTGTATAGTCTCACTTTCTCTTTGGCTGTCTCCTTGAACCATGACCATTTAACACTGATGTGACACTGCATTGGGTCAGCTTTACTTACAATGAGAAAATAATAGTTTTAAGTCATAAGGAAAAAATGTGTTCACATAACATGTCAGTGAATTCTTCTGGTAGAAGAAATAGCCTGACTCAAATACGTGTGTCCGCGTGTGTGTCTGTGAGCAAACTCTTACAGATCCTGGGTGAACAGATCTGACTTCAGGGTGACATGAGAAAATGCAGGAGTGAAGCAGAAATGTCTCTGATTGCCATTACTCCCTCAGGATTTGTAAACCTCAGTAACACTTCTGTTGTCTGTGTAGAGCTATTGCTCATCGTCATCTCTACCTCATAGTGACAGGCTTAGATTCATGGCAATAATCTTCTACTTTTGTTCAGTTTTATCTGAATTGATGGAAAAATGTATATGGATCTAAACATAATATACTTATGGCAGACTCGGTGAAGTCAATTTGGTTTTAGAAAGTAAGTTGAAGTTTATAAAAAGTAAACAAGTAAGTTAAGGTAGTTGTGTGGTGCGGTTGTCTGAAAAACAACAACCTATTTTCTGAGAAGTATTAAGTTTTGACTGTAAAGTTCTGGTCTCTGAAGTTAGTAGACTTTTCTGACATTAACCTATTATTTGGTGTTTTTCACACTGCAGTGTATTCAATTACGATTTCAGGCTAATTGTAAATACCTGTATGTCTTTATGGAGCAGTAGAATATTACAGTATGTGAACACCCCACAAATAAATTAATAGTTGTGTATTTGTAGTGAAATCTGAGGTGTGCCATTAGAATGTATGATGAGGCACTGAAGCACAAATAGAAGATGAAATGCTGAATCATTTATTATTCTTCCTCATTGTCTTTCTCATACTCAGAATGGCAAATGCAAAATATTGAATGTCATTGTAATAAACACTTATAGTGAAGACAAATTAAGATTCCATCGCAAATCTAGACTTTATTATTTTCTAATGTTTTATGTGCTGTTTAACTTTCTACATTTTCCTTAGTCTTTTTTTTTTTTATGCATTATTAAATATTACAGTGCTAATTCAAGACGCATTATTGCACTTCTAGTAGTAAGGACTCTTTCCAGTTATCTTGCCCACTCCCATTTTCTCCTACACATTTTTTGTAAAGACACTGTAATATTAGTACCGATTGAATAAATGCTTCTGTGATTCTTGAAAATCAAGAAAATTGATTTTATTGTTCTTTAATTTTTGTCTTTCTGTTTTGCCTTTTAGATGTGGAAGGTTTAGCTTCTCAAATTGTTATCGATGCTAATGATGGTGTAAGAGGAGTAATTGAATGGGAAGGTACCAAGTAAGTCTCATCTTCCTTGAAGAACTTACTGTGCCAATTAGTGATTGGTGTTGCCCATTTTCTTTCTAAAAGTAAAACTCCTGTTAAAAATAGGGCCATGTCTTTGAGATGGTAAAGTAATCATTCAATTCAGCTGAACTAGAAAGTGGGATTCCCACACTGAAAACAAAAATTCACTATTCATCTAATCAGAATTCTTTTACTTATTACTACTTTCACTGTTGTCCTTTTATATCACCAATTTGCCTAACCTCCCCAGCCTGCATCAACTCTTCCAGCCTCACCATTCATGTAAGCAAAAACCAAAACAAAACAAAACAAAAACCTCGTGTTACTTAATTCAATTTAGATAAGAGAAAAAAGGTAAAAAGGATGCGTTAGAGAACTATAAGGTAGGGAATAATTCAGAGTGAAAATGTAATAAAAATGTACTATCTTTTTCAAAAGAACATAATCAGTGAACATTGAGAATTATTCTTTTTATTTTAGTTTTGAAGTTAGTGAATCTCATGGGAATCTGACAGTAATGGCTTACCGAAACAGAGGATCATATGGCAATGTGTCTGTATTTTTTTATGCCCAAAATTTGGAGGCCCAGCTGGGTTTGGATTTTAATGTAACCTCAAGGGTAAGAAGCAACTCTAAATCTAGTACTTTTTATTCTTTCAGCTTCCGTAAAAGAATATCTTCTTGATTATTCTGCAGAATGATCAGTAGTGATGCTAGATGTTTCAGCTTGTTTCAGTTGCTTTGGTAATCTAAATAGAATGAAATAAAAATATTCTTATTCTTACTATTTATTTCTTTTTTAAAAATATGTTTTTTAATATAAAGCAAAATGTAAACTTTCAAACATCGATTTCAAATTTAATTTTGATTAGACATACAAACTTTTTCATAGACTATTTTTGCAACAGGACTTTCAAAATAAATTATTCTTTCTTGTCCTCATTCTGTAATGTGCTGAACCTTTATATTTCTGATTCAATCAGTTTATAAGGAACAGAGAATATGGCTCTTCCTATGCTTTCCCTTCCTTCCTATTTCACAGAATTCTGTTTACCGTAGTCAAAAATTTCTGTGTGATATTAACTGATGTAAGTATTCGGTGCTTTATGTGTTTCAACGCTAGACTCTTTTTTTTGCTGATGGAGAAAGGCATAAATCTGTTGATGTCATGATTTTTGATGATGAGATTCCTGAAGGTGATGAGAAGTTCCAGTTAATTTTAACAAATCCATCTCTGGGGCTGGAATTAGGGGAGAACACAACAGGTAAAACTTAGTTTTAATGTTCCATTTCTTTAGAATTCTGTGGCACACATTTTAATTCCACTTTTCTGAATAATCATATTTCAGAAAGCACCATTGTCCTGCTATGGTGAATCTTTATACTCCTTTGGAAGGTTCTGAAACATCCCTGTGAAATCTGTGCAATTAAAAAGTTTATATGTAAAGCAATGAATCAGAAAGCACGAAGATGAGTTTTTCAATGTGTACTACCTCACTGAACTGAGGTCTTTTTAGAGAGTTCATAATCCTTTTCTAGGAGAGACTATATTCTTCCTGTCTAGAGATCTTCCTAGTTAAAGTGAAATGCCTTCCCATTCTCTTCAGGTAATGTCATGGACACATAAGCATTATATACACACTAAAGGAAGAATGTATTTGTGTTTATGTTATGTATTATGTTACTATATATGTATATTTATATTTTACTATGTTAACCAAAGAATATTTTCATTATTTCTTTTTCAAAAGCTACAATTACTATACTTGCCAATGATGATGGCCATGGAGTTTTGTCATTCAATAACAGCAATCACTTCTTTCTGAGAGAGCAAACATCTATCCATTTGATGGAAAGTGTTGCAGTATTGAATATTATCAGAGAACCACCTCAGGGAATATTTGGCGCTGTGACTGTTCAGTATCTTGTAAGTGAGATTAATTCTTCAGAGGCAACAATGGATTTGACCCCTTCTCAAGGATATATTGTGCTCGAAGAGGGAGTCAGGTTCAAGGTAATATGCTAGTTATTACCAGAGAAGTCTAGGAAGCTTTTTTTTTGGAAATATTGGAAAGATTTCAGAAATGTCTGTGCTTTATCTTCTGTTTATTTTTTCTACTTCTTTCATTCATAAAGTGAATTGAGTCATGAGCTGTGACTGATTTCCTGTTATTATCTGATGTGGAAGTGTGTGAAAATTAAATGGGCTCATCTTTAGGTGTTTCTTAGTTTGTAAGGGTTGAGGTAAATTGAAAACAGTACACTATAGATAACGTTCATGTGTGCTTTGGAACAGTTCTTTTTATGTAGTCAATCTATAGCTGAAATGCAAACTTACTTTAAATTAAAGTGATAATTTGCAAGCCTAATAGTTAAGATCAAAGTAAAAATCCCATTCTGTAATTTAACATTTTAGTTAGTCTGAACTAAACAGAATGTGCTGCAACAAATACAAAAAGTAGAACAGTTGTCTGTCTTAGGATTGGAAAATAACTTAAGTATTAAGCTCACTGCCTCTATACTGTCCTCACAAGAATGTCAGCTACAAAATGAACTAGCTTAAGTTTGTGAATCCTGACTCTTCTAAGGTTTAATCACAATTCGATTTATTTATTTTTGCCAGTAAAGCTGGTGAAGCTAGTGTTAGCATATTACAGGCAATAGGATAGAAACTGAGACAAACTTTTCTTGGAAACACTGGTTTTCAATTTCTGGCCTTTAGATGCATTTGGAATCACAATGCAGCAGATCTATAAGAAGTTGGAGCCTTCTTAATATAGTTGGTAAATATGGTTTATTGTGGAAATGAACAGAAATATAAAACATTGTAAATTTTGTATTATTTCCAAATGCATCATCACTAACTTTTTATTTTGTACAGCAAGGCTATGCGTACCTATGAAATTTTTTGCTTGTTTGAGTAGTGTGAAGGATGACAGTGAGCCCCAAATGAAAGTGAAGCACTTAGCTTTCTCTAGATTGCTCTTTGCTAGTTTGAGATTGCCTTTAGAAGACCTGATCTTCATCCACAGTGGTGTAGGAGAGGGAAAGAAGCATCGAGAGGAAAGAGTATTTCAAATCTCTCACTATTCTTGCTTTTTTTTTTTCCTTTTCCTTTTCTTTCTTGACAGCACCAGTAGTGAGATTACCCTGTTTCCCTGAAGATAGCTTAGCTGCCAACTAAAATAAATTAAAACCAACTTAACTGATTACACTTATAGCTGTGTTGTGAGTATAAACTACCCAAAAATGTATGGAATAAATAGAGAACAAAAGTATGAAATTAGGATCAAAAACTTCAGAGGATCATAGGATGAGAAAAGAAAGAAAAGAGAACAACAACAACGAAAAGTGAATATGCTCATCTTAGTGTTGCACCAATGGAGGCCACTAGATGGATGGCTTTAGAACCTCAGTCTGAACTCAGTCTGAGCTTGCCTCAATTCTGTCCTCTCCAGCTTCATGAGCTGCTCTTCTCCTGCTATGCTATCCAAAGCCTTATAGTGAAATAAATTTAAAAAAAAGGTAGCACATTCTGATAGAGCTGTGTCATCATCTGTTATCATGTCTCAATAACATTGTATGCTTGTTTTGTTATCAGACGCTGCATATTTCTGCGGTACTAGATGAAGAACCAGAAATGGATGAGCACTTCATTGTCACCCTGTTCAATCCAACTGGAGGAGCCAGACTAGGCACGAGAGTGGAAACTATGATTACAATATTACAAAACCAGGCTCCACTAGGGCTTTTCAGCATCTATACAGTTGGAAATAGGTACTTTACACTGATCAGTAAAAAGGAGATAGTTGCTCATACTCCAAAGAGATAATATTTCTCTACAATTTTGTTTTTGATGGATCGCATTAAAGAAATTCAGCAACCCAATTTGTAAATCTGTAACTTTGAAAGGTATTGTGAAATACTATTACTGCTAAACAAAAGAGTAGAAAAATGCATAAAAAGGACTATTCATAATCCAAAATTTCAATTTATTTATTATTATTTTTCTTTATAAACTAATACTTCACTAGTGCCTACATATTCCACTGATAGTATTCCATGTTAAAAGTTCCAAACCTCATATCAGTGTCCAGGAAGTCATACGTTTTATAATTTACTTTCATTTTTAAACCTGTAAAAAATATACTTTCACTGAAGGCTGTTTTTCAGAAGCAAGTGACACATATGGACTGCCATTTTTAAAAACCATTCAGCTGAAACCATACAGATTAAATAAATTTACTATTTAAATAAAAAATGTATGTATGCTATTTTATTAATACATTGATATTTAGAGTTAATAATTTATATTAATATTTAATAATAATATTATCTAAACATTTATTACGTGAATTTAATATACTTAAATTTCAGTCTGTTTAAAGATTTTGTTGAATTGCCTATGATTTTGCATGATTGTAGTAAGGATCATTGGGAAACCCTAATTAATGTAGCTACCAGTCCATCAGATACTGAAACCTGTTATTAATATTTTCTTTTTATTTCTGTTGTATATTCTGCATCTGGAATTGTACAGTAAAAATCTTATTTTTATTACAGCAATGAATATACTATAAAATAATTTTTTCCTTATTTTTATGATTCTCACATTTAGGACAAATTTCATCATAATTGAAGAAGCCAACACTACAGCTTATTTGAAAGTTTCACGGAGTAATGGGCTTAACGTTTCTGTGAGCGTTGAGTGGGAGACATCATCAGATACTGCATTTGGCATCAGTACGTTCACTTTACAGAGAATGTCCACTGCTTTTGTAGAAGTGGAGATAGTAAGAGAGTAGCCAAGCATACAGGAGATGTAGCTTGGGAATGTAAATTCAAGTATTCAGACACAATTCAGTTAATATTTTCCTATGTAAGATTTAGTAGATAAAATACTTTAGCTGCTTAAGAATCACCTTGTCATCAGCCACTTCTGCCAGTTTCAGTAATCTCTATTTCTGTCTTTGCTGCTAATATGAACATTATTGTCACTAGCCATTTATTTATTTATTTATTTGTGTGTGTGTAATAAAATTTGTTCCGTACTACTTGTAACTCAGGATCTTTCTAACACAGTATAAATGACATGTGACATGCAAGAGTCTAGCTCCTGGAGTTTAGTTCTGACAAGACGGTGCTTAGGGACCGTCTTGGAATAAAAACATGAACATGTTGTAAATGGGGAACAAAACATGAACATTTTGTAATTTGTCTTTTTTTTTTTTTCTTTACTACTTGCTATCTAGCTAATTCTCTTGTTAGCTAAATTCCAAGATCAATTATTATGAGTCAGACTCAAATTGCCTATATGTCTTCCATGTGCAGTTGTAATGAATGAAAAATACATTTACTGCTTAACTCTCATTATATCCTTAGCATTGTAACATTTCTATGTATTTATATACACTTATAACAAATACTAAGACACAACTTCATCATTTCTCATACTAGGTCTGGCTTTGGGAGGTAAATAATGGGAATGGGGTTAGAAAAGATCTCAAGAGTAATATAATAGTAAATAGTGTTTTTATTTTATTTTATTTTATTTTATTTTATTTTATTTTATTTTATTTTTTACTATATTGCAGGGGGTGGTATCAGTGTCCTATCTGTCTTGCAAAGTTTTGTGGAAGAATCAGCATCTGGTTGGTGTTTCTTTACCTCAAGAGAAATCCTGTACGGTGTTCTGTTGCGTATGCCTCCAGCTTTGTTTTCTACTGTCTACCAGTGGAAAGGAGTATTTGTTCCTGTTGAGGTAAATGTTTGTTTTTGAACACCAGACATGCTAGTTAATAAGGAATTTAAGTCACAATCTTACTTTTTTTTTATTCTTCTTGCAGAATTTCAGTATGTGGAATCCTACAAGTTGTGTGTCTTTCCAAATTGGAGCCTCTTCCTACCTTGTGGTTACTCATGGAGGAGCCACACAGGGAGCTTCTAACAACAGTGTGTATGCATTCATGGCTGGACACAGATTGTTGTGGGTAAATCGATTTTAATTTTAAAATCTTAAAATAGTATGGGTTGGCAAGGACCAAGGGAGGTCCTCCAGTCTGGCCATGTTTTAGAAAAAAGCACTCTGTGTGACAAGAGTTAGTTTTGTGTCCTAAAATACTACATAACTTCAGTGATGTAAGTTTGTCATAGTTAGTTGTTTACATTGTTTGTATTTTTTATATATTTACATTTGAGGGTGCAGGGAGGATTACCTGGGAATCACAGAATCACAGAATTGTCTAGGTAGGAAGAGACCTCCAAAATCACCTAGTCCAACCTCTGACCTAACATTAACAAGTCCTTCACTAAACCATATCACTAAGCTGAACATCTAAACGTCTCTTAAAGACCTCCAGGGATGGTGACTCAACCACTTCCCTGGGCAGCCCATTCCAATGCCTAACAACCCTTTCGGTAAAGAAGTTTTTCCTAACATCCAACCTAAACCTCCCCTGGCGCAACTTTAGCCCATTCCCCCTTGTCCTGTCACCAGGCACGTGGGAGAACAGACCAACCCCCACCTCTCTACAGCCTCCTTTAAGGTACCTGTAGAGTGCGATAAGGTCGCCCCTGAGCCTCCTCTTCTCCAGGCTGAACAACCCCAGCTCCCTCAGCCGCTCCTCATAAGACTTGTTCTCCAGACCCCTCACCAGCTTCGTTGCCTTTCTCTGGACTCGCTCGAGCACGTCCATGTCCTTCCTGTAGCAAGGGGCCCAAAGCTGAACACAGTACTCGAGGTGCGGCCTCACCAGAGCCGAGTACAGGGGCACAATCACTTCCCTAGCCCTGCTGGCCACGCTGCTTCTTATACAGGCCAGGATGCTGTTGGCCTTCTTGGCCACCTGGGCACACTGCTGGCTCATATTCAGCCGACTATCAACCAATACTCCCAGGTCCCTCTCGGCCAGGCAGCTTTCCAACCACTCATCTCCCAGCCTGTAGCTCTGCTTGGAAGTGGGGGAAGAAATTCTCAAGCAATCAAGTCATAGAACATTTTCTGGAAAATGTATGATAAGTTATGTTAATTCTGTAAATTAGTTGCTTATATATATATATATATATATATATATAAAATATAAAGTTTTAAAAGCTATTTCATGTATAGTTTTATACATAATTTTGGAATTCTTAACATTCTATGCGTACTTTTTCTCACTATATACAATGTAATATAAAATGTATTTGTTTATATACATATGTAGATAAACATAGTCACCCTCATATTTCCCTTGCAGATACAGACTCTTTCTGTTCTGGATACCAGACGTGTGAAACATTTTGCAGTGGAGGAAGAAGACTATTTGATTATTGTGAGTCACACAAACAGTTCCAGTTCCATCCAGGTTTGAATATTCTTCAGTCTTCTCTGGCTTTAATGTGGGTAGTTTGCTTATTTCTGAAAGGATAATGAAAGGAAGTAAATCTATAAGCATGTATTTCTGACATATTATTTTTGTTTCTATTGGAAATTTATAACAGTTAAAATTCCAGACTTGTTTGGATGTATAAATACTCTCTACCTGAGTGTACAATTTACATCTGGTTTGTTTTTATTGCTACTGTTATTTCAGTTTTGAAATGTAGCATGTAAACAAAGAAGTAGCTTCTGAATATAAACCTGTTCCTCTGAAGAGCAGGCACAGCTTCTTGCAGTAGGGTTAATTACCAATTACTGAGGGAACATTGTCATAATATATGCATTTTATAACACCCTCTGGGATAAGATGCTGTTGTTACTCCAGCAGATGATATTTGCAATAATACAGAGGTTGTATTAGTAGAACGAGTAGCTATGCCTTATTGACAGCATTCTGACAATATAATTTTGTATAGGACTTCTCTGAAAAAACATAAGAACATAAGAAAATGTTAGAGCCACAGTACTAAGCCAAGCTGCTTCTGGGATTTGTGGATATCTTCAAAATCTGTTACCTACAATAGCCTAAAAAAGTGACCAGTGACCTAAATGATTGTCCTGAGTACATTTATAGCTAGCTATCTAATAAACGACTTCATGATGGTGAAAACCTATTTTTAATGGGTGTAGGAGCTCCTAAAAATACCAGTGATGATATGTCAGTGCTTTGTGTATGTTGACTATGTTCATTTACAGAAACAAACAAACAACAACAACAACAAAAACACACAAATTGCATTACGTGATACATTTTTATCTGAAATCTTTTAAGGTTTTCATTAGCTGAACTAATTGGTTGCTAGGAAATGTATGCCATCAGTGGACTGGTTTGCGGATTGGATTAACTTGTCTGTGGGAGTTTGATATTTCTATGGTAACAGTTTCTTCATTCTGCTGTGATATTTGATCTGTGTCTGATTGTCTGTTCCTTTTCTTCCTCATTAGTCTGCCTTAATCACAGTGAATGAGCCCAGGGGCAGAAATGAATTTGTGCCGCTCACTCTAATTAGAGAGAGGGGAACCTATGGGACGGTCGTCATAACTTTTGAGGTGAGTTTATCCAAAAGACTTCATACAGTAGTCTGTTGGATTAAACTGAGAGGCTGTAATCATAATTTATTGAAGTGTTTGCAAAAGGGGAAGAAGGACAAAATACCTACATCTACATTAGGTAGATCTGTTTCATAAAAGGGATTCATATTAACCGTCATATAGAAAATACTGTAATTATCTGACTGTTTAATTGACTGTTTAACGTTAAGAGGTACTAGAGAAAACCGAGTATATTCTGTCATTTAGAAAGGTACGTGAGGCAACATCAGTATGTATTACTAGAAAATAATGCATATTAAGTATGTAAGAAGTGTCTTATCTAAGTTTTTTTAATTTTTTTAAAAAATATTTATTTTACATACAAATATTCAAGTGAGTCTTTAATGATTATCCCAACTTTGAACTGTGAGTGCTCAGGATTTGGTGAATTTCTGTATCTATAATCATCTGTATCTTGATCTCTATCTTGAATCCCCTGCAAATGAAGCTTTTGAAATAATTAATCATGTTGAATACTTATCCTGTTATTTACATATGTGATTTGAATGTGATACAATTACTGACTTCATTGCTTTCTTTTTCTTATCTAGCTCAGACTCTATTATTTACTTTAAAATTATATATAAAATCTTTCATATAGATATTTCTGTACTAGTTGCCTGGTCCTATAGGGTAAGGCTTTAATCTAGACCTCAAAGCTTTAGTCTAGACCTGTCAAAACCAGAAAAGCTTTGCACTGGATTTTATTAATACTAAATATAGCATGAATAGTTAAAGTACTGAATATGATTCTCTGTGCAATTTTTTGCAAATATGTTTGTTTTAAGGTACAGTAAATCTTACTCTCTGGACAATTACTTAGGTCTGTCTCACATCATTATATATGTATGTTGAAAAATAATTTACAAAATGTTCTAAAACCAAAAAATCCCATATGACCTTTAAGAGGCTTTGTAGTATTTTGAGTTTGACTGTTAAATTTAGTATCTTTAATATCACAAGTTAAGATAGAAGGGACACAAAACCAGTAAGTACTATTACTTTGTCTTGGAATTTATTATGAAATACTATTGATTCAAACTGAATTTGCATGAATATCCTTTCTGTAATATGAAAGAGTCAGTTATGCATCAGAATATACTAAAGAGTCCCCATAGGCCTATATGGAAGTAGTTTTCTTCCTCTTATTCTGGAAATACGGGATTTCTTCAGAGTGGTTGTTCTGACTTACACTGTCTGCCAGAAAAGAGCAGATTTTCACAACTGAATGTTCATGTAAGTTGTAAGTTGGAGATGGCTGAACAGATAGTCATTTGTTATGCAAGTCACACTGCATATTGGTTATTGTACTTGCACTGGATTTGTATTCCTGCTTTATAGACTTCTCATCAGACAAATCAATTCTTTGCAGATAAAAGATGGTCCAAACCCAGCTGAAGAAGACCTAAGTCCAGCTAAGGGAAATATTACATTCACACCTGGGAGATCAAAGCTGATTTATAATTTAACAGTGCTTGATGATCAGGTAGGAACAAGCTGACTTCATCTTAGGCTTTGATACGTAGAAGGTTAACTGAAGTTCTGGAAAGACTTAGAGTAATAAGTTACAAAAAGGCTTGGCTTAAATAAGGTTAAAAGCAGTTCTATTTGATGAAGTGATGTTAAATTTTGGCTCTCTGGTCTATTATTTTTACTCTTTCCAAGCTCCCTCTTTAATTCTCATCAGTGAATAGTTTTAGTTTATGTGCATATCCTGGCTGAGCAGACATGTTATCTTTGTCACTAAAGAAAGAATATTACACATTGAAGATTCACAGGGAAAAGGCAGATTCAAAAATATTTTTTGTCGTTGTTTGTTTGTGTTTTTTTTTTTTCAAATATGTTTCAGGGTAGAAACATATTTGAAAAAATCCTAAAAATAGATGAGATTCCTGAAACAAACATGCAGTCTTGTGGAAAGCATGAATACTAGGTGATAATTAACATTTTTCTGTTTTCAGATTGGCCAATTGAAAAAAAAAAACAACACACACACAAAAAAACCAAACCAAAACAAAAAAAAACCACAACATAACTCATAGGTTGTGAGGCTTTCTTTTTATCTCAGAGTAAACAAAACATTCTTCTAATTTGCAACTTGTGATTTTCCTTTTTTCTTACCTGCACTTTTCTTTTGTGTTTTTCTTTTCCTTTATAATAAGCTTAAGAGGGAAAACTGAGACATCAAAATAAGTATATATGATACAAAACAGCTTAGTAAGAAATTCATAAGAAAACAATAATGGTGAAAGGTGTGTGTCTCAGAAGTGAGCACAGAACTGTAAAGCAGCTTGTTTCCTTTTTACTCTTAGTTATAAAAAATGTCCTTCCACATTTCTACTGATGAGTACTGATGAGTAGTGTTAAGAGGCTGTGCCAACCTGGGGTGCTGAAGTGTAGAAACATCTCTTTCCAATTCAATGTAATATTTCAGTGACTTACACACAGAAATAAATTATTAGGGTCTTTTCTCTTGGGAGGATGTGATTTTATTTATTTTTATTCTGAGAAATGCTCTCAAACTTCTGTTTCTAAAAGTTTGATCTGTATTTGGTGTGTCTAGTCAACGTCTTTCCACTCTTTGAAAGTCTTTCACAAGTGTATGTGAAAGATGAATTTTGCACAAAAACCTTTATTGATGATGATGATGATAGAGTTCACAAGAATCCAGTAACACTACTGTCAGAACTTAATTTGAGCTTTTAGGATCTGAGTTAGGGAAACCAATGAAACAAGTATTTTTCTGAATTGTGCAGCCTTACAGAAGGTAGGGGACTGCAGTTCTGATTTCCACAGCTCTGCATTTATAGTACTTTTCCTGTGCAGGTTTCCTTTTTAAGTATAATTGCAACTTTAAGAGAAAATTAAAGAGGCAAGGCAGCACTGGAAATCATTTATACTATTATATTCGAAGTTTGACTCATGTATTTATTGGTCAATCATGATGTAATTGAAAGCTCCACAATGCCTTATTTATGTAGGATACTAAGATTTTATCTGCAACTAAAATGGCATGTACGTTCTGACTGTCAAATGCGTATTTTTGTACTGCAAGACAGTATATGAACTAGTGAACTAAAACAAGCGTAAGTTAACATCAATTTTAATAAGATAAAATAGGAAATAGTAGTGTAGGAGAGAGGTGACAGAGAGCTTGCAAATCTCACGCTGGAAAAAAAAACAAACAACCTGCATCAGTCAATAATATTATGCAAGTTTAAGTGCCACAAGTCAAACAAGGGACAAAATTGGCCTCAGCTACAAAGACAGCGGCGTGCATACCCTTTGTGCCCTGAAACAGGATCTAAGGGTGGCCAATTAACAAATGTGTAAAAAGAGAAGAAATATTGGACCACAAGGAATTCTGAACTTTTTTTGCTCAGTAAACAGAACTACATGGAAAGGATTCATCAGCCCTATAACAAAGCAATGCCATTAGTAACACATAAGCAATTTTGTTGTGGAATTTATCTCAGAAGCAAATAATACTGTTTTTTCTGAGAGTCCACAACAAGAATGAGATGTGAGGATCTTATGTAATATTTAAATATTTCCTTCTAATCTCTCTGTATTAATAAAATAATGATATTTTCCAGTTAAACAGACTTAGCCTATCAAGACTGGGGAATAAAATGTAATAATATAAAGTAAAAAATATTAAATTCTGCAATTCAAGGCTTATAAACCCTTCTTTTTTGTCTGCTGCATCAGTTATTAGAGACTAAAGAGCTAAAACTAAAGTGCAGTTCTAAACAAACCACATGTAGAAATGCCAAAGTCTAATTAATAGATAAGCATCAGCAAGCACATTCTCAGAGCTGTGACTGAAGCTGTGCTGGGAATGTGAGTCTGTCTGAAAGTAGGAACTGTTCTTTTTCCCGTTGAATAGGAACAAAAGGGCCAAGGTAGGTTGTGTTCATATGTTGTTCCTCTGTTCTTTCAGGCATGCATAGATGTAAAATGGTGTTAACATCAGCAAATAAAGATGTCAGACTAAATAACTGTCAGGAACACTTGTGTCCAAGCAGAGCAACTTCCACAAGTTGAGTTTGGATCTCCTCACACTCTCTAGTTGGAAAGATAGAGCTTCATCTGATTCTTGCCTAGTTTTTGTTTGCCCTTTTTTTTTTTTTGTCTTTTCCCACTTTTTCATATTTCCATAGCATAGAAGTATGTCTTAGAAAATGGAAACATTCAGTTTTGAGAAGGGATTTTCAAAGTTGCAAGCGAGTTTCTTTTTGCCTGTTTATTTTAATGTGAAAAGGGTTGTAATGTTTGTATTATTTCCCTTTATTGCTAAATATACATAACATATTTCTAAGTAAGTGTTCTGCATATATTTGAAATGGGACTTACACCCTGTTGCTACTATTATTTTTCCAGATACCTGAAAATGATGAATTGTTTGTTGTTCATCTCAGGAGTGTGGAGGGAGGGGCTGAAATCAACACCACAAGGAATTCTGTTCAGATTAATATTAAGAAAAATGACAGCCCTGTGCGATTTGCTCAGAGCACTTACATGGTGCCTGAGGAAGTCGAAATGCTCACAATTCAAGTGATTCGTGGTAAGGATGACAGTGGAAAATTAATTGGACCTGATGAATGTGAAGTCTCCGTCAGTTACACCATCATAACTGGGAATTCAACAGCACATGCGCAGCTCAATTTAGACTTCCTAGATCTTCAGCCAAATACAACTATTGTCTTCACACCTCTAGTTCATGAAGTATATATGAAATTCAAGATCCTTGATGATGCCATACCAGAAATTGCTGAGACCTTCCAAATTATGCTCCTTAAGGACACGTTACAGGGAGATGCTGTTTTGGTTAATCCATCTGTTGTTCACGTCACCATCCAACCAAATGATAAACCCTATGGAGTGCTTTCAATCAACAGTATCCTGTTTACTCAAACTGTTATCATTGATGAAGACCAAATTTCAAGGTACTACAGATCTTCAAACAGTATCTCGTCATGTTAAGGGATTTGTTTGGCACTGTAAAGCATCCTTAGGATTTCACTGACAGTAATTATAAAATCAGTAGTGAAAAATTAATATAGAAATCACCTACTGTGTAATTATTATAAACGATATAGAATTTTCAAGGGAGAAAATGTCTAATTATGCAGAAGTATTTTAATATTTATGAACTATATATGAGAACTGTAAATATTTAATGACATTATCAAAATACTGAAAAACCCTTAATCTAAAAGATGGATCAGTGAAGTTGTGATGCGGCCACACACCCATTCATACAAGTGGAAAATATATTTCAGGCTTCCTTTCCCAGTAAATCTTTGTCTATACTGTATTTAAAGTCAGTCTCTGGTTAAAAAATGGTGGTGAGTGTCTTCTGTGAAGTACTGAATACCCATAGACTTCCAAAAAAGTTAAATACATGTAATTTTACAGATAAATTAAAAACAAATCTCCACACACATCTTTACAAGCAGAACTAATATCTATACAATATTGCCAGTTTTAGTAAAAATGTCCACTGCTAGCTAGTGATGGTGGTTCATCCCCAGAGAAAGAGGTAATGTATCAACCTATGATTTTATGAACAATTTCTAGTATGTAGAGC
The DNA here is from genome assembly GCF_040182565.1 of Anser cygnoides. Taxonomy (NCBI): domain Eukaryota; kingdom Metazoa; phylum Chordata; class Aves; order Anseriformes; family Anatidae; genus Anser; species Anser cygnoides. Next base: position 1,776,821 of record NC_089903.1, on the reverse strand, counting down.
CCAGCACTTCAATATTCACTTTTTTTTTTTTCTTTCTTATACACAGATACAGGAAACGTGACATTTCCATAATCACAAATATTGATAAATTATATTTCAGTGCATAGGCAAATAGTTGAGTCACTTTATTTTAAATAAAATCATTATTTAAACACTCATGCCTGACAATTGTATTTTGATATAGTCCATAAAACAGTGTAGAAATTTAGTTGAGAAAAAGTTTTCTGAAATTTAACATCTTTCCTGAGAAAAAATATAAACATGCCAACTTTCCTCTTCTCAGTATCTTTCTTACTGTAAACAAAATAAATTTTAACTAATGTCTTTAGATATATTACTCATGTCTTTATGTATATTATCTCATGAATAAGCAACCTGAGAAAAGTCTACTTCTGTGGTATGATTTCACAAATTTTAAGTCCTGACTCAAATGTCAGTAGCAGCAGTTAATATCGATTCCACTGAAGTCAGTATAAATCTTCCAGGGAACAGATAGCTAAGTAAACCGATATTAATTATAATTGCATGTTACAGATTTTTATTTTCATTCAAAACCACAGGTTTGAAGGGATCACGATCGTAAGAAATGGTGGAACACATGGAAATGTTTCTGTGACCTGGGTCATAACTCGAAATAGCAGTGATCTGTCACCTGTGACTGCAGACCTTGTTCCAGAGACCGGGGAGATACATTTTGATCAAGGACAGATGCTGGTCACACTTTCACTGACCATTATTGATGATAACATACCAGAAGAAGCAGAGCCCTATCTTCTGAAGCTCTTAGCTCATACAATACAGGGAGGCGCAGAAGTCAGCGAACCATCTGAGGTAAGTTTGATTTCAGAACTTGTTTTGAGGAGGTGATAGATAATAATTAGGGAGTAGGATTAGGATTAGGATCCACCAGTTTTGGTGGATTGGCTAAATTGAAGTAGTTGTGCTTGAGTTTAAGTGAAGCAAGCTGATGTATTCTCAGTATAAAGAGCCACATCCAAAGTCTTTGGCTTAACATATTTTATAAGGCCAGACCTATTTAATGCAGTAGCATTTAGCTTAGAATATTCCCATCATAAATATCATTGCATAACTGCTATCTTGATTGGTTGCTTGCTAAGAGAAGGTTGAGCATTTATTTTCACTTGCTTATTTGCTGTAGGTACTGGAATGTTTTACACAGAGTAACAGCTTCAAGAGGATGGCTTAGTGATTAAGACTAACCTCTGAACTTTTAAATAAGGGGTAATTAGCATTACTGACAATTCTGTGACTCAGGTCCCTACTTTGCTTTTTGAACATATGATTGGAATGAATTTGGTGAATTAAATGATTTTTTCACAGTCTGAAATATATTCAAATTATTCACTTTGGCTGCTGAACCAAAAATCAGTTATTCAAAGCTCATTCTGACATAGATGAGGCATAGCAGGAAAGTTGCTGCTATCAGTGGTGTGCTGCTTGTGCACAAGCAACACTTTGGGGCTGTCAATCTGATTTCTTTCTTGAGTGCCAATTCACTAACGATAAAAATGTATGATGACAGTCAGGACATACTTTCATGAAAACGTGAAAACTGTGGTGTATATTAATTGTAGCATTGAGTAAGTGATGCTGTTTTCTGTTTTGCAGCTTTTGTTTTACATTCAGGACAGCGATGATGTTTATGGCGTAATAAAGTTTTATCCTTTGGAGAATCAGAAGATTGAAAGTAATCCAACAGGACGCTTTTTATCCTTGAGTTTTGTAAGGGAGAAAGGAACAGTTGGAAATGTGCAGTTAGTTTATACTGCACTGTATATTCCAGCTGGAGCTCTGGATCCTGAGAGAGCAAAAGATGGCATTCTAAATATGTCTAGAAACAGCATCCTCCTGTTTCCAGAAGGAAAAACACATCATACTTTGAGTATACCAATAAGAAAAGATGCATTTCTTCAAAATGGTGCTCATTTCCTCATACAGGTATCTCAGCTGTTTTTTTTTTGTTTTTGTTTTTTAGCTTATTTAATATGAGGAATATGATTCAATAATTGATCCTTCCCCTTGACTGTAATTTAAATGACCATTCCTGTAAAAAAAAAAAAGTGCTTAGCTCTGAAGCAAAGATTTTCTTATTTAAAAAGACATCTTTCATAACTATGCTATAAAGTTTTCTATCCCTAATCATTAGTAATTAAACAAATTTTAAAACTAAAGAGGATTCAGGTACTAATCATGGAATTTATCAAAATGAGATCAGCGTTGTCTGTTGCTTGCCCCTTGAAGCATGTTTCTGCTTGGCCTCTGACTTGGAACGTGAAAAAAATAAGGTTCTTAAAATTAAATTACTGAAGCAGGAAAAATTTCAGAAATGACATGCAAGTAAATGTATCTTGGGCTTGATACAGGTCCTTCTCCAGCAGGTCATCCCCCAGCCTGTACTGATACTTGCGGTTGTTCCTTCCCAAATGCAGGACTCTACACTTGCTCTTGTTAAACCTCATCTGGTTTCTTCCTGCCCAACTCTCCAGCCTGACCAGGTCCCTTCCAACCCTTACAATTCTGTGATACTGTGATCTTTGCTCTTCCAGCTGAACTATTCTAAATTAAAAAGGGTCAAATATACATTATATATTATATGTATATTATATTGCATTTATATATAAATTTGTTAGGAGAACTTACTTTTTTTTTTCCCTGTATAGTTTTCTTCACTTTTTTCTTTCCTTTTTTTTTTCTATCTCAATTTGTAAAAGATAACTTTTATCATCGTTGAAGGTGTTGATGTTATATCCATGAATTTCAAATTTGCCAGGTTTTATATTTTCCTTATAGTCTACCAAAGACGTTGTAATCACTTCTAAGACCTTTGAAAGATTTCCTCCCTCCACATCCTTCTCCCTACATTCTCTTACAGGAGGAATAATGAGAACAAAAAGTTTTGCCAGAATTATATTGTTTATCTAATATGCAATTTTATTTATTTATTTATTTATGGCATTCACAGTTAGGTTAGGAATTGCCTTCTGAAATACTAGAACACGTTAGTATGTTTTATGATTGCAAGAGGTTTGAGAGATCCACAAAATTCTTAAATGTCTAATTCCATGTATTCAATGTTTTTTTTTTTTTTTTTTTTTTTGTCCTTTGACTGTAGTCAAGACACACATCTGATAAATATTTCAGAATGTTCAGTCATTCCAAGCACTTTGCCTGGATTTTCAAACTGTAGATTCCAATCTGTTTTTTTTTTTTTCTGTACTTTCTCCATGAACTATAAATAAAATCTTTGTTTGAAGAAATTAAATCAGAGGAGCTTTCCAGCTCAAATAATTAATTTAGAAACTCATAGAGAAGGAAAACACCACTATTTATCACTGTGACAATCCTTCTGCATCGTGAATAAATGATAATCTCAGTGAACATGTTTAGAATGAGTTGTACTTAGGCAAAATAAAGAATTGACTCAGGAATCAGCAGAGAAGCAAATGAAACTGTAGGATGAATAAAGGTACAGGAGATAATGTTAATGTGAGATATATTCCTTAGTGACACCTTCAATTAAATAACGTGCTGTAATCAGAGATGCGGTTTTTGGTATAGCTAGGAAGATTAACTCTGAAAATTAAGCTCATAAACTAATTGTTATTGTTCAAATAACTATATATTTTTTTCTCTTTGTACTGGTTTCCTTTAAAAGGTACTAAAGGAAACATTGCAGAAAGAGTAAAATCTCTGTTCTTTATTGATTATTACTTTATTCCAAAGGTACCATACAGGATCCAAATACAGCATACACTTTAAATAGAGCAAATTGTTTTGGCTGTGTAGTATTTCAGAAAGTTTACTGAGCTAATAACCGCACAGTGGTGCACTTTCATCCTGTTAATTGCAGAATCGGGGCCTATGCTAGGAGAAAGCTCAGAAAAGAGGAGAAACAAACAGTGCCATCATCTGTTCTTCAGACTTTTGATAACAAGTTGGAATGGTTGAGAATCAGTTACTAAATACAGTATTTGTAAAACATTTCCATCTATCATCAGATAAATGTTCATGCATATTTCTGGGTGTTACTCAAGCAGTTGTGGAACAAAATATGATACAGCCCACATATTTATAGAGTTTGGTTTCAAGAACTGTAAGACTTTAAAAATCATCTTTTGAAATGGTGAACCATGATTACTATATGAATTTAAGAAAGGCCACTATTTTATCCCCAAAAAATAAAGCTTTACTCTATGATAACACCTGATAACTCCAAGAAAAAATGTCAGTGGGAGTTTATGCCCCAGTGAAATGTTCACAGAAATATATGCAAATCTGTTATGGAAACATTTATTGTAATGATGCATGTAGACAGAATCACATGGAATAAATAATATTTAAAGGAAATAATTAAACAGGCAAGTTCTGCTTTCCTTGGTGTGTCACTACTGGTGCTGGGCTTAGCGAGTGATGCTTCCCTTTTAAAGAAAAGGATGAAAAAAAATCTATTTCCTCTTAGTATCTATAATCTATCAGAAATGCAGTGACAAGTAAAATACAGTTTTGAAATACTGTACTGAATTTAAATTCTTAATGTGGCTCTGGTAGTTCTTAGATAGAGAATTCCTTAAAATTTTGTGGAGAGGAAAGAAAAGTGGATTATTATTTGGCTGTTTGATCAAGGGCTGTAAATTATTATGACTTCAGTGATTTCCCTAGATTTTTATCAATGCAAGACACAAAAAATGATGTTAGACAATTGCCTATGCTGCTCATCAATGACTGTTGTTAATAGCTCTAGTAATGTATCAGCTGATCTGGAACAGAGTCTCTCTCTCTGGCTTGATCTGTGTTTAATTACATACACTAACATGATTTGTCTGGGAGGTGTACCATTCTGCTGACAGCTCAACAATATCCACTTAATTTCTTTGACATGTCTACTTACAAATTTTTATAACAGCAGTGCTATCAGTAGGAAGAATTTGCTCTGGAGATGTATACTTCCTTTATATGAAAATTACTCTGAAATGTCAGAACTGTTCTGACTTGGTGCTGAGGCTTCTTATTTCTCACTTTTCTTTTACTTTTTCCTACAGCTGGAAGGAGTTGAACTGGTGAATAGAATTCCTCTAGTCCCATCTGTGAGTCCTAGATTAGGCGAAATTCGAAATATTTCTTTGAGGATTACTCCAGATATTGCAAATGGAGAAATAGGCTTTATTAGCAATCTACCGATTATTCTTTCTGAACCAGAAGATTCCCCTGCTACGCTGGTAAGTAAGCCTTTTTATATTGTCTTTTGCTATGGAAAACTTATTTGGAGAAGGTGGAGTTTGCTGTATTCAGTGTAGCATTTGACAATTAATGTGAGGAAAAGCCTTCCTGTAAGTTCTGTCTTATCCTAAATATTCTCTTCTTTAAAAAAAAAAAAAAATGCTCTGAAATAATCTGTTACTGATTTCCAGAGAACTGAGATTGGTCTTTGCTTTCTGTGTAAGTATCTAAAACCAGTTAGCCCTTGATGCTCACACAGAGCAAAAGATACTGCAGTTAGTCTCTCTCACCAATTGCGAGCATAGTCATGTAAAGTAGGACTGAGACAAATCCTGAATAAGATAGATCATTTCCCATTCTCAAATTAGAACTGGCCAAACTTTTGTTTTTATTATTATTTATTCAAATAGTAATTTGCAAGGGAGTAATCGGTTTTGCATCTACTTTTGCAAGTCACAACAAATTAATGTGTTTCACAGGTTTCCATTGCATTGCATCGAGATGGGACTGATGGTCAAGCAACTGTGTTCTGGAGTTTGAAACCCTCTGGTCCCAATCAAAAGGCGGTAACACAGGATGATATAAGTCCTTTTAACGGCTCCGTGGTTTTCTTATCTGGACAAAGTGATACCACAATTAACATCACCATTAAAGCTGATGATGTACCTGAAATGAACGAAACTGTGTTATTAACTTTGGACAGGTATTGTACCCTATTCTCTATTCATATGTATCAGCTGCAGTACTCAATTTATGCATAACAGATTAGCACAGTGTTAATTACATGGTATTGCTTGCATTGTGTTGATATGTGTCTGAAGAAATAGTGGGCCCTTGTTTCAGACTGTGTATGGGTTCTTTGACTGGAGATCAATGTAAGAAACCATTTTGCATTTATTATCTAATGACTTAACTGTTTATATTTTCATGAAAATTCTGTATGCTATTTAGAAAGTTCTTTCAGTTTTGATCTTTTTTATAGCTCTTGGTTTTAACACTTTTTTTTTTTCGGAAAAATAATATTTAGTAAGATAATGGGAAAAACTAAAGTGAGAACTAAAAAGCAATGCAGAACTTTTTCTGTCAGAAAAAACATTTATAACTTGGGTGTCACTGTAGAATTAGACTTGCAGTTTATTTGTTTGATCTGCATGTTCAATATTCCTTGATAATTAGATACTTCTGTCAGCTCATAGCCCCCAGAATATCCCAGTGTGACTATTATTGCAGTCTTCTGCTAATGAGAATGCAGTGGGGTTTCTGAAGCACAGTGTTCTGGTCTCCCTTCTCATCTAGTGGAGGATTTTAGGATAACAGGCTGTAAGGGCCCTCAGGTGATACTATTATCTGCATGTGAACACTGTTCAGAAAACTTAAATTAGTTTATAATCAGGAGTCTTTTCCCTCTTTGAGTTACTAACAAGAGTGTCTTGGCTATATCGTCTGTCCTGCTTCCCACAGCTCAGTTACATAAGTAAATACAGAAATACCACCACACGTGCTCTTGTATTACCTCCTATTTGTCTAAGGTACATTTTCCACTTTTACTGAAAACATACTACAGTGGTCTGCCAGCACCAGCTTCCACACTGAACATCTACTACTTACATAGTCCTTACCTTATGCAGAAGAAGTATTTTTATTCTGTACAGGAAGCGTAGGCTAGCTCTTAGATATCCACAACAGATATCCACAGTGATTCCACATTAGCAAACAATAGGCAAGAAGCTCCTCACGCTGTTGTTGATCACTAGAAGATCCCATTTCAGAAAACATGGTTTTCGAACATCTTTATGGCACACAGGGAAGATGTTATTCCTTTGCGGGATTGGCTTGCTTGATTAAAAGGTGGCTGGTTAATGCATGTAGTTCAGAACTAGTTATTTTATTCTACCTTGGCTACTCATTACATTAAAAAGGCAATCCTTTTCAGAATAAAAACAGAGACTATTGCAAGCAGTTCTCCGCTTTCTTTCTGTGGGAGAAACTGGTTTGTCTCAAGGAATTTTTTTAGAGTCTCTGGCACAAAGGGGGAAACTAGGATTAGAAATGATGGTTCAAGTTTTGAGTGTAAGGTGGCCAAGAATGCAGAGTGGTATTGAGGTAAACAAGTAAGTAGATAGAAGTAAGCAGCATGAAAGGGTAACTTTTTTGATTCACGTGTGTGAAAGTACAGTTTTCTGCCATTTATCCTGAGTTACAACTGTAGGCTATACCTTGAAAATGGTGGCTGCAACAGGGATTGAACTGGCAGCTGAACAAATACAACCAGTGTTCTGCTTTTGCTGTGTATGGTGCAAGCCGTAGGCTCTGTTGATCATGAAGTGGATGGTGAAAAGTGTGCCAACAGTAAGCAGCTTTCCCACACTTGGCAGGGTCAGAGAGTGAACCGAGGAACAGGTGGTCTGTCCTGGAAAAAGAAGTAAGCAAGGAGGAGATAGAATCTGAACTTTTCTCTAGACCTTGGTAGCATCCCTCACTTCAACTAATTAGCAGAAGCCAAGAATGAAATGACTGCAGAGATCATCCTTTCAGTACTAGACATGACTCTTCAAATTAGGGTTGAAGGATACTGGCAGGGTTACGTGTACGCCCGTGCTATTGCTTTCAGCCTGGTTGGTATTTTGTGGACAAATAGAAGATTTCAGTTTCCGAGGCTGGCAGCCAGCACCTCACAGCAGTAGTGAATGAGCATGAAAACAAAGACGCACTGTGCTGTAGATGTGCTTGTACTGTTCCGTAAATTGTAGCATAAGTCAGCGAGAAAAGAAAGCATGTAAGAACTTTAATGAAACTACAGACATAGACATATGTTCATAAGCATTCAATGTATTGCAATTATTAATAGCACGGGTAAAATAATCAAAATAATTAGTTCTAACAAGGATGTATTATTTACGGCTTAGTGGTATTGTCAAGGCAGTTCAATTTTAAATAAGCTTTAAGTGCATCCATAACTATATTTTTTCCAAGCCATTAAAAACAATGTTATCCTTTCTTGCTTTATGCTCTCTATACTTAGACCACAGATATTAAAACTAGCTCTGAATTTTGTCCACAAACTGGAGGAAAATGTATAACATGAAAAATATGATTCCAAAGAACACAGATGAGTAATGATGAGTAATGAAGGAGCAAGAGAGTCTTGTATCTGCTGAAGCTTCTTTATATTTTCTTTTTTTAGGAGCAGATTCAGGTTGAATGCCTGCCCTATCTGAATAGGCCTGAATTGAGACCAAGCATAAATAAAACCAGATGTCTGTAGTGAAATCTATGTGAGAAAGGAAAGACCTTGGTCTTCTTGATGAATGTAGGTGGAACAGGCCATGGAAATTGTGTGTGTGCTTTGTGAGAGCATATATGCATACTAGGGCTGTTCATTTTACCTGGTAAGCACAAACAGAAATCAGTTTTTTTTAAATCTGATTGCTGTTTTTTCCTTCTACACAACGTAATCTCTCACTGGCAGTTATCAGCCCCCCAGTTAAGGTGCAGACAGCTATCAGTTTGGCACCTGGCACAACCAGAGGGCCAGAACCTGCAGGGTATGTGGGCTGGGGACGTGGCCTGTGTTTGTGCTCATGAGTGAGTGGTGGTGAGACTGAGAACTTGGAGACTTTGGGATCTGGGGATAAATCACTTTTATTTTGTGGAAGTGATAATCAACAAACAGACAACTGTTTAGGCAGTCCTTATGCTCCAGCATTTTTTGAGTCTTAACTCATGGAAGTTAGGATGCCAGAACAGATCCATATGCATATGTTACGACATAAATCTCATTTACTATATATAATAAACTGAAGCAACGTTATTTGAAGATTTTTATTGTTCTAGTGATTTCTGTGATGGGATACAGATTTCCATAGGCTGACATTCTGTCATCAGTTTATGTGGAAAATGATTAGACCTATGAGTTATGAAGTAATTTTTTGAAAATTACAAATGTAAAATACAGACTTGACTATTTCACTGTGAAATATCTGGCAGTTTTTAAACATTTTTGGGTTTTAGAGGTTGCTACATGTCAAAAAGTTAGAAAAGCATAGGAGGGCCATTTAAATCACTGTGTAGTGTTGATGGACAGGGCTTAAGGGTTTATGTGTTGTGGGTTACTCACTGCCATACTGCTTAATGGAGCTAGGATTTTCTCCTTACTTGGTAATTCCCTTTGGTTAGTGTCTGTTTCAAAACCATATCTATCTTACTTATGTAAATTTTCATAGAATCACAGAATAGCTTGGGTTGGAAGGGACCTTAAAGATCATCAGTTTCCAACCCCAGTGCCATGGGCAGGGATGCCACCCATTAGATCAGGTCGGCCCACAGCCTAGTCCAACCTGGCCTTGAAAACCTCCAGGGATGCCTCAAGGGTTTGATCAGACTGCGTTTTAACGGGGAAAAAGTCATTTGAAAATAGTAGAATGTTGAAATGAGTGCGCTGGACACCTACTGCTTGTTTTCATTACTTCTCAAAATAACAACATATCTCTCCTGCTATGACTCAGAAAAATTAAAATAGCCTCAAAAATCAAATAAATGATGGATTAAACCTGGAGAGAAGGTGTTTCCTCTGATGAGAGGCACTATGGAAAGTCTAATGTGGCAAATCCTACTTTAATGCAGTTCTTTAGAGCTAGAGCCTGCCTCTAATTAAATCAGTAGATAATCCTGAAAAAATTGAAGAGGGGGTGAACACTGAATGCAAGCAAATTGAGTAATGTTCCACAAGCAATTTCACTTCCCCCTTTTTGAGATACCCTGATAGAAAAGAAAGTCTTTTAGAGAAGTGTGGTTTAATAATGACAGCCATGTAGATTCACAGTGGAAATTAAGTTTCTCATGTGTCTTTCAGAACACTCAGGTTCTGCAGAAATTCCAGATTTTGTCAAAAGTTATTAACTTCAAAGCTATTTTTCATTTATTTATTTAATTATTTTGTGGTTCTAGTTAGTTCTTAACATTGAAATTCTCATGGTACCTTAAACTTAGTCAAAACTCTAATTTCTCCTATTTTCTTGTACTGCATGTTTAAAAAAGTGTAAGAAACATTTTGAAGCTCCTGTCAGTTGTCCTAATTCATCTGTAGTTCTTGCTACATAATAATTATGATTTTTTTTACTGAAAGAATTTCCCTAATGATCAGTCATTTCACATTAGTCTTGTTGTATAAGAAATGCTTTACACACTTTGAGGTTGTATTTCTTTTGGCAGCATCATAAGCATTGCCAGGGTTTACTGTCTGTGACGATATGAAACTTCATGTCCATACATAGCCATTTTACAGGAAAAAATAAGCTGAGGATAAAAACAGGGAAGTGGCTTTCCCAGTGATTGGTATCACCTTATTCCTGGTCAAGAGTTCTTTTCACTAGCTGGAGGAGCTGCTGGCCACGGTTAAGCCACCATGTCAAAGCAGCTGTTTTAACTTTTATTGCTGCTTCTGAATAGCCCTCTTTGTCCTGTTTCCATACTGCTGTCAGAGGAACACCTAAAGAGCTGGTTTCACATACCACGAGGAGTGAAACGGGACTGAACTGGACCCGTGTAGTGTCAGGCAGTCTGGGAGCATCTCCTCCGTGGTGTAAGGGTGGTATATGAACGCCCCTCTGTTCTTCGAGGTTGGAAGTGCACGTGGCAGGGGATGGGGCTGGTGTCCTGGCAGCTCTCTGGTGGCACGGACCCTGTGTCCAGCCCCGTAGCTCCTCCGGGTCGATCTGAGCTGGCTGCTGGAAGTATTATGCAGCTATTTGCTGAACGCTTCACCTTGCCTGGTTTAGCCCTGTATGGACTTAGGTTTAGCACATGAAGAGTACACTGAACCGAAAAGCAAGCATTTGGATTAAAAGGATAAAAGTTTGCAGGATGTGAGTATGATAATTGCATTACAATGTAATTGTTCAAAACAATAGAATTGGGATTTTTTTTTTTTTATTATTCCTAGAAAAAAGTAAACCTGTGAGAATACTTTACAACAAACATTTTGGATTTAAATTTAAAATGTACTTTCCTAATTTATCTTTGTTCTCTTAATTCTTCTTTTTTTTTCAATACTATTTTTTAAAAATTTCTTGTTAGGGATATGCATTCTATGTTATGAAAAGTTACATGTATATGCCTTAGAGTATAGATATAAAGAATACTACTGAGTGCACCATTCTTCGAATCACAGAATGGCTCAGGTTGGAAGGGACCTTAAAGATCATCCACTTCCAACCCCTCTGCCATGGGCAGGGATGGCACCTACTAGATCAGGTTGGCCACAGCCTCATCCAACCTGGTCTTGAATACCTCCAGGGATGGGGCAGCCACAGCTTCGTTCATTCATTGTTTGCTTAACAGCATCTTGGAGCTGGAAACCTAAACCTAGCTGCTTCTATTAAGTTTCTGCATAGGATGTTTTATGACTTTTTGGAGAAGTAACTAACATTACTGTGCCAGGGCAGTGATAGCGGTCTGACCACTCATGATATCAGCCAGAGAAAAAAAATGACCAGATAATAAATAAATAAACAAACAAACAAACAAATAAGTAAATAAATAAAAGGATCCAGGTGTTCAAGATGGGGTTTGTATGGAGAAACCACCTGAACAATGTTCTTTTTTACCAGTTGATGGACTGAATTTTACTGGTTGCTTCCTGACCTGAAAGCTGTCTAGGTTTAATACATATCAAAAGCTCACTTGATATAGTGATTCATTTTTATTTTCTGTTGTAAATTATTTTACTAACAGCTTAGCGATATAATTAAATTTTAGCATTACCAACTCTGGAATCTTCTCCTTGATCTTTTCATTGTGTTAATATTTTGCTGTTTTTTGAATGCTTTTGCATGTTTCTGAGGGAAGGGAGAATGTCTCAATATATACCTAGCTTCAGTGAATATCAATAACAAATTTCAATTAATTCAGACTTCCTATTCGAAAGAACGTCTGTGAATGTATTTACTTCTCAGAATTTAGAGTGAACTCTTGTCTGTATTGAATTCCAAATTTAAATTATTTTTGAGATTAGTGGAGCCCAATTATCACCTTACAAACACTGTTTTAATCTGTTTTTGGTGCTTTGATAGACGATACAGTTTTTGTATTTAATGTATTTTTGATTAAGAAAGCCAAAATACATGATTACTATTGCAGAATAATGCTGCCCTTTTGACTGACTTCATGTGGCAGTTTTGTTATAAATGCTTGGTTGAAACTTGATTTAATTTTTTAACCTTTTGATTAGCAAATACCTTTTCCTTTCCCCTTTTTCTTTTTTTTTTTTTGTCCCTTTATTTCCTTGTCCCCTCTTTTTCCCCTTTTTCTCCTTCTGCTTCTCTTTCTTATATTTGTATTTATGTTATACATGTATATATACTACTTTGGTAATCTGATTAACTAAAAAATTGTTGTAAATGAGGTTTGCTGTGATTTTGTGCCTAATTACTTTTCCTTGTGTACCCATCAGTACTCTTTCTGTGCTTATCTGTTTTTATCATTACTTTGTCAGACTGATGAAACACCATATCACAGAGGCACGTAGATGTATTTCCCTAATAAAGGGTTATAATCGTGGATGGCTGCTGCAGTTGTGATCACGCAGTCAGTAATCAAGCTCTTTGAGGAGGGCTTGGTAGGGAACACCTTGAGTGGCTCTTGACATGCTGAATTGGTCATGGGGTCACTCCTCCTAAGTGGGAACTGCCCACTTGCTGGCCTTTGTCAACAGGAAAATGCCAAGCAAGCAGGGTTCCCATAAAAAGAACATTATAAACTTTTGGAAAGTAAAAAGAAAGCCTTCTTTTTTTTCTTTTTCTTTTTTTTTTTTTTGTCCCTTTTGTTAGTTTTTTGTTCTTTTATAAGATGGGTAGTATTGAAATTTTAGTAAGTGGCACTTTCATTACTTTCTACATCCTCTTTTTTTTTTTTTTTTTTTCCTCTGTGTTGACAGGGTAGAGACAGAAAGGTTTGTCGTGTTCTTTGGGTAAGTGCGGTGAACTGTTTTCTGTCCTCAGTGAATCAATGCTTTGTTTTAGAAGTGGTTGGTTTGGACAGAAACTGTCTTTATCATTTCTTTCCCCCCCAAGAATCACGTCTCTGCATCTCTTCAGACAACGCATGCTTCCCCTTTGGTGTTTCGTTTGATGGCATGGGGTTCTTGCTTGAAGGCATTTCTTTATGTAGGATCTGTGAATGATGAAAGTTATGAATGCATGGCTCAGTGTTTGATATTTGAGTGTTTCATGGAATAATGAATTAATTGTTTTAAACTGCTACAAATACAGTTTGCCCCAACTAAATGGCTGAACTGATTAGAGTTACAGAGTAATTTTCTCTAGTCAAAGACAAGGAAAGTTATCTTGATTTAGACTAACATGCATATAATTTATATAACACAGGTTATTTTTTCTACCGACTTTTTTTTTTTTTTTAAACATGTAACAAACATGAGCACGTTACTCTATTAAATAGGTATTACCTATTTTGCATCCTGTACCCTGTCCTGTAGACTGTGCTACAACAATGCTAAGTTGTTTTTGTGTGTGTAGGTTCCAGTTACTTAAAACGTGCTTCTGGACACAGTTCTGGGCCTGATTTCAAAAACTGGATATAATAGATCACATTTCTTCATGAAATAGTGTTTGATAAAGTCTAGGTTGTAGCACAGTGAAAGCACAAAAATATGTACAGTATGCAGGACCACGATTTCATTGAAAAATACAATACTGACAGGAAACGTGAAAGATGCAAAGGAATCTAAGTACCTAAAACTACATGTAATAAATCATATGCAGACCATCAATCTGAAGGTGTATTCTTGATGCATCCTGCAATAGTGCTTCTCTGGAATTTTTAATATAAGAAATTTAAAATGATGAAAATTACTGCTTCTGAGGAAAGGCAAGCAAGTAATATGCAAGGTTCATTACTGTTATCAGATACTGCCCATTCCTGTCACAGAGTACGATCAAGATGGTGTAGGAGAAGCCCAGAGAGAGAAATCCTTTACTGAGAGGAATCTGAAGTATGCGTATTTGGTCAACGTACTTCATTCTTGCACCATTCAGCATGTGCTTTAAAGGAGTAATGAGAAAGGGGAATGAGTCTGAGCTACTGAGAGCAGGTCCAACATTTTGTAGAGTCAGACAGGGATCCTACAGGTAGTCTCCACATCTACAGAAGGCAGGCTAACACAGAGCTGAGGATGAAATCCATGGTATCGAGGGTCAAATTTCTGCCTCTTTATGTCAGTAGTAAACTTTGACAAACAAAGCAATAATGGAAATTTATGCTTTTCAGTGTAATCTCAGCATAGGTGATTTTGGAATTTCCTTTATACCTTGATCCAAGTACAAAGTAGTTCTGAATTTAACTAACTTTTTTTTTTTTTTTTTCCTGGCACTATTCTGTTTCTTTTCCTGTGTGTTGTGTGCATGTGTTATCAAAAACAGACAAACAAACAACAGAGTTACTAGCTATAAAAAGCTAATCAGAAACAAACAAACAAAAAGTTACTTCAGAGGCAATTATTTATTTTATTTATTTATTTATTCATTTTTTACGAATGGATAAAACATTCTGATGTTGTATCATTCTTAACTTGTTTTAATCCTTGTAGGTAACTGTTGGCTTTCATAATTTATTCATAAAATTTGTCAATATCCTGATCTCCTCTGTATGGATTTGCTAAACAGAGTTGCAACTTGAAAAAAACCTCTTACCTTCCTTTCTCAGGGTCAGTGTGGAAAATCAGATACTGAAATACGGGTTTACTACTTGTGAAATTACAATTTTGGAAAACGATGATCCTGGAGGAGTGTTCGAATTTTCTTCCTCTTCCAGAGGTCCCTACAGCATCAAGGTAGCTATCCGAGTAACGTCACTTAAACATTACAGACGACTTAGTTCTAACAGAGTGCTAGAAAAAGATTAATTTTATTTTTTTGCAGGAAGGGGAGTCTGTTGAGCTGCAGATTGTTCGCACTAGAGGAAGCCTCATCAGACAGTTTCTGCGCTACACTGTAGAACCAAGAGATAATAATGAGTTTTATGGAAGCACAGGAATTCTGGAGTTTAAGCCTGGTGAAAGAGAGATCATAATTACTCTACTGACAAGGATGGATGGGATTCCAGAGGTAAGAATTAATATTTTTCTCTCTTTAAATTGCATTCACATACATATTTGTTTGTCACTTACTAAAATATAGATGGTTTCACCTGTAAATACCAGCAATTTTTCTGTAACATTTGAAGGCTTTCTTTTTCTTAAGTGTGAGAAATAGATAGAGGAGGAGTGACTGAAAGGCCTATAAGATAGTCAAGCACCATATGAAAGCACTTTATATCAATACAAATCAGGTCTTGTCAGTCTTGCCTGAATATTCATTTCTCTGATATCTCTATTGTTTTGTAATCCCAGAAATCTGCACAATTTGAGGCATGTGTCTGTTGCTTTTCTCTTTGCTTTCTGCTTTTCTGTAGCTTGTTCCCTTTCCTGTGCATCAGCCATCCTGGATTCCATCAGGAAGTTTGCAAGGGTTTGATTTTACCACATTTATGTTAACATAAATTTTAGCTGCTGTGATTCAGCATTTTTTGCTGCCTTTACATGCACATTCCTATGCTGTATTTTGCATAAGCAGTTAGTTGTGTTTGTCTGATCCTGCTAATGAGCTGATCTAGGAGTAAGATGTCAGAAAGCCAGCTTTACAAAACATAAAGGTTTTAGGAAGGTTAATAATCTTTTTGTAGGGCCAGGTGGTCATCAGTCATGGATTGAAGGAGGGATGGAGGACCATATGATGAGGAAATCAGGGGATCACAGCAACTCCAACTTCAATTGCATAGGCTGCTGTAGAAATTCAGGTTTCTTTTCCCTACATACTCCAAAGAAAGGAGACATAAGAAGTCTGAACTCCACTACAGAAGCCAGGAACATAAGTTAATCTAGTAAAACTTAGGCACTAAAACAGCGGGTTATTTAATAGTTCCATTCCCAGTTTTTACTAGTTCATCAGCAGGCTGAGATAAAAGTATTTCCCTGCTTACAGCAGTATTATTAGACTAGGTAAGTCATCCTGCTGAAATGCTCAGGCAAAAACATACGAATTGTAGTGTCAGGACTAAAAAATAAGGAGGTCCTTTTATACTCTTCTATCTCCAAGAGTGGCCAAAAGCCACATACATGAGCAGGACATATATAATCACTTTCCTCCAGAATGCCATCCCAGCCTCCAATGGTGGGCAGTCCAAGGATGTCTGGAGTAATGGATGGTATCTTTGGGTGCCTTCAGATTTTCTTTCTGTTAATTGAAGCAGTTACGCTTTGAACGCAGGTAAGGTTTTAGCATCCATGACATTCTGTAGTACTGAACACCATTGTTTAATTGAATTGTATGTGAAGAACCAGTTCATGTGTGTTTCTTTACTGCTAACCACCAGCCAGTTTCACTGAGTTCTCCCCAGTGTAGAGTAATGCTGTTTTCTAGATAGATAAATGCAATATTTTTTTCTAATGTTCTCTGATACTTTTTTGAAAGTACCATGTCCCATTAGATTAATAAAGCCAGTTGATCAATTCTTTCTAAATTAGCATGCTGTCCATGGTTTAAAAATCTTTGCTTTACCTGTTACAAAGCCAGGAATCTTAAGAAGTCTTGGAGGAAAGAAAATTTACATTTCAGAGTGTGTTACAAACATTACTTGTGAAATTATGCGATTCTAAATTAAGTACACAAAATAAGTCCCTGCTTATAATAATAATAGACTTTTGGAGAAACTGATGCTTTTAGAGATAGAAAGTTCTAACAATTTCCTTTATTTGATAGCATTATACAAACGTTTATTGCATGTAGAATGTGTGTGATTTCATTTTAAGTTTGTATCCCTTTCTGCCTGATGGGGGACTGTGGACTATAGACCATTTTGTTTTTGATGTGGATGTTGAATATGTATTTTTGTTCTGACTGAGTTTCCCTCTTCTAGCTGGATGAGCTATATTCTGTGGTACTTAGTGGCTACAGTGAAATGCCAGGCAAGTTGGGGAATGCCACAATGGTCAATATAACCATTTTGAAGAATGATGATCCGCATGGTATCATTCAGTTTCTACCTTACGAACTAACAGTAACAATAAGTGAAAGCAAAGGAGAAGTCATCCATACCGGTAATTCCTTTTTATTAGAGTTACTTCTTTATCTGCTGTCTGCTTCTGCAAGTCTTATTTTCCCTGTTCTAGGATAACAGAAGTCTAGGAGACTTCTTACTAAAATCTCCACTCAGGACTTTACAGATTGGTACAATGCCAAGCAAGATGAGCAGCGGAGAGTGAAGTGGAGAAGTATGGGTGTGGAAAAACAGAGGGATTAACTGAGTAAAAAGGATTGCTAGAGAATTTTCCAGACAGGAGGGATGGAGTACTGATGTATGTGCAAAGTGCAACGTGGAGGTAGTAGCTCTGTTTGTGGAGAATGAAGAATGGGGTGTTATATAAGAGAAACATAGAGTTAAATCTTCCTATGGGTGATTTTAATTGATCTATTCAGTTATCAATTACTTTTACAGGCAAGAATTAACATGTGAAATTAAAGCAGTTTGCACTGCTTTAGTAATCTGTCTTTGTGTGTCCTTTTCTGTAGCACTCCAACATGTTACTGGTTTCATAAGAAGTGAAATTGGTTATTATTGTATTTCCTTTTTCTCAGTTTCAGATGTTTCAGATGTTCCTTTTTGATTTCTGTTGCTCTGAATATGCACACTGACTCTGTTTATGTTTTTTAGCTGTTTACAGAGTTGTAAGAAATCAAGGAAACTATGGAAATGTTAGTGTGTCTTGGGTTGTTGATCCAGCATGTACCAATGACGTCTATCCAGAGCAAGGGACTATTTTATTTGATAATCTGGAGTTTTCAAAAAATATCACTATTTACTCACTGCCAGATGAGGTAAACACTTTTACAGTGTTTTGGGGTGAGAATATGGGACAAAGAGTAAGTACTAAAACATTAGAGTATAAGGAGAAAAAAGGAATGTGTGTTTCTCAAGAGCCTAATAACTTGTAGGAAATATCAAAATACTTGGGTAGAACTGAGATAATGTCTGCAAATCATAGAGAAATTTCAGAAGCTGTGCATACCTCTAAACAAAAAAGGTAGAAGCTGAGAGTAATTGTACTGTGGTAAAGTTATAGGAAAGTTTGACTGAAACTCGTATCTTGATAACTGGAATCCTAATTTCAATCCTAATCCTATATGCTGATAAATTTGAAGTAATATAAGAAAGATTACACCTAATGATAAATAAATAAAGCTGTAAAAAAAACTACATGTATCAGAAACATAAAACTGGAAGGTAACTTTTGGGTCATCTGTGCAAGATAAAGAGGAAGGGACTTACTTACAAAAACTGTAGATGGATGATAATTTCTGTATAACTGTATGAATTATCATCCCTCTTGAGACACATAAGGACTGACAAATAAAAACAACACTCAGAAATCTCTGGCTTATTAATCCCCCTAACTTTTCATTTTAAATTCTTCAGTGTTTTGTATGCTAGAAATTAATGTCTTAATACTTTCAGGTGCCTGAAGAGGAGGAAGTATTCACCATCAGTTTATTCAATGCTACCGGTGGAGCCAGGCTGGGCAATGTAACCACTGCAATTTTACAAATAACAAAGAATGATGATCCCATTTATTTTGCAGGTTAGATATTATTGTTTATAAATGTGGAATACATACACTACCTAAAACGGATTTTTTTCACAAACCAGATCATTGCGAAATCGTAATCCCAAAAGAGCAAGTGGAAAAGCTCCCCAAACTTTTTTTTTTTTTTGTATTTAATTTATATTTGTTTCCTTCAGAACCTTCCCATTTTTTTGTGTGTGTCATTTTTCTCTTTGTTGATGTTGAGATCAGTTAGGAGGCAAGGTACAAAATATTCTCTCGTACCTGAATTATTTCCTACCTTTATCACATACATCTTATTGTTTCATTGAAGAGGAAGATCCTACTAGAGAGAATTAAGAAAACAGAGCAAATGCAAGCAACTCAGGCTTGAACTCAGACAGATTTGTTGCTTTTGTATTTTCAGAACCTGTGACAGTGAGTGTTCAAGAAGGAAGTGTTGCAAACTTTACAGTCCTAAGGAATGGATCTGCTGATGTCGCTGTTGTTGTCCAGTATATTACTGTTAATGGAGATGCAACAGCTGAAGAGGGAGACTTTGTTCCCAGTGGAAAGAACAGTGTCATTTTGTTTGATGTTGGAGAAAGGGAGCAGAATTTATCTGTGTATATCAACGATGATGATACCCCTGAAACTGATGAAACATTTTATATTATCCTTTTCAATTCTACAGGTAAGTCTTCCTTTTTTTTTTTTTTTTTTTTGCTGGCAATTTCTTAGTATCTTGGTCTTATCATAAAGCAATATTTAAATGCCAAGAATTATACGAATAATGTTTGCTTCAAGATTTTTATACAATAAATGCATACTGTGTTTGAATTTTCATCCTTAATTATTTTATTGGAAACAAAAATCAAATGATAGAGTTGATACTTTGCCTGCAAAAACAACTGGAGTGAAAGTCCCTTTTCAAATATAAATGCTCCAAATTAGATGGACTTCAATACAAAAACACAAAGCAAAAAAAAAAAAAACAAAATTTAGTACCCAACAGTCTTAGGAAAAGAGGTATTCTTTTAGTTATTTTTTTCATGCTCCAGAGTGTATTACAAAACTACATGATTTTTGTAAAAACAAACAGAACTGCCATATTTTGGAGGAAGGGTATGTAATTGCTCTATTTTATTAGTAGCGAAAAGTATGCATACATTTTTTTCACTCTGAGACTATAGTTTTAAAAGGCTTAATTTGCAGAAAAATATATGTCACAATTTACCCAGGGGACCACCTCTAAAGAAAGGATTTATTACCTTAGAAATAACGTATTTTTGTTTATTTATTTATTTTTCAAAGTTTACACTTAAAAAGGAATGACCAAAATTATTCAGCCCATTCCTCACGTTTTTGAAATACATATCTTTTAGAATAAATTATCACTGTTATGTAATATACATGAGAAAATAAAAGTGAAGTATAAGAAATTCATAATTTTTCCAGAGCCCTAAGTATTTAATAAAGACCCTCCCCACACCTAGCTCCAACAAAACTCATGGTGTTGTGGGAGAGTCATTTGCAATTGTGTTATCAAATTTTAATTTACTGCCCTTCATTTTTTACTGTTCTCTAGTTGAGAGGTAATAACAGGCTCTGAATCTGCTGCAAATCTTTGCAATGCAAAGCAAAGCTGTATTGAATCAGCCATTGAAACCTGAGGGGCTGTAATTTAATAAAGCAAAGAAAGATGATGGCAATTAACCATCAGACTATACCTTCAGATTGTGTGACACGTTCTCAAAGTAAAATACCTACCAGGTATTCAATTCAAGATTAGGAAACCTAAAATTAGATTTCTTCATCTGTAAGCACGCTAAGCATCTTAGTTCTCATTACAGTCTCTGATGGTCTTAGTCTTTAGCAGTCGATAAGACTGAAGTGATTGAGGTCATGCTACAGTGGACACCCTGCGGCTGGCCTGTGAGTTTCTCACAAGGCAGCATTGATCTTGAGTTGAATCCTTCCCTGAACATTGGTAGCAGGCAGCCAGAGGTTGACAGGGAAAGCAGTAATTTGAGTATAAGGCAGCTAAGCTATTTCCCAAGGTCGGCTGGTATTCACTGTAGTACCCAGGTCTCTTATAAAATATCAGACTAGGGAAAGGATTAGACAAAACCATTCTTCTTCCTTCATAAGTTTTCTCTTTTGTTGTCTCTTTCTACTTTAATAACTTTCTTCAGGATCTACTGGTAGCTCCCAATACTACCCCATTGGGAACATATCATGGCTTTTCTCCTAGCACATGGGGAATGGGTATCCATAGCCTCCTTTTTCCTCTAAAATGAGCATCATATAGTTTTACAGCCATTCTAGAATCACTAAGAATAAAGAATATTTCTATACATATTCCTGAAAGCAAAAGTTGGTTTTCTTTCTATGATTGGTTACATACAGTGGCCTTGACTGTTCTGAAATTTTTTTGGGGACTGTTGTTCCTGAGAGAAAATACAAATAGAGGTATATGAAGTTAGAGGAATAAGCACATTGTTTAACGTGGAACAAAATTTAGTCGGACACTTTCAAAGAAGACAAAAAATGGGGTGGGTGTGGACACATTATGTTCATCTATGGACAATGCAATGGAGTTAGAATTAACATCCCTTAATATTTACCTGTACTAATATGCACACTGAAAGCCTGCTAGCTTCCCATCTACATAATAAGAATCTTATGTTTCTTCCTTTTAGATATTCTTTGATATGGGAGTGAATAAACTCTTAGACATTGCTCATAGCTTGTATTTAGTTTAAATGCAATACTTTTCTTCTAGGTCTAAAGAAGGTCGGGGCTCTCTGAATACCTTACTCTTTTATTCTGTACCTCTGAATATCTTATTCTTTTGACTTGTCCAGATGATCAAACAGAAAATGTTACCTCACATAACAACTACATGCAAGGATACTGTGTAGTAAGAATCACATCTTCTCAGTTCATGTCATTTTTCCTGAAAATCTTACGTCTTGCTCTCTGGATGGTACACTACTTAAATACTTTTACTCTGATTTGCCTGCTGCTGAATACCTCAAATTCTGTTTTTCACTGACTTTTATAATTGTCCTTTTCTTTGTATAAAAGCAATTGTAGTGAGTAGAAAACATAATTGGATTTAGAGTTACCTACATTTCTGATTCCAATTTTAATAATAATAATTGTCCTCTTTTTTAGGAGATACAGTTATCTTTAAGGCTGGAATGGCAACAGTTATTATTGAAGCAAATGATGATCCTAATGGAATTTTCTCTTTGGAACCTTTAGAGAAGCCAGTTGAAGAAGGCAAAAGTAACATTTTTTGGTAAGTAACGTTTAAAGAATATCTTTGCACTCTTTTGGAACTGGTGTATGTGGTACTTTATAAATAGCACTTTGATTAAATCAAATGCACAAGTGTGCATTGATAGAAGTGCACTATAGAAAAACAGTTTTACAAAATTTTGGATTAAATGATTTGTAATGTGTTGAAGACATCACCTGTAATACTATGGAGTACACAGTAAATATTAAAAAGTGCACAGAAGCTCATGTTGAAATGTAACTAAATAAGACTTCAGCATTGATGTTCTGTTATAATCTCAGGAACCTGTAGATACAGAAAAATCTGAATGATTGAGCACAATATAACCTAGGCTGACAGAAAAAGAAAAAAAAACACTCAACAAATAGCTAAATAAAACTGTGTGGCACTAGGTGGCTTTTTGTACCCATCTTTGAAATTTTCAACTGCAAACTACTGTATTCTTTCTTTCTGTTTTTGTATTTTTTTTTTTCTTTTATCTGTTAATTACAGATTGAAATCTATACTTAAAGTCCGGATGTGACACTCTTCATTAGTCTGACCTTTGAAAGTATTTTCCTTTGTGCCACCATGATATATTGAAGAATTAGCAGGGTTAAAAATTGAATGCACTTGGCATCTCGCCTTGTTACATTCATTTCATAAATTTACTATGGGGTTTTAATTGGATGAAAAAATGATTTTTCGTTAAGAAATCTTGAGACAGGCTGTAAAGAGAAGTTAGGTCACAATAAATGCGATAGTGCAAATAGTTAGGGAAGAGGTTCTTCTTGCATTTAAAAAATCATCCTTTTTTTTTTGTCTGTTTGTTTTAAAGCCTTGAAGCAGATGCTTATGGCTGTGAATTGGTTCTTTATGCTTGTGTCAATACATCTGAAATATGAATAGTCTCAAGAAAAGAGGATATTAAGTTCATTGTGTGTTTGTTGTTGTGCTGTTCACTGTTTTGGGCTTTGTTGTTTTTTTGTCCTTTATAGTCTAATCTGCAGGATAATTTTTGTGGATTTGGTGGTGTTAAGAATATTGTTTTGATGTAAACATGCTTATATACAGGTGCTTTATGGAATTATAGGATACCAAGATCTCCAACATCTGAGGAACCTGCTCAGTCATCATTGATAAAATATATTTACTAGGGATCTGTCTCTTCCATACTGTCACTACTTTGACAGTTGTGTAGCATATAAAAAAGTGGTCAAAGTAGCATGTAACCAAACCACCGAAAACACAGAGGTTTTAATGAGGTAATTGGAGTTAGTGCAGCAGCGCTACACAGCTGGGATAGAGCACCCTGGTTAACGCCACAGAAGAAAAACCTTTGGAAGCAGAAACAACGTAAATGTGTTGCTGTGGCTGGACTAGTTTAGCTGAACTAATTCTTCAACCTGATATAATCTATTTATAAGGCATTTTATGTCACCGTGCAAACCGACAGAAGCAAACTTCCTGTATGTAAGCGCACTCTTAATAAAGGCACTGTATGGGTCACTTTTTATTTGTAGTGCCTTTTTGAAATTAGTGTAATTGTGTTAGCAGATAGTTACCAAAAAAAAAAAAATCTTTTCATTTACTACGTTCTTAATCACAAATAACAGTAGATTTCTGAAAGCCGTAGAATGTAATTCTAATTTAATACAAGTGTAAGAAAAAGTTTAAGTAGACTTGATGACTGAAAGGAGAAACGTTTGTGGTTAAATGTAGATGATTCTCTTTCCTGTCTAAGAGTGTCCAAGTATATTAATTTTTAATGTTAACTTTCTGAACTATTATGCATTCATATTTATTATTATAAATTGGAATTACAAGACACAGTGATGTGTAGCTTCACAGTAGTATTCTGCATGGACCTGCGTATGCTACTTCTGTTTTCTAAAGTACGTATTCCGGGAGTAGAATTGTACTGCAAAAGTGGTTGCCTTTAAAAGGAAGGCTTCATGGAACAGTTGTAGTATATTAGCATTTTACTTTATATTACATAGTATATTACTTCTTACTGTAAGGAAGATTACAGTAAAAGGAGTCTCCACATTTTCCTTTTCTACTCAACGCTGATGCATGCCTGCCAGGACTCTCATTCTTTCTGTATCACTGAACAGGATTTTGAGACACAGAGGACACTTCGGCAATGTTTCTTTGACCTGGCAGTTGTTTGATAATAACTCTGCACTGAAGCCAGGAGAAGAATTCTATGAAACTTATGGGACTGTGTGCTTCATGGATGGTGAAAGGTCGAAGTCAATAACACTACGTGCCATTTCAGATAGAATTCCTGAATTCAATGAATTTTACATTCTAAAGTTGGTGAATGCTTCAGGTATTGTCTTCCATATCACCATTTCCTTCATATCTGGTAGAAAAGAGTTATGTTTAATCAATCAAAAAGAAACCAACACTAGAAAGAGCATTGCTTTGAATCATGTCTTGATATCCTATGCTTTTCTGGTAAGGTTTTAGGTCTTATTTTTCATTTAATCTTGATTTCCATATATAGAGAGTTACTCAGTTCCCGAATTACTGTTAAACACATTTTGGTGATCTGAACTTTAAAAGGGATGCCTCTTGGTTTTTGAAATTAAACTTCTTAAAGTTCAGAAGTTTCATTTCAAAAACCAAGAGTTCTGAATTTCAGATACATAGATCTCCATGCACAAAATATAAAACAAAGATACTAACAAAGAAATAACAAAGGTATTAAAGGTTATGTGTGTCTACCATAATAGAGGTTGCTTTTTTGTTTGTTTGTTTCCCTAGAGGAGGTAAAATACTTGTAGTTACCACTTCACATGACTTAAATTACAACTTTAAATTGCTACTGGACACATTTCCTAATCTGGATTAATTCCACTTTAGTACTATTCATGGTCTTCTGTGCTCTGATACAAGTGAAAATGTGTGTTGGCCTTTCCTGTAAGTGAAGTCCATACGGATGTACAAAAGATTTCCTGCTTATAACAGGTAGATCACTGTACACTTTGAACACGGAGATTCTCCATTCACAACATGATCTTCATATCATGAATTCTTACTGTGCAAAGATAGATGACTAACACCAGGACTGGGCAGCAGTTTTAACACACAACTGGTTACTGTTTCTGCAAGGTGTATGTACTTCTGTATCAGAGGCAACAGGCAAGATTTTGCCATTCTCTATTCCTGTAAGTCTTTGAGCAATACAAGAATTGAATTTGGCCCCCATGCTTATCAAACGAATCAAAGGTAACCTACCTTATTGGCTAATTAAGAAAAGATGGACCTTGTCATGTTTCACCTGAAAGACATCTGTGTGTTTTACAGCTGAAAAATAGCATGTGGGTTTGTTTTCTACTGAAATTACATCAGCACAGTGTTTTAAGAATAATACAATTAACCTATGTAATTTTCAAGTTAGATCATTTGCTATAAGTCCAGAGGATCTTAAAGGAGGGTTTGAGGTTTTTTTAGAAACTTGTTTTATTAAAAAAAAAAAAAAGTACTTTGAAACTTTTTTCTGAGTGTGTTGTTTAATCATTAACTTTTACTCTAACTTCTATTACGCAGGTGGGTCTCCTGGTCCTGGTGGTCAGTTATCTGAAACCAGTCCTACTGTAACTGTCATGATCCCTTTCAATGATGACCCTTTTGGAGTGTTTGTTATAGATCCAGAGAGCCAGGACAGAGAGATAGTGGAAGATACTCTTTCTGAAGATGACCTTTCCTATATTACGGACTTCACCATCTGGAGACAGCAAGGCACCTTTGGTGTTGTCCGACTAGGTTGGGAAATACTGTCTAGTACCTTCCAAGCTGGACTGCCATCAATGGTAGATTTCTTGTTGCTTGGATCATTCCCAAGCTCAGTACAATCACAGCCCCACATGAGGCGCCATCACAGTGGAACAGACGCTCTGTATTTCAGTGGAAAAGAGGATGCATTTGGCATTATCGGTCCTGAATACCCATAACAATGGAAATAATGCAGTAACCAATTTTACATTTTCAGCTTGGTTAATTCCTAATGTCAGTACAGATGGCTATATAGTTGAAAAGGATAACGATAATGGGACTTTATATTATGGTGTGAAAATTCAGACAAATGATTCTCATGTTTCTGTAGTGCTTCATTATACAGCATTAGGGTCCAATATGACATACATGGCTAAAACATCAGTCATGAAATACCTGGATGAGAATACTTGGCTTCACGTTCTGATTACTCTGGATGAAAGTATAATTGAATTTTACGTTGATGGAATTCTAGTTCTGGGAGGAATGAAGAGTCTAAAAGGAGAAGCAATTCTTGATGGTGAGCCTTTGCTATTTTTCTCCATATATAAAGCTCTGAAATGCATAGTCTAGCCACTTCAAAGGTGGAAGAAATACACTGAAATGATTATATCTGTTAAGTTAATTGAAAGGAATGGATAAGAATTCTTTGAGGATTTTCAGAAAGCCTATGGAAATTGTGTGAATGTTCTAAAAAATTCAAACTGCTGCGATGTTGAGTGAGAGTAGAGGACTATTAATTGTATGGTGTACTATTTTATTTCTGCTTTTAAAATTCCAGGTTGAAGTTTAAGAAATCAAATTTTCCATTTGTAAAAAGAATAGTACTTCTGCAATTAGTAATTTCCATCACACTTGCAGTACTGTAGCTAAGCTGAGAGGCTGAGAGGTTTTTTTTTTTTCCCTCCCTCGGTTTCTAGAACAAATATATGTGAAATGCAATTATGCTTTTATTGCTAGAAGGATATGTCTGTGCTGTAAATTTTCTTTATTAGTGGGGATGGCGTGTGTCTGGGGATAATGCAATAGTAAGGCAAGTATGTCATCTCTCTCCGTTGAATGTTGGGTAATACACAGTGGTGTGCATAGCAGCCCAGTTTTTCTCAGCATCCTCCACTTTGTGCCCTGGGACTTTTATCAGTTCCTGTGGTTGCTCATCTCTACAACTGCCACTCAGTGTCATATGTATGACAATACACTGAAGAGCACAGCTTTTTTTGTTTGTTTGTTTTCTTTCGTTTTCTGAAAGGCAACTGAAAACAGCTGATGTGTGTGTTTTAGCACAAGAGCATAGCATGGCACAGAATAGGATAGAGTAGGAATGAATATGAGGCAGCTGTGATCCTATAGTTTGGAGACAGAGAAATATAAATGCTGTTGTAAAAAGAGTTTGGAATTTGCATGGAATTACAGTGTGGTGGATGAAATGGATGTCCAGAAGGGTTAATGCAGTAATCATGAGTATCATCAGAATGGATCAGCTGCCCTAGCAGAGGGAAACAAAGTAGGATTTGTTCAGCAAAACAAGGGCTAAAAGGGGTTGCAGTTCTGCTCTGAAAATCTGTGGAGGAAAGAGGGAGCCTCAAGTCTCTAAGACTTATAAAAATGAGGGATGATGATAATGTGCTGCTAGAACTAATAGGATGAAAAACTTGGACAGCATAGGATGGAATTGTTTGGCCTGTGAGGACTTACCTGTAACATTGAGATGAGGCTCAAGGAACCTCCTGATTTTGGATCTCAAGATCAATATGATTCCTCATCCAGGGACAATGAACAGTTTACCATTGGTTTTTAAGAAAAACAGGTAGTCAGTTGCTGACTGTTTCATACAAATACAATAACATGAGAAAAAATTATAATTTCCTTCTCAGGTCCAGGAATAGTAAGAATTGGAGCAGGAATCAACGGCAGCAGTAGGTACACAGGGTTAATGCAGGATGTAAGGCTTTATGAGCGTAAGTTGACACGAGCAGAGATCTATGAACTTCATGCAACTCCTGCAAAAAGTGATGTCCACCCTGTCTCTGGGTATTTGGAGTATTGGCAAGGAGAGACCAATAAATCATTCATCGTGTCTGCAAAGGATGACAAAGAGGAAGAAGGAGAAGAATTATTCATACTAAAGCTCATTTCTGTGCGTGGTGGAGCTCGAATTTCACAAGAAAACACCACAGCAAGATTAAGAATACAGAAAAGTGATAATGCTAATGGTTTATTTGGCTTCACTGGAGCATGTATCCCTGAGGTAAGGTGGTCATAATGGAAATTGTAGGTGATATTTCAGGCACAGAAAGCTAAATGGCAGGACCAAGTGACCTGAACAAACCCTAGATTTTGCAGTGTTTGCTTTTGTGGTTAAGCAAAGTTTTCCTAGGATTTGGAGATGCATATGTTCTGTTAATACAACCTCAGTTCCACTGGGATTTACTATATAATTTTAAAAAACTAAAGAAAAAAATGGTTAAGAAAATTTAGTTTACTATATAAACTGAAGACTAAGGCTTAATTTTTTTTTTCTAGAAAAATATTTTACCTTCACTTCTGTTACATTTGAGTTACCAGTTAAAATGTAAGATTTAATTCTCTGGTTTTTTTTTGAGAATGGATTATTGCAAAGATTTTTATTTTAGTTTTCTGTGTCACATGATGTGTTTGAGATAATTTTACTAGAGATCATGCAATGACAAAGTGTTATGGATTTTTCCACCTTCATTTGCTGTCATAAACTAAGTTATAATTTGCATATGTTTGATGTCAGTTGGTTGATTTAGTAGTGGTTTTTTTTGTTGTTTTAGTTTTAACAGATGAAATCTTTTTTCAGTGGTATCCATTCTATATGCAGAGTGTAAACTTGCTACTTTTTGAGGAGGCTTGAAATAAACATAAATCATTCTTTACTTCTTTAATCAATTATAAGGGGGAATAACATGATAGCTATCTCTACTGGTATTGGATTATTTTGTGGAAAAAAAAATTTAATATAGTTTTCATTTGGGAACTCTTATGAGCTTTAATTACATTCTTTTTTAATCAAAGTGCTTATGATGTTTTTAAAATAACTGTCTTGCCTGAGTGATACTAGTTTTCAGTTTGGTTCAGTTTGCTTCTTGTGTGCCTACCATATGCTATGATAATAGATTCCTTCAGGTTCAAGTACCTCTGATACGCTGTGATGCCACAGATCATCAGCCAACCATGAAGAAAAAAAATAATTATATGGCACGGTAATTGTTTTGCACCTATCATATGTCCATTTCACCAGGGAAGTATTAGAGCTCTTAGTGGTGATGCAGGAACACAGCATTTTTTTACCAGTAGTTTAACTGTGCATATCTGTCTACTAGGCAGCTGAAGTCACACACAGTATCTATGCTTTCTTACAAAGCAGCCCTGAAATTTATCTAATGCATAAGATAGCTTTAACCTTTCCAATAACTTTCAGATAAAATTATTTTCTATGTTAATTTTATGAACGTTATTTTCTAAAATAGAAGGTCAGTACCAATTAAAGCTTCATTCCAGAGACGTGAAGTTGTCGCTGCAGAAGTCATGTTATCTGTGAAGATACAGAATTGTAAGGAGGACAGTAGAAGAGAAAAATCTGTTTTTCTGAATGATGATGGTATAGTTTATTTCTATCCATAGTGTGTCTGGTTAGAGAAAGTGCTGATCCAAATCTTTCTTTAAATTATTGCTAAGGAAAATTACAATATTGACGTTATTATAAAGCAATAGTTTCATTTGCTTTCGACAGGTACATTTCAAGCATATTGATTCTGTCTCTGACGCATAGTTTTAGGAAAGGGGTTGTGTCCAGGACGAACTGCAGTGTATTGTTATTTGTTACCTTAATAGTCCTCAGGGAGGCATCAGACTTTTGCAGATTCCACTAGGATTGTTCTGATTGGCATCAAGGTCAGTTTCAGCTTCCTAACACTCCAAAAGAGCTGAAAGTAACATGACAGCAATTTTTTACTTGAACATTTGTCTGGCATTAAATATTTTCGTGTTATTTAATGAAATTGCCTTGATTTACTTTGACAGTAATAAACGTTCCAAATTTTTGCTTTCTTCCAGACTGCTGATGAAGGTTCCACTATATCCTGTGTTGTGGAGCGTACAAGGGGAGCCCTAGACTATGTGTATATAAAGTACATTATCTCACAGGTTGATTCCACTGGCATTAATTACTCTGTTACCGATTTTTCTAATAGCAGTGGCACTATCACATTCGTTCCTTGGCAGAGATCAGAGGTAAACCCTACCTTCCTATTAACAATTCATCCTGTCCTTTACAAACCTCCTGGAAAATACCTTCTGAGGGTGCTTGGCTGGTTTGCATACTAGAGAGTGTTTACTTCACATGGCTTTTCTTCTTATTATTTTTTATTTTGTTATTTTATGTTGTTATTTTTTTGTTATATATATATTTTCTTTCTTTCTTTTTTTCCATCCCTGACAACAAGAAAGTGTTATTTGTAGCTCTGTGTATATGTCAGTTCAAAAGTCACCATGTGTGCATGTACATATTAGATACATGTACATATACATAAAAAATATTAACTGTATTTATGTGTATGTGTACATATACTTTAAAAAGTGTAGATAGTCCATGTACTTTCGAAATTGGAAAATGATCAGGTTTGATCTGAGTGTTGTAACTCAAATTTATGTCCACAACAATTAAATAGGCAATAGTAAGATTCATTGCTGTTCTTGCACTCAAGGCTATCCAGGTTCTGTCTCCTTTTAAATTCAAAATCAGAAACAGGAGATTAAAGGTGTTCTTGTAACAATAGCTGTTTTTGAGTCTCCCTGAAATGATTACTGTCTGCTTTAATCTATTCCTCTGCATAAAGTGTGCGAGCAACTGGAACATAAGGAAATTATTCAATATTCTGGCCTTAGAGACACCTGAAATTGGTAATCAGAATTGCATCTCTGAGTTGGGGGAGAGAAAGAGAAATGATACATAAGGGAAGCTTTAGCTGCTTCTGAGAAAGCTTTCTAAAAGTCTTACGAAATTCCTTATCTGAATTAGTTTAAAAAAAAAAGAAAAAGAAAAAAGAAATACCAGGATACCAGGATACACTGAAGAGTAGGAATTCAAAGCTACAGAGGCCCACAATTAAAAAATTATGTGGGCAGACTGGAGGTCCAAAAGAGGGCCAGAAAGATGATCAAAGAGCTGGAGAACCTGTCCTCTAAGGAAAGACTCAAGGGGTTAGATCTTTTCACCCTTTAGAAGGGGACTTTGATCCCATTATTACAGTACCTAAAGGGCAGCTCCAGAGTTGACAGAGGCTCTCTCTTCTCAAGAAACCACAGGAGAAGACAGAGGGCAAAGAGTACAAAGATAGAGTGGGAGAGGTTTTGTCTTGAAATTTTTTACAACTACTGGAACGACTTCCTTAGGGACAGGGTCGGGTTGTCCCGACCTCAGCATCTGGGCCAGGGCAATCCCAAGCACAAACACAGGCTGGGCAGAGAAAGCACTGAGAGCACCCCTTGGGGGGGGAAGGACCTGGGCGTGGTGGTTGATGAGAAGCTCGACATGAGCCGGCAATGTGTGCTTGCAGCCCAGAAAGCCACCCGTACCCTGGGCTGCACCAACAGCAGCGTGGGCAGCAGGGCGAGGGAGGGGGCGAAGGAGGAAATTCTTCCCTCAGAGGGCGGTGAGGCCCAGGCCCAGGCTGCCCAGAGGAGCTGCGGCTGCCCCATCCCTGGCAGAGCCCAAGGCCAGGCTGGATGGGGCTGAGGGCAGCCTGGGCTGGGGGGAGGTGTCCCTGCCCATGGCAGGGGGTGGCGCTGGGTGGGCTTTAAGGTCCCTTCCAGCCCAAACCAATGTATGGTTCTATGGTAGAATTCCCATCACCAGGGGTGCTTAAGATGCAGTTGAACATGGTGCTGGATTATTTCATCTATTTTTTTTTTTTCCATGAAACATTGAACTTCATCTTTTGATGTCCCATCCAACGTGGGCTGTCCTATGATTAAAATTCTGTGGTAATAAACAGCGTGTGCTAGAAATAGAAATAAAAATAATCTGTTTCAATGAATTCAATCCTGATGTACAGCACAGAATTGTTAAATTTATTTGAAGAAGTGGTGCGGGACCACAGTACTGTAGAAACAACATACACTTTCTATTATTGTTTGTATAATAAGGATGAATTGTGAGTAGAAAATACCATCCTCAGTTTCACTTATATCAGGCTGCAGAAGTCAATGTGGACTCAAATTCGCTGAAGTCATTTGCAGGGATCCCAGTGACTTCACTAGAACTGTGAATCTGGATAATGTGATGACTGGCAAAAGCGTGTGGTATCTGAAAATAGTTCATTCATGTTATAATAGTTTGTTCATTCAGCTTTATTTCTCTGTGAAATGATATTACTGCATTTCATACAATCATATATAGCAGAAATTTCCAAAGCTTTTCTAGCATGGCAACATAGACGAGGCCCACATTACTCTATCTAGTGGCAGAAAATGGCTGATGTAGGCTCTTGCTACACAGCTTACTGGTCCAATTTACTGCATACATACAGAGGAGCTAATGTGCATGGCTCTAAGAAACGGGCTGGTAGCAAGCTGCTCTTCAGGTGGGATATCCTAAGGGACTTTCAACTGACATTTGTAATCTACTCATTACCATGCCTCTAAATATGATCAGCTACTTAAATGTTTTCTATATGTTTGTCCGACCATATCGAAACATAAAGAAAGATGGAATTTTCTGAAGTGAATGTGTTAGCGTGTTTAGAGCAAGGTTATGTTAGTAAATCGTATGATCTGCAGGTCAAAGTGTCAGGTGGTATAATAAGCTCAATTTATTTGCTCTCTAAATTGGATTAATCACTGTAATGTCTCTTCATAAGCATAATTTCAAAAAGATTTTAAAATTTATCAGATATTTCATGTTCAGTACATGGAAATTAAACTCTGCTTTTGTGAAGATATACAAAACCAACCAAACAAGTATTTATTATCACTTATTTATGTAGTTTGAAACAATTCAGAAAATATGCCTTCCATTTCCAGTAGCTTGGAAGCATTGTTTTTGGAAAGCATATTCTAGACATAAAATGTTATCTTAGAAATTAGTTGAATTTATGTGGAGAGCAAAAATAGTGTCCTTTGCTTTCAGAACTATACAGCAGATACAGCTGACTGACTAATCAAAGAATGTTGCATGGTTTGATTTCTCCATGATTTGGTCCTTCTCTAGGTGTTAAATTTGCATGTTATTGATGATGACATTCCGGAGTTAAATGAATATTTCCGTGTGACATTAGTCTCTGCAGTGTCTGGAGATGGGAAACTAGGTTCAACTCCTACCAGTGGAGCAAGTATAGATCCAGAAAAGGAAACTACTGATATCAGCATCAAAGCCAGTGACCACCCATACGGTAACAATGATGGGAATTATACAGCTTTGTTTCAGATTATTGTGTAGTTCTTTCCAGTCAGATGAAAACTTTGCTTGGTCGTAATAGTTGAGGAAGCAATCTCATATATTCCACTTTATCTGACTTGAATTAATTCATTGTTTATATACATGAATGAATACTGAATTAGTTTTCTTTTATAATTTTACAAAAAGGCCTCAAATCTTCCCTGCCCAAACAAGCAATGATTCTCTTGTGAGGGCAAATAAAGGCTCTGCATGTAGTTGATCCTGTCCAGGTTTTTCATCAAATGAGAATTCCTGACAATGAGAGTCATTTCTCCATATGTCTTGTACCAGTAAATACGCAAAACCGTGGCCTGTGAGGCTCTTTTGGGAAGAGAAGGTTTTATTATTGTGCTGTGCCTTTTATCAAGACTGACAAGAATATCAGTGAGAGAGGGTAAGGCACACAGCACATCTCTGGAAATAGTGTGATTGAGGCTTAAGGGTATACTGGTATATGTGGTTTTTAATTTCAGAACCATCACAAGATATGTTATCAATCACTTTATTTAAATTGTTTATCATCTTTAAAATTTGTTATGAAAAGCCATGTAAGTAGTAATTCTTGTCTTCCAGGTCTGCTCCAGTTCTCTGTGGGGCCACCTCCTCAGCCAGGTGATAAAATGATTCTTCCAGCCTCTTCTGTGCCCCATATTACTATTAAAGAAGAAGCTGGACACGTCAGATTACTGGTAGTTCGTGCACAAGGCCTTCTTGGAACAGTTCTGGTGGAATACAGAACAGTGCCAGTCACAGCTTTCAGTCCCAAAGATTATCAGGTATGGCAACTGCCAAGGTGGTATAATTGTTTTGGAATTAATTAGAGTTATTTATCGTGGAGATAGCTTTCAGTTTGACTGCTCTAGCCCAGCTATGATTCTTTCACAGAAAGACTACTTTACAAGGTGATGTGGCAAATGGATATGTAATATTCACTTAAAAATATACATCATGTGACTTCTCCATTCTTTTCTCTGCAGTAAGTTGCATTGTCTAGGAAAAGCCTCTGGTTTTGAACTTTTTTTTTTTTTCTTAACAGAGTTTTCAGTGTAGCAATTTGTGAGTTTTGCTGTTGTTACAGACCATATTATTCAAGTGCATGTACAGGTTAACATTATGCTTGTACATACTGGGATTTGTATATGCCTAGCAAAATAACCTGCGTGTATCTGCACTTGCTTGTCCAACTGATCATTTGTGCAGAAAAATAAGAAAAATGTACATGAATGCAGATGCTCACCAGTATGTCAACTTAGATGTCTTCTTCTTTTTTTTTTTCTTTTGTAAAACAGATTTTTCAGATTTTTTTTTAAAGCTTAAGTGAGGAAAAGTAGATGTTTTGAAAAAGACAAAATGAAGGTTCTGTTTCTTTTTTTTACATGGATGAAAACATTAGACTTGAACAAAAATATGAAGAGCTCTTATATTGCAGGCTGTTGTGGGTACACTGGAATTTCAGCCAGGAGAAAGATACAAGTACATTACTGTTAACATCACTGATAATACTATTCCTGAATTAGAAAAAACGTTTAAAGTGGAGCTGTTGAACCCAGAGGGAGGAGGTAAGGCACATATATCAGTCCCTTAGTTGTATTTTCATGACCTCTACTCGTTCATAAAAATCTTGTCTTTCTTGGCATTATTTTCTATGTTATTTCTGAAAACAAACAAAAAGCACCTCTACATCCCCACCCCCATACAGCTGTCTTTTTTCGTAGGGAAGAACTGTTCCTCAGTTCTTTTCTTAATCCTTGGTGGAAACAACCAGATCCCATAGCAAGTATATTATTACCATGTATTAGGGAAAGTGTATCACTGCCATCTGTTAGGTCATCTAAAGGCAATTGCTGCTTTTCACTTTGTATAACTTCATGGTTGGTAATGAGAACTAAAATAATGCAAAAATATATTAGCAATATGTTGCATTTCAAAAATATGGAATATTTATAAAATATTTAAGGCTAAACAGTCAAAGTGTTGTGTTTTTGTTTGTTTGTTTTGGTTTTTTTTTGTTTTGTTTTGTTTTTTCTTCCACATGAGTGAAATCAGAAGAACTGCAATACATAGGTCAAATGGATTATAGCAGTAATAGGCTGTGGATGTTGAGGGCCATAGGGAGTTTGCTGAGCTGTAGCTGCAGAGGTAGCTCGTAGATAACTGTCTGTAAGAACAAGACAAACACTTGAAAGAATTATTGGTTTGAAGGGCTAGTCTGAAGGGACGGCAAAGCATAGTGGTGCTGCCACATAAACCCCTGAATACCTTACAGATTTTTTTTTCCATTTGAGAAAAATTTTAACGGAGATTGTAAAGCTTGTTGGAGGGAAAAGTAATTAGAAACACTGACAGCCATAAATTGATTTTTTTTTTTTAAACTGATGTTATTTTTTTAAACAATTCAGAAATTGCAAGTGTGGTCCCTTCTGGGAGGATGTATCAGATTTCCTTGAATTAATCCAGCTCTCTGCTATGATTGTATGTGTCTATGGTGCAACATGGTCTCAGTGATTCTTTTGGTAAAGTCTTGAGACTTTTCACGTATTTTGTCTTTTTGGTTGAATAGTTGTTTTGTTAAAAGGAGTCAAACTTTTCTCTTTCAAATTGTTGTGACAGAAAATTTACAACTAACTTTAGTAATCCAGTAACTATATAGCCTTTTTAAAATGAGCCTTCTTTTTGGCCTTTCCAACACAAACACAAAGCTTATGAAGTCCCCATTAGTTAAGTTTTCTGCAGATTTTCCCAACATTTTCACTTTGTGAGAAAATATTAGAATAAGGAGCTTGAGGGACTTTATCGTCTCCCCTACCTTTTTTTTTTTTTTTTTTTTTTCAATTTAGATTCCTCCATGACAAGCCTCAGTTAGGAGTGAGAAAGGGGAAATACAAAATGGGGACACAAAGAGGGAAAGAGAGGAAAGATAAACTATGTGTATGTGTTTTCTTTCATTCTGACTTCCCATTGCTATTTCCAATGTCATAAATTAAGTAAGAGGTGGCATATGTAAATATTTCAGTCTTTATTAGAACTCCTGTACACTTTCAGAAGCAAAGTTGATACCTTCCTAGAGTGCTTCCCTCTTTTTTTCCTGTTGTCCAGAATAGTTTAAATTTCTCTTTGCTTGCGCTCTGATTTATAAATGTATATATGTGTATATATCTGTATGTCTGTCATCTTAAAGTTGCTGAGCTCTTTAGAAATGATGGCAGTGGTAGTGGTGATGGGAACATGGATTTCTTCCTTCCAACTGTCCATCAGCATGGTAAGCATTTTGGATTAATCTTTATTTCTTTATGCTAACTGTAATATCCCTCATGAACTACACTACTGACACAGTTTATCATAGTGTTATTTTGCTTGTGGTTTGAGATATATCATAGAGTCCTGTCAAAACATTCTTTCCCATTTTAAAAAAGGCTTAATTTCAACAACAGTCAATACTAACCGTAATACAGAAAATAACAGCTTCTCTATCTTCAAAGCTGTATTTTTATAGAACACAATGTAGTTATTCCAGAAGTAGTTAGAAAAATTAGCTTTGTTTGTAAATTTTGTAAAATTTTCTGGAGAGCAAAGAGGAGAGAAACTTTTTAAATTTAAGGTAATTTAAAAACTACCTGACTGTGTGTTTTGATACTTTCTTTTGCCACTCGCTTTATGCTTTGATCTCTGCATCTCAAAAATACTCTTAATAAAAAGTGGTGTTAGCTCTTTTTTTTCTAAAAGAATGCTTTGATTATTTTTCATTTTTGAAGTCTATTTTTGTCACAACATACAGAAAACAAAGATAATTTAATCTTGAGAAAATTAAAAACATACAATATGCAGAAATAAGATGAAAACAAAAGCACCTACTATGAGGGAAACGCTAATGATGGCGGATTTTGAATTAAACCCTAGAGACCTGAAAATATTGTGTTAGCACCCATTATCGAAATCAAATAATTTATTCCACAGTGACAGCCTGATTTTCTGTTTTATTTGAAAATACAAAGGAGTTCAGTTTGAACCTGAGAGTAAGTCTGTGGTTTAACCACTTTTTGGAACTTCCTGGGAAGTGTTGTTTCCTCTTCTGTGTTTCCAGATTTTTTTTAAAATGCCAGGCTCTTTCTCTTTCTAAGCAGCAAGTTATCTCACACAAGATGATCATTACAGTAGTAGAATTTCCTGGACTAGCTTTTTCTTTGTTCCAGCTTCAGTTAAAATAGTACCTGCTTTTGTCCTGTCTGCACTGCTTACACTGTGTTTTACCACGTAACTCTCCCCTACCCTAAATTCTAGTTCATTTTCCTTAATTAGACAAGTAATTTTATTTTTGATCCTCTCTTAAAATATTTGCATTTTATATGTTGCTTTGGAGTGTTGTTCCATAGAAGGGCTGCCAGGACTGCATTATTGAAAGTGAGTTCCTTATCCATGTGGATAATTATTCCACATTTAAAACAAAAAAAAAACACACCACAAAATGCAAAACAGCAGAAATATTCCAGTTATGCTTTTCTGTGTGCTTTTTGTAACAAACTTCCTTAGCTTTTAAGAAAAGATGGTATAAAAAAATAACTCATTTTGGCACTTGCACTTACAGCCAGCTTGGGAATTGCATCCCACATCGTTGTGACTATTGAGGCTTCTGATGATGCTCATGGCGTCTTTGAGTTCAGTACTGAGTCACTCTCGGTAAATGGAACTGAGCCTGAAGATGGAGATAGCAATATTATGTTGCAGGTTAGAAAGTTTTGGGTCTCATATTGCTATGCAATCCTCTTTTATGTCTATTTTACAGAGCATTCTGCAATATTTTTATAATAGGTCTACAGCATTTTAACTTAACTTTATCATGTACATTTGTCTTGACATTTTATACTTCACTTTCTAAAGTGTATCTTTCAGCTTAAAACTAAAATGTTTTATATAAGTTTAAATTTACTTCTACTTGTTTACATTTGAGGTATGAATATTTTAAAGTAAGTGCTGATGACACAACAAATACAGCAAAGCTAAGATGATAAAGATTACACTGTTTTTAAAATTAGTTTATTTTTAACTCATCATGTCAATGACTTTGCACTGTATATAATGGAGGGGCTGGATTGTGTGCAGCTTGCAGTTGGCAATGACATGCTTAAGATCCTCCGGGTAAGGATTAAGGGACATGGAAATAAGTTATAACAATAAGATGAAGTTGTTGTGGGAGTCTGCTATAGACCACCCAGCCAGGAGGACAACATTGCCAAATTATTCTATAATGAACTAAGGGATATCTCTAGGTCATCTGCCCTTGTCCCTGTGGGTGACTTCAACTTCCCAGATGTTAGCTGGGAATACCATACAGCCAATACAAACAGGTACTGGAAATTCCTGAGGCACGTTAACAATAACTTGTTGGTACAGTTACTCTGGAAGCTGACTAAGAAAGGTGCCCTCCAGATTTGTTGCTTGTAAACAGTGAGGGTCTTGTGGGTGAAGTGGTGATTGGAGGCTGTCCTGGCCATAGTGACCATGAGATGGCTGAGTTTAAAATCTTTGGTAATAGGAGGAAAACTGCCAGCAAAAGTTCAGCC
Source organism: Anser cygnoides (assembly GCF_040182565.1). Taxonomy (NCBI): domain Eukaryota; kingdom Metazoa; phylum Chordata; class Aves; order Anseriformes; family Anatidae; genus Anser; species Anser cygnoides. The sequence goes on along the minus strand of NC_089903.1, from coordinate 1,737,843 downwards.
CTAGCTATGGAGACAGCAGACTTCAGACTACTCAGTGAACTAGTTTGTGAGGTCCCCTTGGAACCTGCTTTTGAAGGTATTGGAGTCCATCAGTGCTGGTTAGTTAAGTAACACCTCTTAAGAGCACAGGAACAGGCAATTCCAAAGAGTCAGAAGTTGAGCAAGCTGGGCAGAAGGCCAGCTTGGCTGAGCAGGGATCTTATTCTAGAATTTAGGCGAAAAAGGAAAATCTGTGGGCATTGGAAGCAAGGTCAGTTGAACAAGGACTACAGAGGTGATGTTCACTCAGAGTTGAAGCTGGCCAGTACTGTGGGGACAACAAAAAGTGCTTTTTTTAAAGTATGCTAACAGCAAAAGGAGGAGCAGAGAAAACATTGATCCATTACTTGTTGAGGTTGGTAACCTCACAAATAAGTACGCCAATAAAGCAGAGGTTAATGCCTTCTTTGCCTCTGTCTTTAACACCAATGATGGGCTCGGGGACACCCAAAGCTCTGAATTTCAGGACTGTGATGATGATAAACTCCCAGCCAACTTTGAACTTGTGCAGGATTTGCTGCTCCAGCTGGATGCATATAAGTCTATGGGGTCCAGTGGGATTAATCCCAAAGTACAGAAAGAGCTGGCTGATGTCATTGCAAGACCTCTCTCAATAATTTTTCAATAGTCTTGGAGTCTGGAGAGGTCACAGTTGACTGGAATTAAGTTAAACGAGGAAGTGCTGGATTCTGCACCTGGCAAGGGGCAATGCTGGCTGTACGGACAGGCCTGGGGACAAGAGGCTGAAGAGCAGCCCCATGGAAAGGGATCTGGGGGTTTTGCTTGACAGCAAGAGAAATATGAACCAGCAGTGTGCCTTAGCAGCCAAAATGGTCAACTGTGTTCTGGAGCATAAGGCACAGCAATGCTGGATGGTCAAGGGAAGGGATTGTCCTGCTCTGCTCTGTGCTGGCGAAGCCTCACCTCTAGCACTGTGTGTGCTACAATATATGAAGGACATAAACTATTAGAGAGCATCCAAAGGAGGGCTACTATGGTGGTGAAGGGTCTAGAGGGCAAGAAGTATGAGGAGCGGCTGAGGTCCCTGGGTTTGTTCAGCCCAGAGCAGAGCAGGCCGAGGGCAGGCCTCATGGCGGCCTGCAGCTCCCTCACGAGGGGAGCGGAGGGGCAGGCGCTGAGCTCTGCTCTCTGGGGACAGCGACAGGACCCGAGGGAACGGCATGGGGCTGGGACAGGGGAGGGTCAGGCTGGGGGTTAGGGAAAGGTTCTGCACCCAGAGGTGGTCGGGCACTGGGACAGGCTCCCCAGGGACGTGGTCACAGCACTGAGCTGCCAGAGTTCAAGAAGCATTTGGACTACTCTGTCAGACATGCGATTTGATTTTGGGTGGTCCTGTGTGGAGTCAGGTGTTGGACCTGATAATCCCTGTGGATCTTTTGTAACTCAGGATATTCTGTGATTCTGTGACTTTGCTGTATGCCATTTTACACTTTTATGTTCTTCTTTCTTATAGTACAAAGAAATACATAAATCTTTGTGTTTTCCACTTAGGTTGTGAGAACTCATGGGGCCCTGTCTGAGGTGACTCTGTATTGGGTCATAGTCTGTGATCTTACAGAAGACCTGGTCTCTGCATATGGGAATGTAACATTTGATGTTGGCCAAGTGAGAGCAAATATTACCATACAAGTTTCTCCTGACAACGTGCCTGAACTGGATCAGGTGTTTTCAGTTTTGATCATCAATGTGTCCGGTGGTCGTCTTGGAAATCACACTAATGCAACATTAACAGTTTTAGCTAATGATGATCCATATGGACTGTTCATCTTTTCTGAGAGAAACAGACCAATAAAAGTTGAGGAAGAAACAAAAAATATCTCCCTGACAATAGTAAGGCTTGGTGGTCTTCTTGGTACAGTAGTGGTTACATACAGAACTTTAGGTGATGATGAAAAGTCACCCTTTCTTCCACCTGATGTTGTTAGAGCAATACAAGGAGAAGATTATATACCCATTACTGGTTATGTGATCTTCGCAGCCAATGAAAGCGAAGCCACAATATCTTTGCCTATTTTGGATGATTATGATCCTGAGAGGTCAGAATCTGTTTTTGTGGAGCTAAACAATACTGTTTTGATCGACAAAGTACAGGATCGGCCAAGTAAGTGTCTTTCATATGTAAACCCAAAGCTTAAATATGTAGGCTAATATTTATATTTAATAGGATAAAATGCAGCAATTGAAATTACAGTAAAATTTTACCTCTGCCTAACTCTGTATAGTTAAGAATCCTGTAAGTTATATGTCAGAGTATCTCACATTAAGTATGAAGATTCTGTGTGTCAGCATATATTTCCTTTACCACAAAATTTTGTCAGGGGTGGACATTTCTTTCTCCCTTCTGCATCTGCTTTATCCCAGGTGTTTTAGGCCAACTGTATTACTGTATTGGTTTTGTGTGCTAATACCTGCTCACCTGTTGTTTCTGTAAAGCACAATGATAGGAAATAAGCTAGTTGCACTTACTGAAAGCGAAAAAAGCCTTTTAAACATTAAGTGGTGTAGAATTGCAGCTTCATGCTGGCTTTTTAGCGTAGAGGATGTTTGCCCGATCAGATAAATTCAGGTCATTACAGCCTTATTTATGCTTAAGAGCTTCTTGGCATGCCTAATTTCCCTTCCCTCTCCCCCATGACTCTCCCACATTAATCTTGATTTTTAAGGGAAACACTACAAAAAATTCTACTGGGAAACTGAAAGGTTACTTATAGTTCATCATTGCTAGTGTAAAATTCTATTGTCCTATGGACAAATAAATAAGTAATTTTGCTAGTACCTCACCTCTTCAAAGAACTGGTGTTTTGTATGCTCCACAGCAGGGTAGAATAATAAGTTAGTAAGAATGTGGATTTTCTGACATAATATAATTCAAACATCAAAAATATGCTTGTGCAGTTTGTAGTTATATTTTGTCCAAATCTAAAATGAAAATTTTATTGAAAGCTAGTAGTGGCCATCCACTAAACTCAGGTGTATGTATATGAACAGTATAGCCATATATAGGAGGCATTTCAGGCTTGCTCTAAGAGGTTTTTTTTATATTTCAGTTGTAAATTCTCCTCGTCTTGGATCAGTGGGTGAGACTATAGCTCATGTAATTATCAATGCCAATGATGATGCTTTTGGAACACTTCAGCTTTCAGCTTCAGCTGTGCGAGTTGCTGAAAATTATGTTGGACCAATCATTAACGTGACCAGAACTGGGGGAATTTTTGCAGATGTTTCTGTGAAATTCAAAGCTATGCCAATAACTGCAACAGCTGGTAAGAAATCAAAATAGCAGAAATACACATTCTGTGTTAAACCAGAAAGAGCATACTGTATGCTTCGAGTAACCAAAGCAAGCAAGTGTGTATTGAATGCAGTCTAGTAAAACAAGTAGAAAAAATACCAAAGTGTGAGATACTTACTGAGTGTACTTAGGAGACAGGAATTCAGGTCCTATAGAAGAGACCTTACATCAAATTTAAAAAAACTCAGAGATATCATCACTGAAGAATCTAGCAAGAAAACTAAGGAAAGGAATTGGCTGTTTGTTTCCCTGGTGGCCACTCACTTTCTCAAAAAAATAAAATAAAATAAAAAATCCTGTAGTAGTATATATAGCTAGTACTTAGTCCTTTGTACATATTTCAACCTACCATACATGGCTTATTTGAGTTTCTTGGAGGGAAATTGAGAGCTGGTGACTCCTCTGTGAAACAGACAAATGTTAAGCACAATTCAAGAAGACTTTTACTTTGCAAATGAAAGGTAAAGCTCTCAGGTGATCCCTGAAAAGCTCCACGAGGGAAGGAGTGACCTTATGTCCTTTAGTAAAATCTCCTTTGAAAAAGGTACTTCTGTTTCATTTTATCTCTTGGAAAGCCAGACAACTATCAGAAATCAAATATAGAAATGTCACAGTTGTGTGATCTTCTCAATGGAAGATAATAATGGACCTTTTGTAATTGCTTCTTGGACTGACAGTGTAAACTCTGTTTTGGCCAAGATGAGATTTATTTTCATCCATCCAGATATCTAAAAGGCACTAGGAAATAAACAATTGTATTTTCTGGGTATGAAGATAAAGAAAAAAAAAAACACAAAAAAACACACCAACATATGAACACAAGGGAATGCAAAAAGAACAGATAAATATTAGTGCTGATAAACATTAGTGATGTTTCATAATGAACCAGAATGCCTTAATATTCTTCTGTGTTTTGATTGTTTTGTTATTTTTTCATGTACAAATCTAGGTGAGGACTACAGTGTAGCCTCATCAGATGTTGTCTTACTAGAAGGAGAAACAAGTAAAGCTGTGCCAATTTATATAATTAATGATATCAATCCTGAAGTTGAGGAGTCCTTTTATGTTCAGCTGCTGAATCAAACGACAGGAGGAGCCTTGCTTGGATCTTTGACGAGGGCAGTCATAACCATTGAGGCTTCTGATGACCCGTTTGGATCCTTTGGTAAATGAGTCTTATTTGCATATTTTCTCTTGTCCAGTAGCAATCTGCTGATTTGTGGGTGAGTTATTACTGGGCAATGGAATAAAAATTTTCAGAATACAAAAAGGGAAGTCTGGATGAACACAGTAAAGGACAAAATAAGATAAACTAAATTAAAACGTGTAAGTAAGGGCAAATGGTGCCCTTATATAGCGAAATTGAAGCATTCAGTCAACTTATATATCAAGATTTTGTGAGACGAAGGTGGATTTTGGAGTCTCCTAATGGGGATGGATTTTAATTTAATTTGTATTTTTTTATCTATTCTAAATGTTGCATTTCTGCAATAGCTTGAAGCTTAAGTTTACATGCCAAAACCTGTTTAGATAGTGCAGTGTCATTGTTTTACAAAATAATCAGGCAAAGCAGGTTTAAATATCTGGGGAAATTGGAAAGTACAAATATGACTTAAATTGCGTTCTTGTATGTTCTGGTTGTTAGTTATTGTAGTTTTTCTTCTTTCTATCATTATCAGTAAAATGGATTGTGGACACTTTCCAAAAATAGTTTCATTACACAGGTTTTGAGAAAAAAATGGTAATTTCAAAAATTTAATGACATTTTAGAAATTTATCTTTTCTATTTATTTTTTCTATTTCAGTATTTCTGGTGTATGTTTTCCAGCCATTTTATTTGACTTACTCTTTCTCCCTTTAGTACCCTACTTTATTTCAGTTATTCCATTTTATCAGCAAAATGTAAAGGAAATTGACAAAAGTAAATAATTCCACATGGATAATTCATTAACTTCATTCTTAACAACTAAAGATTTTATACAAGAAAGACTTATATTTGAAACAATTTAGATGGAATATGTTGACACATTTTTTCCATACGTGACATAAAAAATGATAAAAAATTTCCTCACTGGGAAAAATTACCTTCTGACCGTCTTCTAAAAACTTAGATCATGGCTAGCCTTGAACAATGGATACGTTGGAATAAACTCTTGGGTGGGGGCTGAATTTTCATGCCAATTTTATTTGCAGATAAAATGATACTGAAAGTTCAATTTGAAGTTTAAACCTGATTAACATTTTTTTAATTGTGCAAATGAATGCAATCAAGTGAAATAAAATATATAATTCAGTAACTAGGATGGTGTTTTTATTTTAAATATTACTGTTAATGAAATACACCTCTTTGTGCTGCACTTCAGTGTTCCAGATGACCGAATTTACTGTGGAGGAGCCTGAATCTGGATCAGTACCCATAAATCTGCCAGTAATCCGCAATGCTGGGACACTTGGTAACGTTACTGTTGAGTGGGTTGCTACCATTGGTGGACACCCTGCTGATGAGGACTTGCAGGTTGCCTCAGGCAATATTACTTTTGCCCCTGGGGAAGCCTTTCAGATGCTACTATTGGAAATCCTGGCTGATGATGTTCCAGAAATAGAAGAAGTAAGTCAAGCACTTACATCTTCCTTGAAGATGGTATTAATTTTGACTTGTTCTAGAAATATGTATGATGGAAAACAAGAAATGTTCCGGCAGGAAGGTGCTATAATTTCATGTTATACTTTGCTTGTAATTATTGTTAGAAAAACCACAAATTGTCTAGCTGCATTACTTCTTTTTCTTTTCTTCTCTTTGAGATTGTCCGTGTAGAATTAACTCAGGCCTCCAATGGTGGTGCTATTGGGTTAGATGGCGTGGCAAGTATTATAATACCTGCCAATGATAATCCTTATGGCACAGTTTTCTTTCATCAATCCTTATATCGAGTTCAGGAGCCACTAGAAAGAAATTTGCTGGCAAACATAACAGTCAGGCGAAGGTTTGTATAATGTTTGCTTTATTTGTAATTACTATTTATTCTTCACTTTTGTTTCCACTATAATGTCAAATTTCATGCTCCTCTCATAAAAATATGTGCATCAATTCTTTGATCTGCCATCTCAATGTATTTTCATTTCAAACACATTGTTTTTGAAGTAGATGTCTGTGTATTACATAAATTACTTAAACGTAGTATACATTGAAATGCACAATGTAAACTCAGCGTACACAGTGTACTATTCATTTTGTCCGTTTAATCATCAAATCATTTAAACCTGCATGGTAGCCTGTTCCTGTGATTTGAACAGGAGGACAAAATGGCCAGCCCTTACAGGATGAAAATAAGAGAAGGAAAACAGGTTTTATGCATGTGATCCTAGAGGAAGGATGATAAGTCTGGGTGTCACCGGCTTTTTCTTCCTTGCAAGTAAGGAGAGCTGCCAAGTCCTGAAGAAGACTAAGTTAACTCCTAGAACCAAATGTTTACAAATATGCATTCTTAACAGACTACTACCTAAGCTATAAATAATCAAACTTGCTATCCACAAAAAAATAAGATAACTCAGTTATTCTGGTACTAGTTTCAAAGGGAATGCATTTTGATGTGTTATTTGGAATTTTTCAGCAATTCAGAAAGGGTCAGTTGATTTTGTTCACTTCTATTATTAACCCAGAAACATGTAGAATATTAGACATCCTTTGTCAACTAACAGAACTTTATTTTATTATAATGTCTTTTAGTGAGGGAAGATTTGGTCAGCTGCAGATTTTCTACAGCACTTCTGAGACTGACGTTGTAGCTCTTGCTGTGGAGCAAGGTCAGGATATCCTGGCCTACTACGAGCCTCCTGTACAAGGAATTCCTGACAAACCATCCAAGACCAGAGTGAATGTGTCAGCAGCAAGTGACCCTGTGTATTCCTGTGCAGCTCAGTGCCTAAAAGAACAAGCATGTTCAGCCTTTACATTTTCCAGTGCCTCAGGGATTCCTCTCTGCCTTTGGCTGACGTCAGATATCAGCCCATTAACTAACAACACTTCAGGGTTCCGGACCTACAAGAAAAACGTTACCAGTGCATTCGCCCTCTTCAGCACACAAGCCATCGCTGGCAGTGATTATGAACCTGTTACAAGACAGTGGGCCATAATGCAGGAAGGGGAAGAGTTTGCAAATCTAACAGTTACCATACTGCCTGACAGCCTGCCAGAACTGGATGAGAGATTCACTATAACCCTTTTGAAAGCAGAACTGATGAACGTCTCAGCCAGCTCAAAAAACCAACCAACCATAGGACAGCCAAATACCTCCACAGTTATCATAATGATGAATGGAGACGCATTTGGAGTGTTTAAGATCTACAGTGTAAGTCCCAATGCAACAGAGAAAGGTCTGTATGTTGAAGTAGAGGAACGTCCTCAGACCAACGTGCAGCTAATGATACACAGAACAGAAGGCAGCCTGGGACAAGTGACAGTGGAATGGCGTGTCATTGGTGGGACTGCTACTCCAAACTTGGATTTTATAGGTGTCGGTGAGACTCTGGTGTTTGCTGAAGGTGAGACAAGCTCTCGTTTTGGCTTCTGTTTTGTAAAACTAAGAAAAAGAAAAAAGAACGTGACAAGTACACGATACTGTGGATGTTTTGACAACTGATATCTTCTTCTTAGGCTAAATTTTCCTGAATGCTAAGGATACACGTGCAAAAGAGTATGGTTGTTCATTAGCATGTAGCATTATCTTGCAGAACACACACAGTGGTAGCAAAGCACAATGAAATATCTAAGCACAATAAATACCTAAGGGTTTTTATTAAAGAAATATTGCAGTATAAATATTGCACTCTAAAGATTTCCTTTACCACATAAGTAAGGATTAATAAAGTCGAAGATAGTTGTTACAGCAAGGATAATGGAAATGAGAATCAGGCCTAAGTGGTCTTTTGTTAGCCCTCGGTCACTACAGTACTAATTTTTCATGACATCTCTTTAAATTCTGAGATCATATTGTAACATAACAAAACATATTTAAACGTAACATAACAGAACATATTTAAAAGAATTGCAAACAGGACAAACAAGTCCCTCTCAGACATTACTTAAGTACCATGCAGCATGCTGTATTTTATGCTGTATTTTATTTTTTCAAAGTCTGAGTTAATCGAACTGATATTTTGAAAGCAATTTCCAGGTGCGTAGTAAAGATTCTAGTGTGCTAGCTTGATAAATCATCTGAATAGTAAGGCATGGCTGCTGGCAATGATTGTGAGGCTGACATGTAATTACATTACCAGTTACAAGTTTAGTAAAAACTGATTTTGAAGTATTTTGAAAGACAATCTAGCAGGAAATACATATGTATTCTGTAAATTGATATTCTAATGATCATAAAACACAGCTGGGTTATGCACACGCACTGAACAACAGGATTGTGTTGTAAATTTTAATGGATATATAGCGACTAGAGATTAACGGTGTTTGCTGCTTACATTATTATTCTTTGATAGTCCCAAAGGCAAGGAACTAACAAAATGTCATCCCATTTCAATGCATTCCCTGGCTCAGTAAATGTACTCATATTGAATGTACACCCTTGTGTAAATGGTTCATCGGAGAGCTTAGCACCTGGCAATTTATTTTTTTTTCAAGAATGATATTCCCCTTTTCTAAGTTAAATTTTAAAGTCATAGAATTTGTAATGAAAATAAAGAATTCTAGGCACTCCGAAATAATTCCTATATAATTAATTTCTACATAGTATATTTAATGATGTGATCGTTTTATTGGCTTAATGTGACTGATCAATAGTAATTAGATAAAATTTCATAATGACATTCACTGACTTCCAGAAAGGTAAATAAGTTTGTTTCATGCAATTTTAATATATTTTATGTATTTAATTATTTTCAAAATGAGATGATTGAGTCTTTTTACAAGGTGGTTTCCAAGTGGACACACGGTTGTATACGTTCTTCTCCTTGTAGGTGAAACAAAGAAGATGGTCACGCTGCCCATTATAGATGATCCAGAGCCAGAGGATGATGAAAGTATTGAAATCAGCCTGGTCCATACTGAAGGAGGGAGTCGAATTTTGCCCAGTTTTGACACTGTCACAGTGATTATTCTGGCAAGTGACAATGTGGCAGGAATTATAAGCTTCCATACAGCCTCAAGATCTGTTATTGGTTGTGAAGGTGTGTTCTTTGTGTTGACCACGCTCAAATTTTAATGCCAGTTTCCATCTTTGTGCTTTCAGTTGATAATGACTCACAATGATTGTGTTTCACTGTTCAGAGAACACCAGCAAGAAGTGAATATCCACATACCTGACATGTACTTTGAACTCTTGCAAGCATTCATAGAATCACAGAATGCTTAAGGTTGGAAGGGGCCTCTGGAGGTCATCTGGTCCTTTCCCCCTCAAGCAGGGCCACCTAGAGCAGGTTGCTCAGGACCATGTCCAGGCTTTTGAGTATCTCCAAGGAGGGAGACCCCACAATCTCTCTGGGCAACCTGTGCCAGTGCTCCCACACAGCACAAAAGTGCTGTCTGATATTCAGAGGGAACCTCTTGTGCTCCAGTTTGTGCCCGCTGCCTCTTGTCCTGTCCCTGGGCACCACTGACACGAGCCTGGCTCTGTCCTGTTCCACCCTCCCTTCAGGTATTGAAGGACACTGATGAGATCCCCCTGAGCCTCCCCTTCTCCAGGCTGAGCAGTCTCAGCTCTCACAGCCTCTCTTCCCTTCCCTTGATCACCTCGGTGTCCCTCTGTTGGAGTCTTCCCAGTACGTTTAGGTCTGTCTTGCACTGGGGAGCCCAGAGCTGGACCCAGTGCTCCAGGTGCAGCCTCACCAGTGCAGAGTAGAGGGGAAGGATAGCTCTCTCAGCCTGCTAGGGATACTTGGCCTAATTCAGCCCAGAATGCCATCAGCCTTCTTAGTAACAAGGCATGTTGCTGGCTCCTGCCCAGTGCAGTGTCCAGCAGGACCCCAAGCCCTTTCTGTCAAGCTGCTCTCCATCAGGGTGCACGCCCTGGTGCCTGGGGCTGCTCCCCGCCAGGGGCAGGACTCTGCCCTTCTCTTTGTTGGCCTGCACGAGGCTCCTGCCAGCCCACTTCATGACTGCCAACATACACACACCTAATAGTCATAAGCAAATCAGATCTATCAGCGACTTACAAAGAATTTAAAATATTCTAGAAAACATTCCTGCAGAAACACTAGGGTAACATCTTCCCTTTGTCTGTCCCATGAACCTGATGTTTTTTTATGGCAGATGATTTGGGAAGTAGCAATTATAAGAGAAAGCAAACATTTGAGAAAGAACAATAATAATTTGGTATGTACTAAACATTTCTACTATTGTTTTAAAGAATACACGGCATGTTTCATCTACAGTTTGATGCAGTTTTGCATAGGATGATAATAGTACTGGTGGTGATTGCTTTAGGTGGCCTTTGATGGAATCTCAGTGTATTGCAGTATCACGTTTCTCTGATGTTTGAACTGATGGGCAGGGAAAGTTCACAAAACAGGAACTTGTCCCCTAATGTGTGCACTACATTTTCTGTTTGAAGAAAAATGGCTTTCTCAACCAAAGGTTTTTTGTTTTGTTTTCCCAACATGAAAGGGCATCATAACCTTTGGTTTTTTATCTAGGTATGGTTTGTGTTAATTCTGTGCCAAGCCAGATGTGATATGATTAGCTAAGAAGAGCTGTTAATGAGCACAAGGAATTAATACAAACTGTCTCAGTCCCAAAGTCCCTGAATACTTTCAACTGGTTAAATGTTATTCATAGCATGCTACCAAATGCTGGCTGCTTGAAACTGAAGTACTTGGCTATAGTTCTATTATTATATATAGTTATTATTATATTATTTTTCCAGGTTGTGAAAAGAAATAGTTCATTGCCTTCCAGCCAGAAACAAAACAAGTGAACTAAGTGTCTTTGATTAAAAAAAAAAGAGAGAGAAAAAGGGAGAAATAGAGAAAGAGCAAAAGAGCTAAGGCATTTAGATTATTTTAGTTTGTCAAAATATTTTTTTCATTCGAAAGCAAAATTTACCAGACATAAATCCAAATATCATTACTTTTACAGTTATTGTGTTATTGAAAATTTTCTGTTAAGTGAATACATTTTGTTTTCACAATGTGCATGTTATTTTTTACCTTATTGAGGATAAGTGTAGTATTTTTTTATTGGACAGGGGTCTGCGACAGTTGTGTAACTGTATTACAAGAAAATGCACTGCAGTAGCTTAAAGTAATGAGGAAGAGGAGAGCGGCTGATGCTCCCTTCTTCACAGCGATAAATACCCACCTCTTTGTTTCTCTATGTAAGAGATGCATCACTTATTAAGTCACAATGTAGAAATGTAAAAGTATGGATAAGGATTAAATATTAAAAAAAATATTGAATTTAGCCTAATAACACTTTCAATCTTCAGAAATCAATTAGTGTTCATATTAGCATTTCTTCTGGATAGGAATACCAAAAAAATCTTGGTAAAGCTGGTAGGAAACATGGATCAGTAAATAACTACTTGGAATCTGTAATAATGACTTCAAGTTTCTTCTCAGTGTTTGGATTATAGTGGAACAGCTTTCTATATCATAAAGCATTTTTCCCAGTCTTCAATGAAAATTCATTATAACTTATAGAGATATATTGAAATAAGCTTTGCCTTATTTGTGTGTGTGTGTGTTTTCCCAATGGTACTAAACCATTGAAACCACTTTTCTTTTAAATCTTTATTTCTTTGTAATGGATATGCAAAATTCTCAAATAGAACATAGTGGATTGCAGTGCAGTGTTAAACACTGTAATGATTTAGCCTCAGAGGAACCTGTAAATTGGGAGTCTACCATCCAGATATTTGACTGTAGAAGTGGAATCCTTGTGATATCAATAAATTTTGAATTCCTTAATTTTCTTAGAAGCAACATGGACCAACTTAAGCCAAAGATGTCGACATCAATGTCGACATCAATGTTGACATCTCTGAGACTTAACTGAAGTTTGAAATGTTGGGGCTGAATAGCACATTTATGTATTTGAAAATGGGTGTATACAGTTTTTGTATTACTTCTTTACAATATTAAATTTTATTTAAGTATATTAAGGGCTCTTGAAGTTAAGAATTCCTTTCTCTTTCATTGGTAGCCAATATACATGCATATCTCTGACTCTTCCTTACAAAAAATAAATGTAACTAGAAAATTTTCAGATTTTTCTTGCCAGTTTTAGCTGTACAATGCTGTACAATTCTGTAAGGTAATACAGTAGAATAGCAAGACAGCATCCTAAGTTGCTGCTCTCTAAATTGCATAATCAAAGGGACTAGTTGGGCAGCATAATGTTATTATAACATTATCTTATGTTTTGTTAATTCTTCAATAAGCAAAAGAAATCTCATGTATTGTTTTCAAAAATCTCAGAATTGTAGATTTCTGCATATTTCATGTCTCTGAAAGCCAATGCAGGACAAAATGTGCTGTTGAACTTAAATTCTGTGGACCTGAAAAATGCATATGAAATATGAATGCCATGTACCTACCTATTATAAATAACCATCTGTCCTCTATTGTGAATGTTTTGCAAAATATTGCCTACTGATCTATTCCATGTTGATATAACATGCTAATTTCACATGTCCACATTTAAAATATTTAATGGAAATTTTGTGAAAAACTTGTGAATATAAAACAATTTCCACATTTTACAAAGCCTACTAAGAGGTCTACTCTTTTTAATTAAAGTGCCTTTGGGGTTAAATGTTATAAATGTGCAAAATACCATAGTATTTGCTTCCTTTATATGCACATTGTCCAGCAATACTGATTACCTCTGAGATTATAAGAAATTATTAACATTTTCTGAATGTTTTGTTTTCTAACAGTGACCATATTTGTAAGTTCGAACTCACATAAACGGAACTTACAGATAATTATAAGCATTTTTTTCTGCATGCATTGAATAAAGTCACAAGACAGTGCAAATGTTCAGATAATGTGTATTCTTTCCAGGGAACTGTTGTAGAAAACTACTATTATTGTTGGTACATACAGTAGTTACTGTTTTGTACAGTTTACAGACTTGTATTGCTCTAATGTTTGCGCATGTTTTCATGAACATTCCCTTTCTAAGTTATTCATCTATACCAAGTTCCCTCATATGTTCATAATTATTTCCAAGTGTGAACTAAAAACAGAAGAAAAAAAACTAGAAGAGTTTAAGTTTAGGTTTTTCTTTTCAGCATTAAAAGTGAATGTGGTATATAACTACTGTGAAATTCAAACTGACAAAAATAGCAATATCTTTCAGGAAAAATACTTTAACTGTGTGATGCATGTTTTTGACCTCTCATTTTTATAACCAACATGTAGAAGAGGAGACCCTGAAACACTGCATCTTGTCCTTTATTCCTAGGAGAACAATTACAATTCCACATCGTAAGAACTCCTCCAGGACTGGGAAATGTTACTGTTGAGTGGAAGATAGTAGGACATAATGTAAAACAAAATTTTGCAAACTATTCTGGAATACTTTTTTTTCCTGAGGTAAGTCCATAAACAGTGATGTTGGCTACAGGAAAATAGTGTGATTAGAACTGATCTGAGAAAAAGTGTGCCTTTTCAACAGTCCTTCTTTCTTGGTTTGATTATTTAATTTCTCACTTTTTGACTTACAAACTGGAGGGAGCTTACAATTCTTGATACTTAACTCTTCTTAAAGAAATTGTTCAAAATACTTGTCATTATGATATCACTTGTGTTTTATAAAATAATGGCTAATCAATTTACCCTTAAAACAAATAGGGGACGTTGAATACAACAGTGTATGTTGATCTGCTGGATGACCATATTCCTGAAGAAAAAGAAGAATACCAAGTCATCCTATACAACATCAAAACAGAAGGTAATGCAGAACTATAGCCAGCTACATCTTAAAAATACCATTTAATAATATAATATTTTTAATTTTATTATTTCATTTTGGAGGTATAGGACTGAGCAAACTGCAGCTGGTGCAAAGTACGCAAAGTTCATTAACATTTTATTGAAATAGGCTTGGTCCTTATGTATGTATATAGAAATCCCACCGTGTCTCCACAAATACACTTAAATGGTTTTCAATCCTGATTTAACTCTGCCTATTTAATTCAATGGTTGTTTCTTCCCTTAATCTTAATGCAAACTGAGTTTACTAATATGTCATGGATAGAGTTGCCATGAAACATGCAGATATTTTTATCTTTTTAAACAATCTTGTCAAGCTGCAGACTTACTGATCTGTCCCTGAATTCAAGGTGGTCAGAATATTTTATTCTTGCCATTAAAATTATAGTGAGAAAAGAAGCCTTAAACTGCATCCGTTCTGAAATACCTTTTTTCAAACTGAAATTAATGTCCAAACACCAAACTAACTTGGCATGGATTGTGTTGCTGCGAGGTGCCTTATCAACTTCCGAGAGTCACTGTGGCCCAACGGGATGAGCAAAATTATTCATCAAAGCAATAGTTGGAAAACATATCAGTTTATTGATGTAATGATTGTGAAGTGGAATATCGTTTTAAGCTTTTGGAGGTACTTCCTGGGAAAATGGTTTATTTCCTTTTAAAATATAGGGAAGTTGATATTTGGCACTGGCCTGTTAAGTTTTCTTATTTTTTAATACATTTTTGTGACTTTGTACTTGGTATGCATAAAATTTCTGTTTCTATTTGTTATAGAATGTAAGTATATATATGTGTGTAGGTCCCACACCATCCACATACTTCAGTGAGCTTTGGTTTCGTGGTATTTGCATGGCTACTGAACGTTATTTAAATGTAATATTAACAATAATGTAAGACAAAAATATTAGTTGCATAACACTTCATTCACTGCAGTCCACTGATTCTCTTGCAGGAGTTTCTTCTACAGGTGCTGCTGTTTTGGATAGTCAAGGATATGAAGCTGTTCTAACAGTAGAAGCTAGTGATGAACCACATGGAATTTTGAATTTTGCTTCCACATCCAGGGTGGTTTTAATCCCAGAAGAAAACAAAACAATTCAGCTTTTTATTAACAGAGAATTTGGATCTCTAGGTCTGTATAACAACTCCAAGAGAAAGGAAGTTTTGTTTTGCTTATCATTAGGCAAATAAAAGCCATGATAATGAAAGTTTGGAAAAATCTTTGTTACAGTTGGTATTTTTTTCAGAACTTCTAAGCTTCTTTCTGCAGACTTGGAAACTAAATATTACTTATTACTAGAGTCATAATCCTCATTAATACAGCAAGGGATCTGAAAGCTGTAACAATCAGGTGGCTATTAAGGTTACCATATTTTTGTCTAATGAGTCTGTCTCAAAGCATTAGTCTCTTCAGAAAAAATAAAAAACATGAGAAAAGTGACATGTACACACATCCCACATATTTTTTCTCTGAATTTCAGGAAGTCAGCACCTTAGGAATGTCACATGGAAAAAGTTGTGTCCAGACCATTGAATTCAATTTATGTCTCCTCTGACAATTTCTGATTCCTCTTTGAATCAATTTATCCATTAACATCCTTTAAACTATATAGTATTCAATTCTACAATACAATAGTGTGCTTCATGAAAAAAAAAAATGAATCTTGTGTTTGTTGCCTGAAAATAGCAACTTATGTTGTGAGAAAACATGTATAATAATTTCCTATTTGCCTTTTTGGACTATATTTACACCTCGGTGATAATCTGGCTGTTTCTTTTGCCATACTTGTTTTGAAATGAAGTAACATTTACAGTGCTTTTCAAGATCTGGAGACACCAGAGAGTTTTAGAGACATTTTAATGACACTATTTTTCCATTTATTTTTTAATACCAGTCCATACTCTAGTGTACTCTTTGAACACTATTCAGTAAACTAATGTTTTAAGATAATTGTTCATAGTAAGTGCAAGATCTCTCACTGAATTAAAATAAGCATCGTTACTTATTTATTAATTAGGACTCTTTTATCTCTTACATTTTATTTCATATAGAGCAGCTTTTAATTTCATCTATCATTTTATTTCAGGTTCATACTCCTTATGTTTGCCACTTGACTTACCCTACCAGATTAGCGAGAGGTGGCTTTATTCTCAAAACTATAATGTATAACTTTTCTGCTTGGTAATATTTATCCATGTGTCCCCTAATTTTGTTCTCTATTGAAGTTTGTCAATCTACCCAGGAAAGTATCTAGATTTATTAATCTGTGTTTCCCAGCACTGTCTTTAGAGCCTTTCTTAGATATCTGTCATTCCCAAAAAGTGTCCTTGTTGCAAAAACTCATATTAATGGTACATGAGATGTCCCAGTTAGTCTTTCAGCAATTTCATATTTATGGTCCACAGAACTTCAAATTTCTGGATGCATTTGGACCCAATGATTTTTGAGTCCTATGCAGACAGACAAGTCAGCAAAGGTCAAATTGAAGGCATATTGATAACGGTAACAAAGGTACACTAGCTCCAATGTACTTTGGATAACTCTTTTAATCCTTCTGTTTTGCAGTTAGTCTTTTTATTTTGTGGATGAGAATTTGATCTCTTGTCTTTATCCATTCCAGTGAACATTATATAAGAACTGAAAAACAATTTTTTTTTTCTTTTTTTTTTTCTCCTCACAAATTAAACAGGTACTATCAATGTTACTTATGCCACAGTTACAGGATTGCTCACTGTAAGTAATCAGACAGAAGAGACTGTGGCTGAACCAGGAGCTGATTATGTACCTGCTTCTGGCTCACTGATTTTAGAAGAAGGAGAAACATCAGTTGCCATAAATATTACTATTCTAGAGGTAACCTCTAAACCCTTTAATTCTGTACTTTTCTGTATGATTTCAAAAGGGTAATATTTTGGGAACTAAAGCTTGCAGCCATTATTTGAAGCCCTGTGTTATATTTCACTATCATTTAGAAAGATGGTTTCAATCTTAATATTAAAATCACAAGGGATCAAATAGTCACAGAAAGCAGCTCTACCTCTGTCTAAAGGTAATAAAGTTGTCTCATTAAAACTTTACCAACTATCTAGTAGTATTTAGAACAGTGTGCTTCATGGCTGGCTACAGGCTCATACTTTTTCATTGCTGGAGATACATGCCTCTAAAATCGGTCAGTAATTTATTTGCAAGAATAGTTTAGCGTCACCACAGGATCTTTTTCATGATATATAATGTCTTACTTAATTCTTCCACGATAATCAGTTTCAGACCCAATAAAATTATTTCAGGAAAACAGAAAAATGAATTCTAGTGTCACAGTAATATTAGAGACTTGTTGTGTGATCCTTTTTGGTGACTTCTGTGGAAGTTTCTTAAAGGACAATGAGAAGAGGATGTACTGTATTTGTGTTTTGCAGGATGATATACCAGAGGTGCAAGAATTCTTCTTGGTTAATTTAACTTCAGTGGAACTCATCATGAACCATTCAACGTCATCCCCACCTAAGCTAGGTAAAAACATCTTATAGCAAATTATTTTTACTTTTCCTTTTTAATGGTTTATATTATATTACCTTGGGAGATTACCATTATTCCTCTTACTTACCAACTATGCTGAGATGAGACATGGTTATTTAGAAGAAACATCATAGAATATGAAATAGATTTATTATTACACTTAATCTCTTGCTTTTTAAACTCTGGGAAAATTTAAATTAATTTTCGTAGAGGAGTTAGTAATTATCAGTTGGAAAGGACAATTATTTGAAAAGTTTATTGGTGATTTTTTCATCTGATTTTCATTTACAAACTACAAAATGGAAAAAAAAAAGTAAAAAAAAAACTTTATGTGGCTACTCTGCTCACTCTTTTAAAAAAGTCTGTTTTTATTCTTTTATCACTTTTAGGAAACATATTTTATGGTTTTCCTACTCTTGCAATGATCTTTATTATTTGCTTAGTCTGCTTCTCATTTTGCTTCTTCAGAATTCAGTAGAATAGTAGTCATTAGCTTTAAGAACTGTTGGATTATCCTGTGGTACTAAAGACTAGTTATATAATGTCAGACATCTTCTTTGACTCTTTTCCCTTTTCTTTGCATGCTTATAGAAGTGACTGAGTTAATTCGTTACAGATTGAAAGGTAACTTGCAAGACTCATTGCTGATTTGTGAATAGTTGAGTCTAAAATATGAAAGGAGTAGCATATAAGAATGAAAGATTCATCCAAACTAAACAGTGTTGTATAGTCTCACTTTCTCTTTGGCTGTCTCCTTGAACCATGACCATTTAACACTGATGTGACACTGCATTGGGTCAGCTTTACTTACAATGAGAAAATAATAGTTTTAAGTCATAAGGAAAAAATGTGTTCACATAACATGTCAGTGAATTCTTCTGGTAGAAGAAATAGCCTGACTCAAATACGTGTGTCCGCGTGTGTGTCTGTGAGCAAACTCTTACAGATCCTGGGTGAACAGATCTGACTTCAGGGTGACATGAGAAAATGCAGGAGTGAAGCAGAAATGTCTCTAATTGCCATTACTCCCTCAGGATTTGTAAACCTCAGTAACACTTCTGTTGTCTGTGTAGAGCTATTGCTCATCGTCATCTCTACCTCATAGTGACAGGCTTAGATTCATGGCAATAATCTTCTACTTTTGTTCAGTTTTATCTGAATTGATGGAAAAATGTATATGGATCTAAACATAATATACTTATGGCAGACTCGGTGAAGTCAATTTGGTTTTAGAAAGTAAGTTGAAGTTTATAAAAAGTAAACAAGTAAGTTAAGGTAGTTGTGTGGTGCGGTTGTCTGAAAAACAACAACCTATTTTCTGAGAAGTATTAAGTTTTGACTGTAAAGTTCTGGTCTCTGAAGTTAGTAGACTTTTCTGACATTAACCTATTATTTGGTGTTTTTCACACTGCAGTGTATTCAATTACGATTTCAGGCTAATTGTAAATACCTGTATGTCTTTATGGAGCAGTAGAATATTACAGTATGTGAACACCCCACAAATAAATTAATAGTTGTGTATTTGTAGTGAAATCTGAGGTGTGCCATTAGAATGTATGATGAGGCACTGAAGCACAAATAGAAGATGAAATGCTGAATCATTTATTATTCTTCCTCATTGTCTTTCTCATACTCAGAATGGCAAATGCAAAATATTGAATGTCATTGTAATAAACACTTATAGTGAAGACAAATTAAGATTCCATCGCAAATCTAGACTTTATTATTTTCTAATGTTTTATGTGCTGTTTAACTTTCTACATTTTCCTTAGTCTTTTTTTTTTTTATGCATTATTAAATATTACAGTGCTAATTCAAGACGCATTATTGCACTTCTAGTAGTAAGGACTCTTTCCAGTTATCTTGCCCACTCCCATTTTCTCCTACACATTTTTTGTAAAGACACTGTAATATTAGTACCGATTGAATAAATGCTTCTGTGATTCTTGAAAATCAAGAAAATTGATTTTATTGTTCTTTAATTTTTGTCTTTCTGTTTTGCCTTTTAGATGTGGAAGGTTTAGCTTCTCAAATTGTTATCGATGCTAATGATGGTGTAAGAGGAGTAATTGAATGGGAAGGTACCAAGTAAGTCTCATCTTCCTTGAAGAACTTACTGTGCCAATTAGTGATTGGTGTTGCCCATTTTCTTTCTAAAAGTAAAACTCCTGTTAAAAATAGGGCCATGTCTTTGAGATGGTAAAGTAATCATTCAATTCAGCTGAACTAGAAAGTGGGATTCCCACACTGAAAACAAAAATTCACTATTCATCTAATCAGAATTCTTTTACTTATTACTACTTTCACTGTTGTCCTTTTATATCACCAATTTGCCTAACCTCCCCAGCCTGCATCAACTCTTCCAGCCTCACCATTCATGTAAGCAAAAACCAAAACAAAACAAAACAAAAACCTCATGTTACTTAATTCAATTTAGATAAGAGAAAAAAGGTAAAAAGGATGCGTTAGAGAACTATAAGGTAGGGAATAATTCAGAGTGAAAATGTAATAAAAATGTACTATCTTTTTCAAAAGAACATAATCAGTGAACATTGAGAATTATTCTTTTTATTTTAGTTTTGAAGTTAGTGAATCTCATGGGAATCTGACAGTAATGGCTTACCGAAACAGAGGATCATATGGCAATGTGTCTGTATTTTTTTATGCCCAAAATTTGGAGGCCCAGCTGGGTTTGGATTTTAATGTAACCTCAAGGGTAAGAAGCAACTCTAAATCTAGTACTTTTTATTCTTTCAGCTTCCGTAAAAGAATATCTTCTTGATTATTCTGCAGAATGATCAGTAGTGATGCTAGATGTTTCAGCTTGTTTCAGTTGCTTTGGTAATCTAAATAGAATGAAATAAAAATATTCTTATTCTTACTATTTATTTCTTTTTTAAAAATATATTTTTTAATATAAAGCAAAATGTAAACTTTCAAACATCGATTTCAAATTTAATTTTGATTAGACATACAAACTTTTTCATAGACTATTTTTGCAACAGGACTTTCAAAATAAATTATTCTTTCTTGTCCTCATTCTGTAATGTGCTGAACCTTTATATTTCTGATTCAATCAGTTTATAAGGAACAGAGAATATGGCTCTTCCTATGCTTTCCCTTCCTTCCTATTTCACAGAATTCTGTTTACCGTAGTCAAAAATTTCTGTGTGATATTAACTGATGTAAGTATTCGGTGCTTTATGTGTTTCAACGCTAGACTCTTTTTTTTGCTGATGGAGAAAGGCATAAATCTGTTGATGTCATGATTTTTGATGATGAGATTCCTGAAGGTGATGAGAAGTTCCAGTTAATTTTAACAAATCCATCTCTGGGGCTGGAATTAGGGGAGAACACAACAGGTAAAACTTAGTTTTAATGTTCCATTTCTTTAGAATTCTGTGGCACACATTTTAATTCCACTTTTCTGAATAATCATATTTCAGAAAGCACCATTGTCCTGCTATGGTGAATCTTTATACTCCTTTGGAAGGTTCTGAAACATCCCTGTGAAATCTGTGCAATTAAAAAGTTTATATGTAAAGCAATGAATCAGAAAGCACGAAGATGAGTTTTTCAATGTGTACTACCTCACTGAACTGAGGTCTTTTTAGAGAGTTCATAATCCTTTTCTAGGAGAGACTATATTCTTCCTGTCTAGAGATCTTCCTAGTTAAAGTGAAATGCCTTCCCATTCTCTTCAGGTAATGTCATGGACACATAAGCATTATATACACACTAAAGGAAGAATGTATTTGTGTTTATGTTATGTATTATGTTACTATATATGTATATTTATATTTTACTATGTTAACCAAAGAATATTTTCATTATTTCTTTTTCAAAAGCTACAATTACTATACTTGCCAATGATGATGGCCATGGAGTTTTGTCATTCAATAACAGCAATCACTTCTTTCTGAGAGAGCAAACATCTATCCATTTGATGGAAAGTGTTGCAGTATTGAATATTATCAGAGAACCACCTCAGGGAATATTTGGCACTGTGACTGTTCAGTATCTTGTAAGTGAGATTAATTCTTCAGAGGCAACAATGGATTTGACCCCTTCTCAAGGATATATTGTGCTCGAAGAGGGAGTCAGGTTCAAGGTAATATGCTAGTTATTACCAGAGAAGTCTAGGAAGCTTTTTTTTTGGAAATATTGGAAAGATTTCAGAAATGTCTGTGCTTTATCTTCTGTTTATTTTTTCTACTTCTTTCATTCATAAAGTGAATTGAGTCATGAGCTGTGACTGATTTCCTGTTATTATCTGATGTGGAAGTGTGTGAAAATTAAATGGGCTCATCTTTAGGTGTTTCTTAGTTTGTAAGGGTTGAGGTAAATTGAAAACAGTACACTATAGATAACGTTCATGTGTGCTTTGGAACAGTTCTTTTTATGTAGTCAATCTATAGCTGAAATGCAAACTTACTTTAAATTAAAGTGATAATTTGCAAGCCTAATAGTTAAGATCAAAGTAAAAATCCCATTCTGTAATTTAACATTTTAGTTAGTCTGAACTAAACAGAATGTGCTGCAACAAATACAAAAAGTAGAACAGTTGTCTGTCTTAGGATTGGAAAATAACTTAAGTATTAAGCTCACTGCCTCTATACTGTCCTCACGAGAATGTCAGCTACAAAATGAACTAGCTTAAGTTTGTGAATCCTGACTCTTCTAAGGTTTAATCACAATTCGATTTATTTATTTTTGCCAGTAAAGCTGGTGAAGCTAGTGTTAGCATATTACAGGCAATAGGATAGAAACTGAGACAAACTTTTCTTGGAAACACTGGTTTTCAATTTCTGGCCTTTAGATGCATTTGGAATCACAATGCAGCAGATCTATAAGAAGTTGGAGCCTTCTTAATATAGTTGGTAAATATGGTTTATTGTGGAAATGAACAGAAATATAAAACATTGTAAATTTTGTATTATTTCCAAATGCATCATCACTAACTTTTTATTTTGTACAGCAAGGCTATGCGTACCTATGAAATTTTTTGCTTGTTTGAGTAGTGTGAAGGATGACAGTGAGCCCCAAATGAAAGTGAAGCACTTAGCTTTCTCTAGATTGCTCTTTGCTAGTTTGAGATTGCCTTTAGAAGACCTGATCTTCATCCACAGTGGTGTAGGAGAGGGAAAGAAGCATCGAGAGGAAAGAGTATTTCAAATCTCTCACTATTCTTGCTTTTTTTTTTCCTTTTCCTTTTCTTTCTTGACAGCACCAGTAGTGAGATTACCCTGTTTCCCTGAAGATAGCTTAGCTGCCAACTAAAATAAATTAAAACCAACTTAACTGATTACACTTATAGCTGTGTTGTGAGTATAAACTACCCAAAAATGTATGGAATAAATAGAGAACAAAAGTATGAAATTAGGATCAAAAACTTCAGAGGATCATAGGATGAGAAAAGAAAGAAAAGAGAACAACAACAACGAAAAGTGAATATGCTCATCTTAGTGTTGCACCAATGGAGGCCACTAGATGGATGGCTTTAGAACCTCAGTCTGAACTCAGTCTGAGCTTGCCTCAATTCTGTCCTCTCCAGCTTCATGAGCTGCTCTTCTCCTGCTATGCTATCCAAAGCCTTATAGTGAAATAAATTTAAAAAAAAGGTAGCACATTCTGATAGAGCTGTGTCATCATCTGTTATCATGTCTCAATAACATTGTATGCTTGTTTTGTTATCAGACGCTGCATATTTCTGCGGTACTAGATGAAGAACCAGAAATGGATGAGCACTTCATTGTCACCCTGTTCAATCCAACTGGAGGAGCCAGACTAGGCACGAGAGTGGAAACTATGATTACAATATTACAAAACCAGGCTCCACTAGGGCTTTTCAGCATCTATACAGTTGGAAATAGGTACTTTACACTGATCAGTAAAAAGGAGATAGTTGCTCATACTCCAAAGAGATAATATTTCTCTACAATTTTGTTTTTGATGGATCGCATTAAAGAAATTCAGCAACCCAATTTGTAAATCTGTAACTTTGAAAGGTATTGTGAAATACTATTACTGCTAAACAAAAGAGTAGAAAAATGCATAAAAAGGACTATTCATAATCCAAAATTTCAATTTATTTATTATTATTTTTCTTTATAAACTAATACTTCACTAGTGCCTACATATTCCACTGATAGTATTCCATGTTAAAAGTTCCAAACCTCATATCAGTGTCCAGGAAGTCATACGTTTTATAATTTACTTTCATTTTTAAACCTGTAAAAAATATACTTTCACTGAAGGCTGTTTTTCAGAAGCAAGTGACACATATGGACTGCCATTTTTAAAAACCATTCAGCTGAAACCATACAGATTAAATAAATTTACTATTTAAATAAAAAATGTATGTATGCTATTTTATTAATACATTGATATTTAGAGTTAATAATTTATATTAATATTTAATAATAATATTATCTAAACATTTATTACGTGAATTTAATATACTTAAATTTCAGTCTGTTTAAAGATTTTGTTGAATTGCCTATGATTTTGCATGATTGTAGTAAGGATCATTGGGAAACCCTAATTAATGTAGCTACCAGTCCATCAGATACTGAAACCTGTTATTAATATTTTCTTTTTATTTCTGTTGTATATTCTGCATCTGGAATTGTACAGTAAAAATCTTATTTTTATTACAGCAATGAATATACTATAAAATAATTTTTTCCTTATTTTTATGATTCTCACATTTAGGACAAATTTCATCATAATTGAAGAAGCCAACACTACAGCTTATTTGAAAGTTTCACGGAGTAATGGGCTTAACGTTTCTGTGAGCGTTGAGTGGGAGACATCATCAGATACTGCATTTGGCATCAGTACGTTCACTTTACAGAGAATGTCCACTGCTTTTGTAGAAGTGGAGATAGTAAGAGAGTAGCCAAGCATACAGGAGATGTAGCTTGGGAATGTAAATTCAAGTATTCAGACACAATTCAGTTAATATTTTCCTATGTAAGATTTAGTAGATAAAATACTTTAGCTGCTTAAGAATCACCTTGTCATCAGCCACTTCTGCCAGTTTCAGTAATCTCTATTTCTGTCTTTGCTGCTAATATGAACATTATTGTCACTAGCCATTTATTTATTTATTTATTTGTGCGTGTGTAATAAAATTTGTTCCATACTACTTGTAACTCAGGATCTTTCTAACACAGTATAAATGACATGTGACATGCAAGAGTCTAGCTCCTGGAGTTTAGTTCTGACAAGACGGTGCTTAGGGACCGTCTTGGAATAAAAACATGAACATGTTGTAAATGGGGAACAAAACATGAACATTTTGTAATTTGTCTTTTTTTTTTTTTTCTTTACTACTTGCTATCTAGCTAATTCTCTTGTTAGCTAAATTCCAAGATCAATTATTATGAGTCAGACTCAAATTGCCTATATGTCTTCCATGTGCAGTTGTAATGAATGAAAAATACATTTACTGCTTAACTCTCATTATATCCTTAGCATTGTAACATTTCTATGTATTTATATACACTTATAACAAATACTAAGACACAACTTCATCATTTCTCATACTAGGTCTGGCTTTGGGAGGTAAATAATGGGAATGGGGTTAGAAAAGATCTCAAGAGTAATATAATAGTAAATAGTGTTTTTATTTTATTTTATTTTATTTTATTTTATTTTATTTTATTTTATTTTATTTTATTTTATTTTTTACTATATTGCAGGGGGTGGTATCAGTGTCCTATCTGTCTTGCAAAGTTTTGTGGAAGAATCAGCATCTGGTTGGTGTTTCTTTACCTCAAGAGAAATCCTGTACGGTGTTCTGTTGCGTATGCCTCCAGCTTTGTTTTCTACTGTCTACCAGTGGAAAGGAGTATTTGTTCCTGTTGAGGTAAATGTTTGTTTTTGAACACCAGACATGCTAGTTAATAAGGAATTTAAGTCACAATCTTACTTTTTTTTTATTCTTCTTGCAGAATTTCAGTATGTGGAATCCTACAAGTTGTGTGTCTTTCCAAATTGGAGCCTCTTCCTACCTTGTGGTTACTCATGGAGGAGCCACACAGGGAGCTTCTAACAACAGTGTGTATGCATTCATGGCTGGACACAGATTGTTGTGGGTAAATCGATTTTAATTTTAAAATCTTAAAATAGTATGGGTTGGCAAGGACCAAGGGAGGTCCTCCAGTCTGGCCATGTTTTAGAAAAAAGCACTCTGTGTGACAAGAGTTAGTTTTGTGTCCTAAAATACTACATAACTTCAGTGATGTAAGTTTGTCATAGTTAGTTGTTTACATTGTTTGTATTTTTTATATATTTACATTTGAGGGTGCAGGGAGGATTACCTGGGAATCACAGAATCACAGAATTGTCTAGGTAGGAAGAGACCTCCAAAATCACCTAGTCCAACCTCTGACCTAACATTAACAAGTCCTTCACTAAACCATATCACTAAGCTGAACATCTAAACGTCTCTTAAAGACCTCCAGGGATGGTGACTCAACCACTTCCCTGGGCAGCCCATTCCAATGCCTAACAACCCTTTCGGTAAAGAAGTTTTTCCTAACATCCAACCTAAACCTCCCCTGGCGCAACTTTAGCCCATTCCCCCTCGTCCTGTCACCAGGCACGTGGGAGAACAGACCAACCCCCACCTCTCTACAGCCTCCTTTAAGGTACCTGTAGAGTGCGATAAGGTCGCCCCTGAGCCTCCTCTTCTCCAGGCTGAACAACCCCAGCTCCCTCAGCCGCTCCTCATAAGACTTGTTCTCCAGACCCCTCACCAGCTTCGTTGCCTTTCTCTGGACTCGCTCGAGCACGTCCATGTCCTTCCTGTAGCAAGGGGCCCAAAGCTGAACACAGTACTCGAGGTGTGGCCTCACCAGAGCCGAGTACAGGGGCACAATCACTTCCCTAGCCCTGCTGGCCACGCTGCTTCTTATACAGGCCAGGATGCTGTTGGCCTTCTTGGCCACCTGGGCACACTGCTGGCTCATATTCAGCCGACTATCAACCAATACTCCCAGGTCCCTCTCGGCCAGGCAGCTTTCCAACCACTCATCTCCCAGCCTGTAGCTCTGCTTGGAAGTGGGGGAAGAAATTCTCAAGCAATCAAGTCATAGAACATTTTCTGGAAAATGTATGATAAGTTATGTTAATTCTGTAAATTAGTTGCTTATATATATATATATATATATATAAAATATAAAGTTTTAAAAGCTATTTCATGTATAGTTTTATACATAATTTTGGAATTCTTAACATTCTATGCGTACTTTTTCTCACTATATACAATGTAATATAAAATGTATTTGTTTATATACATATGTAGATAAACATAGTCACCCTCATATTTCCCTTGCAGATACAGACTCTTTCTGTTCTGGATACCAGACGTGTGAAACATTTTGCAGTGGAGGAAGAAGACTATTTGATTATTGTGAGTCACACAAACAGTTCCAGTTCCATCCAGGTTTGAATATTCTTCAGTCTTCTCTGGCTTTAATGTGGGTAGTTTGCTTATTTCTGAAAGGATAATGAAAGGAAGTAAATCTATAAGCATGTATTTCTGACATATTATTTTTGTTTCTATTGGAAATTTATAACAGTTAAAATTCCAGACTTGTTTGGATGTATAAATACTCTCTACCTGAGTGTACAATTTACATCTGGTTTGTTTTTATTGCTACTGTTATTTCAGTTTTGAAATGTAGCATGTAAACAAAGAAGTAGCTTCTGAATATAAACCTGTTCCTCTGAAGAGCAGGCACAGCTTCTTGCAGTAGGGTTAATTACCAATTACTTACCAGTGGGCTTCTACTTTAAAGTACAGTCCACCTAAGAATATAGGAATTCAGTTCACCATAAATCTTCCCATTTTTTTTGGCATGTCATTTAGTTTTAGTTCTCTCGGTGCTAATTATGAATATATAAAGAAAAGATTTTTGTATTTCCACAGGTTTTCCAGTGGAATAAAGACATATTTGTTCTGCATCATCAGCTTCCACTTTATGGAGTTGTGGACATAGCCCTGTTTCCTAGAGGAGGCTTTACGTACCTGTTAGTTTCTTTGTCAAATACCAGCCAAAACATTCTCTTGTATCAGTGGTTGAACAACGAGTTTAGGAAGCTTCATCAAGTACCAGCAAAGGAAATAAAACATATGGAGTCCTGGATTTCTGGATCTGATGTCTTTGTAATTATTGCAAAAGGTATTTAGCAGAAAACAAAGAATGAGTTTGCTGAGTATACAATGGCTTGTTTGATAGCAAAGGCCTTTGTGGTAAAGGAGTTTAGAAAGCTATTGGAATCACTGCGGGGGTGACAGTACTCAATAAGCATTTAACCCTAGTAAGTATTTTATGAAAGTAATCTCTACTTTTTCTCTCAGAAAATAAAAGCCTTGTGCTTGTTCTCAAATACTTACAAAACAAATGAAATGCTTTCCCAGTAACAATGGGAAATAATAACTCTATTTAATCTACCTGCTTATCACACTCTTTCTAAGCTTTTCTGAGCTTTGTGCCACACACAGATCACTAGTCAGCAAAGTATACGTGTATTTTATTACAAGGTTGACATTTTATATGTCATTTTGTCTCTATGGCTACTAAAAAGTTTTTGTTGCAGTCCACAGGTTTCTTTGCAATTAGATGTTGTCTAATGTCAGTCTTAATGTTCTTGCATCGAAGTTATGCACCAAATAATAAGGAAAATAATACAATCAGTGTCACTTCATAATTAAAGCTGCCAGACTCTGGCTTTTGAATGGCCACCAGTGTGTGATTTAACTAAAAGGCAGCAAAATAATGTGAGTTTTGTCATTTTGTTCCTTGGTAGACTCTGGAAATTCTTCTGAAATTTTTGTCTGGGAGACAGGGCAGTCTACTTTTTGACACTTCCAATCTCTTCCAGTCCATGATGTAAGAAATATCCATGTCTTCATGCCTCCTTCAGGTTTAGGTAAGACTTAAATGAGATTTTTTTTTTTTCAAATCCTAGTATATAATGCTGGAATTTCAGAAATGCATGTCTTTATTTTTTCATATGTATTTATCAGACCTTAAAAGTCAGTGTAATCAGTGTTCTGCAAAGTGCACTTCTGGCATTAAGACAGTAACTTTTAAATATATGACTAAAAAAATATTCTCTTCCTCTTTGCTCCATGTAGTCCATGTCCTCCTAGCTGGTAAGGATATAACAACACTGTATGCTTGGAACTCTGAAGCGAACCAATTCTCTATAATGCTGGAAGCCCCATATGCAGATCATATCACTTCAGTTACTGCAAGGTCTCTGAACATCAGCAAGAGCTTGATTGCTTTGTCCGTTAACTCCAGCTCACAGATCTATGAACTGACCACTATTTCCAACCAGTCAGATTTTATACCTAGGTAGGCTTTTTTGTTTATATAACTTGTCTGAGACACCTTGCGTTTCTTTTTCTGTGATACTCATTTGTGATAGCGGAGACTGTTATGTTTCGTTGTATGGTGGCCTATTTCATTAGTGCTTGTTGTGGTTTAACCCAGCCGGCAGCTAAACACCACACAGCCGTTCGCTCACCCTCCCCCCTCCCTCCGTGGGATGGGGGAGAGAAACGGGAAAGTGAAGCCTGTGAGTTGAGATAGAGACAGTTTATTAAGACAGGAAAAAAATAACAATAATAATACTGATAATAGTATTAATAATAATAATGTGTACGAAACAAGTGATGCACAATGCAATTGCTCACCACCCGCTGACCGATGCCCAGCCTATCCCCGAACAGCCGGCCCCCCACCCCGGCCAGCCACCCCTATATATTGTTTAGCATGACGTCAGATGGTATGGAATACCCCTTTGGCCAGTTTGGGTCAGCTGTCCTGGGTCTGTCCCCTCCCAGCTCCTGCTGCACCCCCAGCCTGCTCGCTGGCAGGACAGAGCGAGAAGCCGAAAAGTCCTTGGCCTGGTGTAAACACTGCTCTGCAACAATTAAAACATCAGCATGTTATCAGCGCTCTTCTCATCCTAATCCAAAACATAGCACCCTACCAGCTACTATGAGCTACTTAACTCTGTCCTAACTGGAACCAGGACACAACATGTCATTCACAAAGAAAAATCTAAGTGTTCGACTCCTGGCAGTCTACCAGCACAGACAGCAAAATCTGGCCTGCTGCGAGACCAGGAGATTGCAGGAGATCTTCTTGTTCACATCGCACATAGTGCATTTTTGGCACACTGCAAGATGTTGCTCAATTCGTGCCTTCAAAGAGGACAGAAAAAAGCTGCATCCAGTTCAGAGGCAGGAACAGCCCTTCTGAGAAGCATGTCCATCCCATCATGCTGACTCCATCCCATGGGAAGGGCAAGAGTCACACACATCAGGCTGAGCCGCAAGCTCTTGAACCATGTTGTGGGCACAGTCGTGGGCATCAGGGAAGAGCCCACAGTCCCCAAACAAGAGGAGAAGCACAGCCAAGTCATTTGAAACCCAACTAGAATTGGACAGCTAAATCAGCTGAAACTGAGGTAAGCGCCAAGGGTGCTTTTCCCCTGCAGTGACATGTGTCTCCCGGCAAATGAGACAGCAAGGACTGCTTGGGCTGTGCCTCCTGCCTTGAACTCGCCCAGCTGCAAGCAGCGCTGTGCGGGAGCTGAACACAAGTTCAGCAGAAGCCCTTTGCTGCTGGCTGGATACCAATGTTTGCACGGAACAGCTCGGACCACTTATGGTAGTGCTGGGCTAGCAGCTGCCCCTGGGACACGGCGTGACCCACAAGCGGCAGCAGAGGCTCTCGGCCTTCTCTGAGGCTCACCAGTGCCTGCCAGGTGTGAAATTGAGTGTCTCCGCTCTGATCCATCCCTTCCTGCTGTGCAGGTTACGGTGTGTCCACACATGGATTTAGAACCTCAGCTTCCCAAGTCTTATGGCGGACAGAGTGAAATATACCCACCAGGTGCTGCCTCCTCTAACTCCTTTATGATATCCTCTATGATGTCAGGGGATGTTGGGGAAGATTTTCTTATTTCAGCATTGTCCTTCGCTGTTAGAGGACCTGAACAGAAAGTAGGAAGTTAACTTTGGCACCAGTGCAATTTGGAGGACCAGGGCTTCGTTTGTGAAGTCAGTGAAATGACTACCCACCCCTGGGATACCAGCTGGGCTCCAGCGCAGGAAGCAGCCGAGGGTCTGGCAAAGCCCTCCCTGGGGACACTTCTGCAACCAAAGCCCCGTGAGAAGTTTCTGTCCCAGCGCCATCTACATCAATAGCTCAGTAGGAGAGCATACCAGGGCTCGTGCCTTGACAGGGCACACACACGTGCCGGTCTGTACCCTCCCACCTGCAGAGATGCCTGGCTGACGTTTGGGCTTTGAGCTGGCAGCTCTCAAAGGAAGTCAAAAGCCACAACTTACCCAGGCCATCTCCCAGAGCTTCAGTCCTGGAACCCATCTGGGAGCCTGGATCACCTTCGCCTTCGGTCCCATCTGTAAACACAAGTGGAGTCCCTCCTGTGAACTACGCCAACATACTCCTTCTGACCAGAGTGACAGAGAATGCGGTTCAAAGAGGGGACTGCTCCACGGCACTCGTCTCTCCCTGCCACTCCAGAGCATCTTGCAAACAGTTGCTGGGTGCCTGCAGTGGCACCGTGCTGGTACAAACTAAGCGTGCGTGGAGCTGCCCGGAGAAGGGCCCTCCCCGTGCCCACCCCAGGTCTCAACTCAAGCGCAAGGTGCCTGCTGGCTCTGCAGCACCTAGATGCTCCTGCCTTCCGCTGACTTACCTGGCAGATTAACCTGAGGCTCGTGGTCCACATCAGGCTGAGGTGTCGAGTAGCCAGAGCCTACGAGAACTGCTGCAATCAAGCACAGAAGAGAAACATTCCCCGTGCATGGTGTGATCTACCTCTTCCTTAGTGACCTGCAGCGACTGGAGGGGGCTCAGGCAAGGATGTGGGACCCAGACACGAGCCAGGATTTCCAAAGCCGCAAAGGGGCCTGCTGAGCTGGAGGCTCCCTCTTGGCCTCTTCCCAAATCCTCTCTCCAGGCTGTGCGCAACACCCCGCAGGGACCACGCCGCCAAAGATGTGGCCCCTCAGGTGTTTCTTACGGGAAGATCTCTGCTGGACACAAAGGAAGACCCCACTGCAGGGGGAGCGTGCAGACCCCGGGAAAAATGATCATCCATGTTTGTCATGGAGAAGCCCCCTGGCCAGTGAGCAGCTGAACCCTTGCTGAGCTAGCTCAACAAACCCTTAACAAACAGCAAGGAAATGAACACGGACAACTTACCACCTGTGGGACCCATACTGGCAGGCTCAGGAGCAGGATTCCATGGAGGCACTTGACCAGTACTGCCTGTGGGCACAAGTGGGATCAGACACAGGTAAGGGGAGCTTCCATTGCCTCTTGGGGCCTGCCTCTTCCTCAGTGACCGGGAGGCACTGGCTGGGGCTCAGGTAATGACATGGCCCAAACAGGAAGAAAAGCCTGGGTTCTTCCCTCTCTGTGGAGAGGGGCAGGGGTGGCATCTCTCCAAGTGAAGAAATATTCAGGGCTCATTTGTGCAAGCCCCCTCACGGCACAAACGCACTTGGAAGACCCTGAATAAACTATTACAGCCCATTAGCCATCTTCCTTCAAGGAAGCACACTCGCAACGTACCTCGGGGATCCTCCTGAGGCTCCAAACCATGATCCAGCTGAGAAGCTGGATATCGAGAGCCAACACCGTCATCACCCATTTGGGTGCCCCCCCCCCCCAAATCCCCCCCCCTTTTGTGCCTCCCCCAAGTGATCCCACCACCACCACGGGGGGGGGGGGCACAAGGAGGGCAGCGCCCCCCCCCGCCTCGTCTGTGCCCCCCCCCAAATTTTTGGGGGGGTGGGGGCTGTTTTCGGGGCCCCCCCACCCCAAAAAAAACCACGGTGGGGTCCGGGAGGGAGCGGCGTTTATGTACAGGCGGGGGGGGGGGCAGAAGTGGGGGGGCCCCCCCGGGAGAACGAGGCACTTGGGTGGGGGGGGGACCCCAAAATGCCCCCCGAAGTCGTTTTGGGGGTGTGGGGGGGCTAAAATACCCCCCCCGGGTGTTTAAGGGAGGGGGGGCCCCAGAATCCCCCCCCCAAATTATTTAGGGTGCTGGTTGGGGTCCCAAAAATCTGCCCCCAATGATTTAGGGTGGGGGGGGGGGGTCCTCAAAATCCCCCCCCAAATCATTTGGGGTGGGAGGGGCCCTACAATGCCCCCCCCCAAGGCCCTAAAGGTAAGGGGGGGGCCCCAAAATGCCCCCCCCAAATCATTCAGGGTGGGGGTGGGGACCCCAAAATGCCCCCCCCAGGGTGTTTTAGGTAAAGGGGGGTCCCAAAATGCCCCCCCCAAATCGTTTGGGTGTGGGGGGGGAGTCCCAAACAGCGGGATTTAGGGGATTTCCCCCAAAATTTGGGGTCGGGGGGGGCGCAGGGGTAAGAAATGTATTTTTTTAGGGGATTTTCCTCTAAATTTTAAGGGGGGGGGGCAAAACTGCGGGTTTTGGGGGATTTCTCCCCAAAATAAGGGTTGTTTTTTTTGGGGGGGGGTAACTGGGGTCACAAATGGGTTTGGGGGAGTTTTCCCCAAATTTGGGGTTTTGAGGGGTCCCAGCAGCAGCTTCGGGGGGATTTCACCCCAAAAGGGGGGGGGGGGCACAAATAGCAGCTTTGGGGGATTCCCCCCCAAATTTGGGGGTCTTTTGGGGGGGGGTCCTAAAAGTGACCTCACGGGGAGGGATTTTGGGGGGGATTTTCACCCAAAATTTGGGGTCTGGGGGGGGGAATCCTACAGGCACACCACAAGTTTTGGGGGAAATTCCCCAAATTTGGGGGTTTTGCTGGGGGGGGGGGGGGGGGGGGTCCCAAAAGGAATCGCAAGAAGCGGCGGGTTTTGGGGGAATTTCCCCCGATTTTGGGACTTTTGGGGGGATTTCCCCAAATTTGGGGGGTTTCGGTGGGGGGGGGGGTCTCAAACGTGGGTAACAAAGTGCAGGTTTTGGGCGATTTCCCCCCAAAAGTTTTTGTTTTTCTTTTTAAGGGGGTGTCCCCGTGCCCCCCCCCCCCCCCCTTTGCGTCACAAGCAGCAGCTTTTTGGGGGCATTTCCCCGGATTTTGGGGCCGTTTCCCCGGATTTTGGGGCTGTTTCCCCGGATTTTGGGGCCGTTTCCCCAAATGTTGGGGCCGTTTCCCCAAATTTTGTTTTTATTTTTTTTGTTTGTTTGTTTTTGGGGGTGGGGATTTCCCTAAATTCTGTTTTTTGGGGGGGTCTCATTTGAGCCCCCCCCCCCCTTACTGGGGGGCGCTCATTTGGTGTCCCCTTTCCATATTTTCAGGGGGGTGGGGGTCATTTGGGGCCCCCCCTTAAATATTTTATGGGGGGGGGGTCTTGAGGCCCCCCCCTCAGATTTTCGGGGGGGTCTCATTTGGGGCCCCTCCCCTCCATATTTTGGGGGGGAAGGCGTGTTCATTGGGGCCCCCCCCTCAAGATTTTTATGGTGGGGGGGCCTCAGTTGGGACCCCCCTCTCTTTATTTTGGGGGGGGCCTATCTGAGGACCCCCCTCCCGATTTCTTTTGGGATTTCTTTTTGGGGAGCCCTCAGTCGGGCTCCTCGTCGCCGCCCCCCTCCCCCAGGCGCCGCAGCTCCGTGCTGGCCTTGTCCTCGCCGCCCCCCCCCGGCAGCAGCAGCAGGGGGGGGGTCCCGGGGGGGCCGCCCCCCCCTCGCTGAAGGGGCGCCCCCGCGTCTCGGGCAGCCGTAGGAAGGTGAAGAGGGCGAAGCCCCCCAGCAGCGCCCCGAAGAGCAGGAACACGAAGGGGCCCAGCGCCCGCTGGGGGGGGGATTTGGGGGGGGGGTGTTGGGGGGGGGCCTTGGGGTGCGGGGGCCCCCCCCGGGGCGTTTGGCCCCCAGAGAGGGGCTTCCCCCCCCCGTAACCCCCAAATTGTCCCCTGTTGCCCTCCGTCCCATTGTCTGCCCCCCATTACATGACAGCGTAGCAGGTAGTCAGGCAGAGGGTTGGAGAAAGAGGAAGAAAATCTTCAGGGGGAGTCAGGGCCAGGATGGAAAAGAGAGGAAGAGAGATGAAGGAATGGCAGGCAAGGAAAGCTACCCGTGTTGTGGCCTGAATCTTAGCAGGGACAGGCTTTGATGGGATGTTTTAAGTGTGGGCAGGCTGGCCACTTCAGGTAGGAATATCCGGAGTGGAAGAAGGAAGGTATGGAATTAAGTTGGCTAATGACTGAGACTTTGGTGAAAGTACAGGCTGGAGAAAGACAAGAAGCGTTAAAAAGGGTTATGGAAGGTGTTAAAGGTGTGGTATGTAATGTTTGACAGAGCTGTTTTTTGAATGAGTTGGGAAAGTTGAACGAGCAGGGAAAGAGGGTGTAGGCACTATCTAAGTAACAGTCTAGAGGTTTTGGTATATTTGCTGTGGTGTTTGGTCAGTTTCCCAAGTATCGAGAAGGGGGGGACGGGGGGGGCAGCCTGCTCCACCAGGGGCCTCTCCACAGGCCGCAGGGGGCTTCGGCTCCGGCGCCTGGAGCGCCTCCACCCCCTCCGTCTGTGCTGACTTTGGTGTCTGCGGGGAGGTTTCTCGCTCCTCGCTCTCCCAGCTGCTGTTGAGCAGCAGGTTTTTGTTTGTTTGTTCGTTTTCGTGGATGTGCTCTCACAGAGGCACGGACTGTGTTGCTCATGGCTTGGCTCTGGGCAGCGGTGGGCCCCTCTGGGGCCGGGTGAAATTGTCCCTTATCTGCCACGGGGCGGTTTCTGGATTCTCCTCGTGGGGGCTGCCACTGCAGCCCCCTCCCGAACCTCGCCATCAAACACAATACACAGGGGCAGCTAGGTCATTGCTGGCCTGTAAAGTATCAGGGATTAAATTAACTAATGAAACCCTAACGAGTGATGGGGGTAGAAGGGGCTGGGGTAACAGTGCCACCTTTGGGGGGTACCAAGCTGAGACTAGGGGATAAAATGATCTCTGGGCAATTATTGTATGTACCCAAGGCAGGGACTAACTTGTTGGGAAGGGATTTGATGATGAAATTGGGCATTCAAATAGTAAATTGGTAGACTGGAATAACAGTGGTATTAATGGAGTGCTCTCAGGCCCTGAGAGCAAAGATATATTCACCTCTGACTGGAAAGACTCTGAAGTGGGGGCGGAAGCAACAATACATATGGAATTTTTACCTCAGGGGTTTACAGGGCCACCGACTAATTTGGGCAAAGTTCTAGAACAGATTTTGGAGCAATTCCAACCTCCCAAGGAGGAATTTCTGTTACAAAACGTGTATGATCGTTTATTGTCAGGACAGGAGAAAACAGTTGTGAAGGAAGCTACTAACAAGCTATTCAACTTTCTGGGAAAGCAGGGCTTGGGAGCATTGAAAAATAAATTACAATACGTAGAAAGAGAAGTCAGGTATTTAAGGCATCTAATGTCTGAGGGAAAACTGAGAATAAATCCAGAGAGGATTCAGGGAATTGTTGAAAACTAAGAAAGAACTAAAAAGTTTTTAAGAGAGATTTCTTTAAGGAATCGGGAGCCACGAAGCCTGAGGGAAAATGGATACTCCCTTGTAAGAAATGGTCCAGCAATTCGTGCCACTAAGGGGTGTGAAGGGTTAACATTGAGGCCTGGGTTTAGGCGAGAAGAGAACAAAGGGATTTCTTCGGAGAAAAACTGCTGACTTTGCACGAATGTGCAGTAACTTCTGACAGCCGGCCAAGAGACCACTAGATAAGGAGGAAGAATATGAGCCTCCCTGTCCGAGCGGCCCCCGAGAAACTAACAGAGACTGATAAGCAGGCGCACCTGGGAGGACTTCGGATTCGGGAAACCAATTATAATAACCCTGCCTCTTCTAGAAGTAGTAATGAATATGTATTAGCCTAGGAGCATAAAAACCAGCCGCCTTACGTAACAGGTGTGCGTCCTGGTGGAGCAGAGACTCCCGGCGCACCCAGCGCTGTTTGCTTGCCTCTATTCATTTAATAAATTGTAAACTTTGATTGTAATCCTATTTGGGACTCAGTCATTTATAACAATTGGGGGCTCGTCCGGGATGGTCTTGGTTCCTGAATTCTGACTTGATCTAGGAGGGGCGCCCCCACCATTTGGTGGCTCCTGTTCGAGTCAGGTCGGGGCTAATGCCATCTTGAACCTGAATAAGGGCAAGCAAAGATTTAGATTTTTTTATGAGCTCCCTTTGCCGGCTGCAGCACTATATTTTGCCCGTAATTCTGCGCGCGAAGATCCGAACGAAGACGACGGAGTCGTAAGTATTTAAGGCGTATACCGTTCGGTTGGGTGGGATTCGGTTGCCTGTGTGTGTGAGAGTGTGACTGAGACGGAACGTAGTTCCGAAGCGATTGTGGAGGTCTTCTAACCGCGGTTCCAATCTCCCGCGAGGGACTTGGCCGGTGAAGGACCGAAGCGATTCCTATAGGATTCGTGGGTGGGTGATAGGTCCTAAACCCCCTGCAAGACACTCTCACTAAGGCAACCAAGGGCTGTAGGAATTGCCACAGTAAAATTCCTAGATGGGTCAGACAAAATTGAAGACCCGGGACCAGAGAAAAGGGAGCAAATTACCAGACATACCACCAGAAAGTCCATTAGGGATAATGATTAGAAATTGGAACGATAGGGGCCCCAGAAAAGGGAAAAAGTAAATTAAAAATGGTTCAGTATTGTATGACAGAATGGCCAAAGGAGCCTTTAAGACCACATGTCTTTTGGCCCGTTTTCGGATCCTTTGAAGACTGGGTTTGCCAGGCCTTAAATATACATGTTAATTCAAAGGAACCTTTTAGCCAGGAGGAAAGTGATTATGCAGGATTATGGATCAGGATCTCACGTCCTTTTCCAGCCTCAATATTTACACTAAAAGCAGACGAGAAGTTTGACGAAGAAGAGAACAAAAAAATAAAAAATAAAAAAAAAGGAAAAAGAAAAAGATGATGAATGGGAGTCATTGGATAACCTACCACCTCTGTATCCTAACAATCCACCCCCGGTGGTGCATCTTGTAATCCTGTTTTGTTCTTAAATGTTTTGACTGTGTCAAGGAGGAAGGTGGGAGCATTATCTAAGTAACAGTTTAAAAGTTTGGGTATATTCGCGGTGGTGTTCGGTCAGTTTCCCAAGTATCGGGGGAGAGGGGCTGACTGATTATCAAAGTGGTAGAATGGAGAGTCACTTCTTTGGTGGTTCGGGCCTGAGCCCTGGGAATTTGGTAAGAAGGGGGAGAGCGAATTTATTTAGGCCTCAATACCTTTTTAAACCCCCATCTTGACGGATACACAGGAGTGATTCCTTGTTTTGTGTAGGCTTACTAACAAAGTGCATGAGAAAAATTAGCATTTGGCTTGAAATTCGGTCTTATTGAAATGTAAATTTTGTGGAAAAGGTGTTATTGTTTGTCTAGAAGACCAAAGGCTGAGTGCTTCAGGTGTTTTTCCGAAGTCCTGCGGATTTATGATTGGAATGGGGCTCATTAATAATCTGAAATAGTAAAGTTTGTATGTGGAAAGAAGAGTTTAATCCCAGAGAATTGGGACATTTGGGAAGAAGATTAGGAAAAGATAGTAAAAACCTGCAATAAAAAGGTTTGCGTGGAAATTGAAACAAGGTACAGTAAGTAATATAAATAAATAAAAGGGAATGGGAAATCAAGGAAAAGGGGAAAATCCAAAAAAAAAAAAAAAAAAGACGTCCTAAAAAAAAAAAAAAAAAGCCTCCTTGGGTGCATATTGGCACATTGGAAGGATATTGTTAGAAATGGGGGCACAGAAAGCAAGAGGACTTTCACTAAGTATTGCAATCAATGGTGGCCACTATATAAACTAAATGGCCACTTTATGGATCAATCGACTATAACAGTGTCTTGCAATTAATGTTTTTGAGGAGAGAAGGAAAATAGGATGAAATGTTGTATAGTGATATGTTGTTTCAGCATCTTGGAGGGAAAAGGTTTGGAATTAAGTTGGCCCCTGACTGAGCCTTTGGTGTTGGCGTTAGAAAAGTACGGGCTGGAGAAAGATAAAGGAAGTGTTAAAAGGATTGTTGAAGGTGTTAAAGGTTGTGTGGCATGTAGTATTTAACAGAGCTGTTTGAAGTTGAATGAGCAGGGAAGGAGGATGTAGGAATGTTAATAGTTCCGTCTCAGCCCGAGGCTGAGATCTCAAAATCACGGTGTGAGCCCTCTGGGGCAGGGGGACCGTGATGGGTCCGAGAGAGTTGTCGTGGAAACAGAAAAGCAGCTAACTCTTGAAACAACCTGAGTTCCTGTGTGAGCTCAGATTGCCAATGGGACCGCTCAGGGAACTTTCAACGATTGCATTCCCCTGACCGACCCCCTCACTGAGACCCTAATCACCCCGGAAATTATGTAAATACTAAAATCTGGTTAAATTGGCTATTGGGAATTGAGAATCTGTTCCAACAAGGTCCAAAAGAAACCCCTATGGAATTTATGGAATTTTTGAATTTCTGGACCAACTTTGAAATGCAATGAAAAAAAAAAAAAATGGACCTGGCTTAAAAAAAAAAAAAAAAAAAAAAGAGAGAGGCAACTGGCTAACCTCTTTCCAGGGCAATCAGCCCCTGATATCAGAAAGAAATTGTCTTAGGCTGCAGGACAAACAACAGTCAGGAATGATGGGGACCTGGGGCATCTACCCTAGCAGGTCCACTAGTTGAAATAAAGCTAGGAAACGAAGACAGAGGCTTGAATTTTTTGTTGGTTATGGGAGCTTCTTTCTCTGTGTTAATTAGGCTGTAAATGTAATAGGAGCAACATATTCAGTGTTAAATAGTTTAAAAGGACGATTAGGAACTAAGACAACTACAATAATTGGAGCCACAGGGAAAGAGGAAGAATGGTCATTCTTACGACCCCTTGATTTGCGTTTTGGGGGTGAGGAACTAACCCATAAATTTTAGTATGTACCAGAATGCCCGATGCCACTCTTTGGACGGGATCTATTAGCCAAATTAGATGCAACAATAACCTTTGAGAATGGAGAATTAATAATGAAGGTACCTGAGTCCAAAGTAGGCCAAATCCTAATGATCAAAGATAAACCCTTTGTTAATATTCCAAGAGAAGTAGAAAATGCAGTTATAGCAACAGTACAGGAAACAGATGTACCAGGGAAGTCGAAACTGGCACAACTGGTAAAGGTGGAATTAAAGGAAGGAGCCAAACCTGTTTGAATCAAACAATATCCACTTAAGATAGAAGCTAGGCACAGGAATGGTGAAAATTATTGACAAATTTCTCAAATATCAGATTCTGGAAGAATGTAAATCGGAATACAATACTCCAATTTTTCCAGTAAAGAAGCCGAATGGCGAGTATAGATTTGTACAAGATCTTAGAGCAATAAATGAAATAACAAAGGATATTCACCCGGTAGTAGCTAATCCTTACACATTGTTAACATCTGTGAAAGGGAAATATAAATGGTTTACCGTGATAGATTTAAAGGATGCCTTCTTTTGCATACCTCTTGATAAAGATAGTAGAAAATTATTTGCCTTCAAATGGGAAAACGTATTGAAGTTTTTGGACCACATATGGTAACAACCGTTTTGGAACAAAGGGGGGGGGGGGGGCACTGGTTATCACCCAGCTGGATGGTGAAATATCAGGCAATCCTAACTTAACAAGATGACATAACCTTGAAAACGACTAACCTGTTATATCCAGCAGTATTTCTAGGAACCGTTCCAGAAGAAGGACCGTTGGAACACAGTTGTGTGCAAATAATCGAACATACGCCAGCCACAAAGATTTGAAGGATGTACCCCTTGAAAGGTATTCAGTGGGAATACCACACTCCGTGGCACCCACAAAGCTCAGGGAAAGTAGAAAGGATGAATCAAACAATAAAACAACAATTGGCTAATTTAATGATCGAGACACAGCTGCCCTGGACGAAATGCTTACCATTGGCACTTTTAAACATAAGAACTAAACCACACAGTGAGACTGGATTATCATCGTATGAAATGTTATATGGTATGCCTTATTCTCAAGGGATGCCCCTAGGGAACAATGTAGTTGAGGATCATAGTATCCAGAAATACATAATTACCATTGGAAGGAGATTACAGGAGATAAGAGAAATTGGGATGATGACTCAGACACCACCTTTAGGATTTGCTATTCATAAAATACAACCAGGAGACAAGGTCTTAATAAAAACCTGGAGAGAAGAATCATTGAACCCCCGATGGGAGGGACTGTACCTTGTTTTACTTACTACTGAAACAGCTGTGAGAACAGCAGAAAGGGGTTGGACCCACGCATCCAGAATAAAAGGACCAATAACTACCGAAGCCTGGAGGGTTGAGTCCACTCCTGGGGAACTGAAACTGAGACTAAAGAGGAACTGATATCCCAGCAATGAGGTTCTGCATGAATTAAGGGCACTGGATAAAGAGGACAAGTCTGAAGGGAGGAAAGGGAGAAGGCAAGACCGGGGTAGGACCCTCCACTGCGGCGTGTATGGTCTACCGAGGGAGGCAACCCCTATGGGTATTGACCGCCGAGTGAGAGTGCCTCGACCGGACTTCTCCCACACCAAGATCAGTTTGTCCTGAGAAAAATAACATGAGAACCTTTTAAACCCATAATAAAATTGTGATTAGTTTTTCCAGGAGCTGGATCACCCTGAAGGGCTGAATGGTAGCACAAGCTCTGAAAGCGGGCCCAACCCCATGATTGAAGGCGCTTCCCACACTCTCAAGATTGGACGGCGAAAAAGGCTTATAATATGACAGGTCGCCAAAGAGAACTGAATTGTGACTGTAAGTGGAAACCCAACGTGGGAGCTTGGAAGCGTGCATATACGAGTACAAACGGGGCAGACATTGTAACAGGACCACTCGGTAACAAGGACACTCTGTATTATCACGCCCCAAAGGGTAAAGATGGATGGGATGGTCATTTTCCAAACGGGACGTGGGCCCTAAAGGGACATTATTGGGTGTGTGGCAAACATGCTTACAAGAGGCTACCTGGAAACTGGTCGGGAATATGCTATGGGGGGTACATAAGACCCTTGTTCTTTTTATTGTCACAAACACAAGGAAATCATTTAGGAATAAGATTATATGATGACCTGAACAGAGTAAAACGATCTATTGATACTTCCTTATCCGGGGATAGTGCCCAAAAATGGGGAAAGGATGAATGGCCTCCTGAAAGAATCATACAGCATTATGGGCCAGCTACCTGGAACCCGAATGAGTTGGTATCAGGAGCCCGAGAACCTATTTATAATTTGAACCGAATAATTAGGTCGCAAGCTATCCTCGAAGTTGTAACCAATTAAACAGCGACGACCTTGGATCTTCTGGCTGATCAATCCACTCAGATGAGGAATGCTATCTTTCAACGTAGAATGGTCTTAGACTATTTACTAGCAGAAGAAGGGGGAGTGTGTGGAAAACTGAACGATTCTAATTGTTGTTTACAAATTGATGATAATGGAAAAGTGGTTAAGCAGATAACAAAAGAAATTAAAAAGCTAGCCCACGTCCCAGTACAAACTTGGAAGGGTATGGATTGGGATT
This sequence comes from Anser cygnoides, assembly GCF_040182565.1. Classification (NCBI taxonomy): domain Eukaryota; kingdom Metazoa; phylum Chordata; class Aves; order Anseriformes; family Anatidae; genus Anser; species Anser cygnoides. The sequence continues at coordinate 1,695,450 of NC_089903.1, read as the reverse complement.
TCTTTTCATGGTTGCCCGGTGGACCATGGGTTAAAAGGATGCTATTTTTATTTTTATGTGGTGTAATGACATTATTGTTTATACCTTGTATGATACCTTGCTTTACGTTGTTGATACGGCGGATAATAAATAGCACCCAGTTTGTGATGACTTTGGGAGAGAAAAGGTGATGTGTCGATAATGATGCTTAAGAAATGGACACCCCGAGAACTGACTGATGAAATCCAACTGCTACTAACAAAAGTTGAAGAAGAGACACGAATTGATGATATTAAAAAAAAAAAAAAAGGGAGGAATTGTAAGGAATAGTCCAGCAATTCGTGCCACTAAGGGGTGTGAAGGGTTAACATCGAGGCCTGGGTTTAGGCGAGAAGAGAACAAAGGGATTTCTTCAGAGAAAAACTGCTGACTTTGCACAGACGTGCAGTAACTTCTGACAGCCGGCCAAGAGACCACTAGATAAGGAGGAAGAATATGAGCCTCCCTGTCCGAGCGGCCCCCGAGAAACTAACAGAGACTGATAAGCAGGCGCACCTGGGAGGACTTCGGATTCGGGAAACCAATTATAATAACCCTGCCTCTTCTAGAAGTAGTAATGAATATGTATTAGCCTAGGAGCATAAAAACCAGCCGCCTTACGTAACAGGTGTGCGTCCCGGTGGAGCAGAGACTCCCGGCGCACCCAGCGCTGTTTGCTTGCCTCTATTCATTTAATAAATTGTAAACTTTGATTGTAATCCTATTTGGGACCCAGTCATTTATAACAGAGTGCTACCAGCATCTGGGAGAATTTGCCTTGTGCACGAGGACCTTGAATGCTACCGAGGACTTGATGGGAAAATATTCAAGATTTGACATCCCCAGGGCAGATCTCTGGTGGTACTGCGGAGGGAAGATCTTACGGTCCATCCTGCCATCTAACTGGGGAGGCACTTGTGCACTTGTTCAATTAGCTATACCCTTCACCCTGGCATTTGAAAGAGAAACATCACAAATACCCAGAAGAAGTAAAAGAAGCTTAGGAGTATCATTTGATGATAGAGCGTACGTAGATTCTATTGGGGTGCCTAGAGGAGTTCCTGATGTAAAGCCAGGAATCAAATTGCTGCAGGGTTTGAGTCACTGTTCTGGTGGGTAACAATTAATAAAAATGTGGATTGGATTAATTATATCTATTATAATCAGCAGAGATTCATAAACTATACAAGAGATGCGATAAGGGGAATCGCTGAACAACTAGATGCCACCAGCAAAATGGCTTGGGAAAACAGAATAGCATTAGGTATGATGCTTGCGGAGAAAGGTGGTGTGTGCGTGATGCTGGGCAGCCGTTGTTGTACTTTTATCCCTAACAATGCTGCCCCGGATGGCACAGGAACTAGAGCATTGCAAGGGCTTACCACCCTTGCCAGTGAATTGGCAGAAAACTCAGGAGCAGACCCTTCCATCACAGGATGGTTGGAATCTTGGTTTGGTAAATGGAAAGGGATGGTAGTGTCCGTATTTACGTCCTTGATTGTCGTAGCAGGAGTTTTGACAGCCGTTGGTTGTTGCATTATCCCCTGTGTAAGGGGACTTGTCCAACGGTTAATTGAAACTGCACTTTCGAAACAAATGACCGTGGATCCACCACCCTGCTCAGATAAGATAATGATATTAGAGGAAATGGAAAGCAAAGAAAGTGAAGAAGAGGAAGACATCTACCAAATTACACCTTAGAGAAAAAAATTTTGCAAAAATCAACAAATTATAAAAAGAGAAAAGGGGGGAGTTGTGGGAATAGAAATGTTGTTTTTGCAGTGTTACATGGTACAGAAGGAAGGAATGGGGTATTGAGATGTGCTTACAGTGATAAGAAAGCTCAGCAGGTGACCTCCTGAAATGCAGACACCCAGCCTCCTTAGAGCGATCAGGTGGAAATTGCTGTGTTAAGTCAAGGCAGACAAGGGGAGAAAACATTGCCATCCCAAAAACAGGCCGGCAACTGAAGGCCAGGCATTGTCTGGGAAGCATCAGACAGATTGTGAGCCTGGATTGCCCACTCAGTGGGGAAACTGGGGAGGGTCCCGGCACCAAACAGTATGTAAACTGGGTTTGGGGACCAGGAGGCGCGCTCCTGCTCGTGGGGCGCCCGCCACTGCGATCGCGAATAAATTCCTGCTTCGCTGAGCTCCTTGCCTGAGCCCAAGTTGTTGGCTACGGAGCGTTTCTCACACCCCCAAGCCATTAAGGATCCTCCCTGGGACCCCCCCCAACCCCCCCCCCAGGATATTAACCCTAACCCTAATTACACCCCTAATTAAGCCTCCCAACCCAAGCCTTTGGGTAGACCTGAGCTCCCTTTGGGAGCCTTTACACAGCCCCACACACAACAGGACTCTGCGCCTCCTCTCTCCAAACAACCCCGACCCTAACCCTAATTACGCCCCTAATTAAGCCACCCAGCAGCAGCCTTTGGGTAGACCTGCTGTCCCTTTCTCCTCCCCCCCCGAACCACATCTCCCAGCACCCCCCGGCGGGCCGTTCCCTCCCAGCTCCCCCCGTTTCCACCCCGTTTCGTCGCCCTGACGCCATCTCCCCGCGCCATGAAGCCTCCCCCCCGGCCCCGCCTGGTCCCGGCCCGCTTCGCCGAGGCCCCGGCGGGGAGGCCCCGGGCCGCGGCCTGGTCGCTGCGGGAGAAGCGATCGCTGCTGGCGGCGCTGCGGGCCCAGGCCGCCCTCGGCCTCCCGGAGCTCCAGGCCCGGCCGCTGCGGGAGAGCCTCCCCCGGCGGAGCGAGGCCGAGGTGGGCCCGGGGGGGGGCTTAATGGCCCGGGGGGGGGTCCTTAATATCCCGGGGGGGCTTAAAATCCATGGGGGGGGCCTTAATATCCCAGGGGTTCCTTAATATCCCGGGGGGGGGGCTTAATGGCCCGGGGGGGGGGTCCTTAATATCCCGGGGGGGCTTACAGTCCATGGGGGGGGCTTAAAGGCCCGGGGGGTCCTTAAAGGCCCGGGGGGGGGGGCTTAAAATCCATGGGGGGGGCCTTAATATCCCAGGGGTTCCTTAATATCCCGGGGGGGCCTTAATGCCCGGGGGGGGTCCTTAATATGCTTGGGGGGGTCTCAGGGAGGGTCCTTAATGGCTTTGGGGGGGGGGGTCCTTAATATGCCCGGAGGGGGTCCTTAATTTATTGGGGGGGGGGGGTGTTGGGAGGGGTCCCGGGGAGGGTCCTTAATGGCTTGGGGGGGGGCCTTAGTAATCTGGGGGGGGGGGCTTGGGGAGGGGGGGGGGCTTGGGGGGGGGGGGGGGGGGAGTCCTGGAGAGGGTCCTTAATGGCTTGGGGGGGGGGGGGGGGTGGTCCTTAATAACACGGGGGGGGTCCTTGGGGGGGGGTTGGAAGGGGTCCTGGGTCCCCAATTCCTCGGGGAGGGGGCTTGGGGGGGTCCCCGGGGGGGTCCTGGGTCCCTGCGTACCCCAAGGTACATGGGGGGGGCAATGGGGGGGGTACAATGGGATGGGGGGGGGTCTGGGGGTGCACCGGGGGGAAATGGGGGGGTACATGGGGATGGGGGGGTGAGGACCCCCCGCCCCAGGGGGGGGGGACACGATTTTTTGGGTGGGGGGGGGGACACGGGGGGGTCATATTTGTGGGTTTTCACCTCCCCCCCCCTCCAGGTGTGGCTGGAGCTGGCACAGATGCTGGCGGAGGGCGTGGAGGAGGCGGCGGCGGCATTTTCGCAGGTGGGGGGGGGTAAAAAATGGGGGGGGGTAAAAGTGGGGGGGGTGGGGGTAAATGGGGGGGTGGGGGTAGATTGGGGGAGGTCGGGGGTAAATTGGGGGGGTTCAGGGGTAAGTTGGGGGGGTTCAGGGGTAAATTGGGGGTTTCAAATTAGGGGGGTGAGGGTAAAATGGGGGGGTTAAATGGGGGCTGGGGGTAAATTGGGGGGGGGGACCGGGGGTAAAATGGGGGGGTGGGGTAAAGTGGGGGGGTTGGGTGTAAAATGAGGGGGGGGGTTAAATGGGGGAGCCCAAATTGGGGGGGGTGGGACAAGGGGGGTGAGGGTAAAGTGGGGGGGGGGGGGTTGGGGATAAAGTGGGGGGGGTAAAATGGGGGGCTGGGGGTAAAATGGGGGGTTGGGGGTAAAGGGGGAGTAAATTGGGGGGGTTGGGGGAAAATTTGGGGGGTTGGGGTTAAAGGGGGGTTAAAATGGGGGGGGCTGGGGTTAAAATGGGGGGGGCTGGGGGTAAATTGGGGGGGGGGGACCGGGGGTAAAATGGGGGGGTGGGGGTAAAGTGGGGGGGGTTAAATTGGGGGATAAAATGGGGTTAAAAGGGAGGGTCCTTAATGGCTTGGGGAGGGGGAGTCTTAGTAATCTGGGGGGGGGGGGGGGGGGGGGGGGCCTTAACATCGCCAGATGGTCTCCGAGGAAGGTAACTCCTCTGGGGTCTCCTTAAACAGGGGCTGAGCTGCTGGGGGCACGGCTGGATTTGGGGTCCCACAGGTGTGACTGTCTGGGAGACCCTCAGCCTCATTCCCCCTCCCCATAACAACCCAGTGGTGAAATTGGGTGCTGGGGATTTTTCGTTATCTCACTTTGTTGAGGTCCTGCCTCGTGTCAACACACTGGTGGTGAGTGGAAACCCCTTGAGACCCAACCCCTTCCCGGCCCTCTCCTTCCCACACCTGCTCCTCCTATTTTGGGTGTGGGTCAATGGTATTTTTGTAGGGTTTGCAGCTGGGGGCAGGTAGGGAGGTGGAGACCAAACGTGTTTTCCCAGTGGCTGCTGTGGAGGAGCATCAGCGACGGGTTTTACCCTTCACCCTTAGCCTTTTCAACCCCCCTTCCCCATTTCCTATTTTCATAAATTACCAAGTTGCAGCAAAAAAAAATAAAATTGCTTGAAAGCACATTAAGGACATTTCTGCCGGCATGGCAAAGCTGCCCAGGGTGTGGAAAGGGTTTTTGCAGTCTCCTTTCTTTCATCACTTCCCGCAGCGGGACGCAACCTTGTGCTGAATCCCAAGGAGATAAAATGAGCCATAGCCCAGAGACATTTCTGCTTTACGAGGTCCCCTCTGTGCTTTATTGTATTCCTTGAAATGAAAGCCAGTTTCTTTTATTTGCGTGGAGTTAGTCCCTTCTGCCTCTGCTCCTTGCACCTCACCTCCGTCCCCCCTGCCTGTCTCCCTCTCTATCCCCCAGCCGCAGTCCCTGCCCTGACCCTCTGGGTGCTGCAGGGACAGAAGGAATATTTCTTTGGAGAGAGAAGGCCCCCCCCAATCACCCCCAAGCCCAACTCCCCCCATGCCCCCAGCCCCCTGTTTCCCCAAGGACCCCCCCCAGTCCCACCCAAACCCAATTCCCCCATGCCCCCCCCCACCAAGGACCCCCCCAAACTCAACTCCCCCCATACTCCTGACCCCCCCAAATCCCCCCCAAACCCCCCCCAATGCCCCCCCCACCATCAGTGCCCTCCCCATTGCGCTCATGGTGGTGGCAGCGCCACCCCAAACCCCTGACACCCCCCCCCAAACCCCCCCATACCCCATGCCCCCCCATGACCCCATGGCCCCCCGTGCCCCCCCCCCGCTCACTGTCGGCGCCCTCCCCATTGCGCTCGTGGTGGGGGCAGCGCCACCCCAAACCCATCTCCCCCCATACCCTTGCCCCCCCCCCCAACCCCCCCCATACCCCTGTCCCCCCCCCAAAACCCCAAAGCCCCCCCAACCCCCCCCGTGCCCCCCCCTCTCACCGTCGGTGCCCTCCCCCGTTGCGCTCGTGGTGGGGGCAGCGCCGCACCACCTCGGCCACGTGCTCCGACTTCTTGTAGAGGGCCACGGCGCGCAGCACGGCCCCTGGGGGCGCGGCCCCCACCCGCACCTGCACCGGGCAGGGCTTGGCCAGCCGGCAGTACAGCTTGTTCAGCACCGGCGAGTACTGGGGGGGGGCACGGGGTCACCCCCAGGGAGCCCTCCGAGGCGTGCCCCCCCCCCGAGAACCTGTTAGGACCCCCCCTTAAATAACTGAGACCCCCCCCAAATAACCAAGAACCCCCCCGGCGTATAAGAGCCCCCTGACATATAGGGACCCTGCCAATTAATGAGCCCCCCCCCAAATAATGGAGAACCCCCCCAAAGTGTATAAGAACCCCCTGACACATAGGGACCCTGCCAATTAATGACCCCCCCCCCAAAAAATATGGGAACCCAGAGCTAGGATCCCCCCAAAATAATGGAGACCCCCCAAATAACCGAGAACCCCCCCCCCAGGTGTATAAGAACCCCTGGCATATAGGGGCCCTGCCAATTAATGACCCCCCTGCTGATCGGGACCCCTTTTGGGGTTTCCTGGGTGACCCCACAACCCCATAGCCCCCCCCCGAAATATTGTGTCCCCCCCATGCCCCCCCAAAACAACTCCATCCCCCCCAGCCCCCAATCCCATACCCCTCCCTCCCCATTTCACCCCTCCCGCTGACCAGGACCCCCTCTATGGGGTTTCCTGGGTGACCCCCCAACCCCGTATAACCACCCCCAGCCCCCCCAAAAATATTGTCCCCCCCGTGCCCCCCCCAAACAACTCCAGCCCCCCCAGCCCCCCCACCCCCCAATCCCATACCCCTCCCTCTCCATTTCACCCCTCCCGCTGACCGGGACCCCCTTTATGGGGTCTCCTGGGTGATCCCCCAAACCCGTATAACCCCCCCCAATATTGTCCCCCCCCCGCGCCCCCCCCGGCCCACGTACGGTGCAGGTGATGGACTTGGCGGTGCCGGCCTCCAGGAAGCCCAGCTGGAAGTCGTAGTGGCCCCCGTAGTCCTCGGTGGACGGCACCATGGGGGACGGGGACGCCCGGGGGCTCGGGGGAGCCGCCGGGGGGGCTCGGCACCGGGGGAGCCCGGGGGGGGCTCGCTCGGCTCCAGGGGGCACAGGTCCTGCTGGGGGGGGGGGGGGGGGGGGCCTTGGGGGCAGCCGAATGGCAGGGGCCCTTGTGGACCCTTTTTGGGGTCGTTCGGGTCCCTTTTGGGGTCGTTCAGGACCCTTCTGGGTGCCAGGGTCCCTTTTTGGGGACACCGAAACCCCTTTTTGGGGTCATCCAGGACCCTTCTGGGGACACCCAGGTCCCTTTTGGGACAGCTGGGTGCCAGGGTCCCTTTATGGGGACACTGAAACCCCTTTTGGGGTCATTCACGACCTTTTGGGTGCCAGGGTCCCTTTTTGGGGACATCCAGGTCCTTTCTGGGGACGCTCAGGTCCCTTTTGGGGTCAACCAGATCCCTTTTGGAGACACCCAGGACCCTTTTCGGTACAGCTGGGTGTCAGGGTCCCTTTGGGGACACCCAGGTCCCTTTTGGGGTTATCCAAGTCCCTTTTGGGGACATCCAGGTCCCTTTTTGGGGTCATTCAGGACCCTTTTGTGTGCCAGGGTCCCTTTTTGGGGACAGCTGGGTGCCAGGGTCCCTTTCTGGGGACATCCAAGCCCCTTTTGGGGTCATCCAGGTCCCTTTTGGGGACAGCTGGCTACCAGGGTCCCCTCTGGGGACACCGAGGTCCCTTTTGGGGACACCGAGGTCCCCTGTGGGGGTCATCCAGGTCCCTTTTGGGGACAGCTGGCTACCAGGGTCCCCTCTGGGGACACCGAGGTCCCTTTTGGGGACACCGAGGTCCCCTGTGGGGGTCATCCAGGTCCCTTTTGGGGACAGCTGGGGGCCAGGATCCCATTTTGGGGACACCCACGTCCCTTTTGGGGTCATCCAGGACCCTTTTGGGTGCCAGGGTCCCTTTCTGGGGACACCCAGGTCCCTTTTGGGGACAGCTGGGGGCCACGGCCCCTTTTGGGAAGCACCCACAGACCCGGCTGCTTTTTGGGGATCCCTCGAAATCCAGAACCCTGTTGGGGTCACCCAGGTGCTGGGGTCCTTTGGGGACCCACGGGGTCCTTTGGGGACACCAGGACCCCCTTGGGGACACCGGAACCTCCCCCCCCCCTTACCACAGCCAGCGGATCGTCGGGGGGACAGCGAGTGCATGTTATCGGGGAGCCTGGAAGGGGGGCAATAAGGTCATCGGGTGGCGCCCCCCGTGTCCCTGTCCCCCCCATGTCCCTGTCCCCCCCCCCCCCCCCCGCACTCACATGTTCCAGAGGTCGAGGAAGACTTCGGTCAGGGGGGCTCCAGCAGCGGCTCCAGCTCCTCCACCATGGGGCCGGTCCCCGGGGGGGCACCCAGGCTCTGGGGTCCCCTAAGGGGGGGGGGGGACGGGGACACAGGGGAGACAGTGCTGTCACTGGGGGGGCCAGCCGGGGGTCCCCTGTAATGGGGGGGCACCCAGATCGCCTTGGGGGGGGCCGCCTGGGTCTTTGGGGGAAATGGGGGCGGGGGGAGCCTCAAGCCCCCTTCCCAGTTATGGCTGCACAAATGGGGGGGGGCCTGCCAGTATGGGGCCCCCCAACCCTGCAGGGATGGGAGCAGCTGGACAGGGACCTCCCCCAAACAGGGACCCCAAAAGGACCCCCCCATAAAGGGACCCCATGGGGACCCCTCCCCTTATGGGGACCCCAAAGAGACTCCCCCATACAGGGACCCTAAAGAGACCCCAAAGAGACCCCCCCCCCATATAGGAGACCCCAAAGAGACGCCCCCATACAGGGGCCCCAAAAGGGCCCCTCCCCATAGAGGGACCCCAAAGAGACCTCCCCCTTACAGGGACCCCAAAGAAACTCCCCCCAAGCAGGGACCCCAAAAGGACCCCCCCAATACAGGGACCCCAAAGAGACCCCCCATACAAGGACCCCAAAGTGACTCCCCTTACAGGGACCACAAAGTGACCCCCACATGGTGACCCCAAAGACACCCCCCATACAGACCCCCCACCTGTGAGGACCCCAAAGGGTCCCTGCTGCCCCCCCAAAACACCCCCATGCGCCCCCCCAACCACCACAGGGACCCCTGCACCCCCCCGCCCAAGCCCAGGGACCCCCAAAGAACTTTCAGGGGGGGGCTGTGGGGGGTCCCCCCAACCCCCAGCCCCTCAGAGCCCCCCCGCCCCCCCCTCCCCAAAGACCCCCTCCCACTCCCGCCCCCCCCCCCCCCCCCCCAAAACACAGGCCGGGGGGGGGGGCTCAGTACCGGGCCCCTGCAGCGCCCCCGCGCCCGGGACCCCCCAGCGGGGGTGCCCCGAGGTTCCCCGAGCCCCCCCGTGCCCACACCCCCCGTGACCCCCCCAGGCCCCCCGAGCCCCCCCCGGGGCCCCCCGGCCCCCGCCACCTCCGTTCGCGGCTCCGCCGCCTCCGCTGCACGCGCTGGGGAATCCCCCGGCCCAGCAGGCACCGCGCGCTGAAGCCGCGCCGCCATCTTGGGTGAGGGCAAAGGGCCGGGCAGGGCTGGGAGATACCAAGTGGGTTGGGGGGGGGGTGTCCCTTGTTAATTAATAGTCGTTAATAACGGCTCAGAAAGAACACACCCGCCCCCCCCTCCCGTGGCCGGATTTGCCTCGTCGGCCCTACCCCTGTTGGGGGATACTGGGAGCACTGGGGGTACTGGGCGCGCTGCGGGGACAAGGAGCACTGGGGGGACTGGCGGGTACTGGAAGTGCTGGGGGCGCTGGGGTCCCCCTCACCCGGCCGTGCAGTGTCCCAGTGCCACCAGTAAGGGGGTTCAGGGACTGCTGGAGGGAACTGGGAGTCCCCCACATGCATCTGTCTGGGATCCCAGCTACACCAGTACAGAGGGTTGGGGGTACTGGGAGCACTGGGGTCCCCCTCACTCAGCTTTTTCCTGTACCAGTCACACCAGTAGGTGGGTCTGGGGGCTTCTGGGGGGCACAGGGGGCACCCTTATCCTTCAATTTGGGGGTGCCCCCCGCTGCCACCCCCTTGCCACGTCACCCCAATGCAAACCCCCAAACTTTGGATGCTCAAACCGGGAGCCTTGGACCCTTAAGATGGGGCCTGGACCCTAAAAGGAGGCTTTGGGTCCTAAAAATGAGGGTTGGGGCCCTTAAAATGCAGCTGTGGGTGTGCAACGAGAAGCCTTGAAATCCCAAACCAAAGCTCTGATCCCCAAAAAATGGGGGTGTGGACCCCACTGTGATGCTTTGGGGCCCTGAAATGAGGATTAGGGTCTGACAACGAGCCCTTCGTCCCTCAGAGGTCTCATTATACCCTACAAATAAGGCCGTCTCTGCTTGAAGGAGGGCTTGGGGCTTCCTGTGGAGATTCAGCACCAAAAAATGAGGCTCTGGGACCTAAAGAGAAGGGTTTGGGCCTAAAGAAAAGGGTTTGGGCCCTGAAGAGAGGGTTTGGGGCCCTAACGCGAAGGGTTTGGGCCCCAAAGAGATTGGTTTGCAGCCTTAAGAGAGGGCCTAGCCCCTACAGAGAAGGGTTTGGGCCCTAAAGAAAGAGGTGTGGGCCCTAAAGAGAGCAGTTTGGGGCCTAAAGAGAGGGGTTTGCGCCCTAGAGAGGTCTTTGGGCCCTAAAGAGAAGGGTTTGGTCCGTAAAGAAAGGGGTCTGGGCCCTAAAGAGAGGGGTTTGGGCCCTAAAGAGAGGGGTTTGGGCCCTAAAGAGAAGGGTTTGGTCCATAAAGAAAGGGGTCTGGGCCCTAAAGAGAGGGGTTTGGGCCCCAAAGAGAAGTGTTTGGGCCCTAAAGTGAGGGGTTTGGGCCCTAAAGAGAGGGGTTTGTGGCCTAGAGAGAAGGGTTTGGACCTAAAGAAAAGGGTTTGGCCTGAAAGAGAAGGGTTTCAGGCCCAAAAGAGAAGGGTTTGGACCTAACGAAAAGGGTTTGGACCTAACAAAAAGGGTTTGGGCCCTAAAGAGAAGGGTTTGGGCCCTAAAGAGAAGGGTTTGGACCTAAAGAAAAGGGTTTGGGCCCTAAAGAGAGCGGTTTGGGCCCTAAAAAGAGGGGTTTGGGCCTAAAGAGAAGAGTTTGTGCCCTAAAGAGAAGGGTTTTGGACCTGAAGGGTTTGGGCCCTAAAGAGAGGGGTTTGGTCCGTAAAGAGAAGGGTTTGGGCCCTAAAAAAGAAGTGTGGGCCCTGAAGAGAGCAGTTTGGGCCCTAAAGAGAAGGGTTTGCGCCCTAGAGAGAAGTGTTTGGGCCCTAAAGAGAAGGGTTTGGTCCATAAAGAAAGGGGTCAGGGCCCTAAAGAGAGGGGTCAGGGCCCCAAAGAGAAGTGTTTGGGCCCTAAAGAGAAGGGTTTGGGCCCTAACGTGAGGGGTTTGGGCCCTAACGAGAAGGGTTTCGGCCCTGAAGGGTTTGGGCCCTAATGAAAGGGGTTTGGGCCCTAAATAGAGCAGTTTGTGGCCTAAAGAGAGCATTTTGGGGCCTAAAGAGAATGCTTTGGTCCTAAAGAGTAGGGTTTGGTTCCTAAAGAGAGGGGTTTGGGGCCTAAAGACAAGGGTTTGGACCTAATGAAACGGGTTTGGGCCCTAAAGAGAAGGGTTTGGGCCTAAAGAAAAGGGTTTGGGCCCTAAAGAGAGCAGTTTGGGCCCTAAAGAGAGAACGGTTTCGGTCCAAAAGAGAGGGGTTTGGGCCCTAAAGAGAAGGGTTTCGGTCCTAAAGAGAGGGGTTTGGGCCCTAAAGAGAAGGGTTTGGGCCCTAAAGTGAGGGGTTTGGGCCCTAAAGTGAAGGGCTTTGGGCCCTAAAGAGAGCAGTTTGGGCCTTAAAGAGAGCGGTTTGGGCCCTAAAGAGAGGGGTTTGGGCCCTAAAGAGATGGGTTTGGACCTAAAGAGAAGGGTTTGGACCTAAAGAAAAGGGTTTGGGACCTAAAGAAAAGGGTTTGGGCCCTAAAGAGAGCGGTTTGCTCCCTAAAGAGAGTGGTTTGGGCCCTAAAAAGAGGGATTTGGGCCCTGAAGGGTTTGGGCCCTAAAGAGAGAGTTTGGGGCCCAAAAGCGAAGGGTTTGGGCCCCAAAGAGATTGGTTTGCAGCCTTAAGAGAGGGGCTAGCCCCTAAAGAGAAGGGTTTGGGCCCTAAAGAAGGGGATCTGGGTCCTAAAGAGTGGGGTTTGGTCCCTAAAGAGAAGGGTTTGGGCCCTAAAAAAAGAGGTGCGGGCCCTAAAAAAAGAGGTGCGGGCCCTAAAGAAAGAGGTGTGGGCCCTAAAGAGAGCAGTTTGTGACCTAAAGAGAGAGTTTTGGTTCCTAAAGAGTGGGGTTTGGGCCCTAAAGAGTGGGGTTTGGGCCCTAAAGAGTGGGGTTTGGGCCCTAAAGAGTGGGGTTTGGGCCCTAAAGAGAGTGGTTTGCAGCCTTAAGAGAGGGGCTAGCCCCTAAAGAGAAGGGTTTGGGCCCTAAAGAAGGGGATCTGGGTCCTAAAGAGTGGGGTTTGGTCCCTAAAGAGAAGGGTTTGGGCCCTAAAGAAGGGGGTTTGGGCCCTAAAGAAAGAGGTGTGGGCCCTAAAGATAGCAGTTTGGGTCCTAAAGAGAGGGGTTTGGGCCCTAAAGAAGGGGATCTGGGTCCTAAAGAGTGGGGTTTGGGCCCTAAAGAGAAGGGTTTGGGTCCTCAAGGGAGGAGTTTGGGCCCTAAAGAGAGCGGTTTGGGCCCTGAAGAGAGCATTTTGGGCCCTGAAGAGAGCGGTCTGGGCCCTAAAGAGAAGGGTTTGGACCTAAAGAGAAGGGTTTCGGCCCTAAAGAGAATGGTTTCGGCCTTGAAGGGTTTCGGCCCTAAAGAAAGGGGTTTGGGCCCTAAAGAGAGCAGTTTGTGGCCTAAAGATAGTGTTTTGGGGCCTAAAGAGTGGGGTTTGGTCCGTAAAGTAAAGGGGTCTGAGCCCTAAAGTGTGGGGTTTGGTCCCTAAAGAGTGGGGTTTGGGCCCTAAAGAGAGCAGATTGCGCCCTAAAGTGAGGGGTTTGTGCCCTAAAGAGAGGGGTTTGGGCCATAAAGGGTTTGGGGCCCTAACGCGAAGGGTTTGGGCCCTAAAGACAGGGGTCTGGGCCCTAAAGAGAGGGGTTTTGTGCCCCAAAGAGGAGTGTTTGGCCCTAAAGAGAAGGGTTTGGGCCCTAATGGGTTTGGGCCCTAAAGAGAAGGGTTTGGGTCCTAAAGAGAGGAGTTTGGGCCCTAAAGAGAGCGGTTTGGGCCTTAAAGAGAGCGGTTTGGGCCCTGAAGAGAGCGGTTTGGGCCCTAAAGAGAAGGGTTTGTAGCTAAAGAAAAGGGTTTGGACCCTAAAGAGAGCGGTTTGGGCCTTAAAGAGAGCGGTTTGGGCCCTGAAGAGAGCGGTTTGGGCCCTAAAGAGAAGGGGTTTGTAGCTAAAGAAAAGGGTTTGGGCCCTAAAGAGAGCGGTTTGGGCCTAAAGAGAGGGGTTTGGGCCCTAAAGAGAAGGGGTTTCGGCCATAAAGAGAATGGTTTCGGCCCTGAAGGTTTTGGGCCCTAAAGAAAGGGGTTTGGGCCCTAAAGAGAGCAGTTTGTGGCCTAAAGAGAGCCTTTTGGGGCCTAAAGAGTGGGGTTTGGTCCCTAAAGAGTGGGGTTTGGGCCCTAAAAGAGAGCAGTTTTGCGCCCTAAAGTGAGGGGTTTGTGCCCTAAAGAGAGGGGTTTGGGCCCTAAAGGGTTTGGGGCCCTAACGCGAAGGGTTTGGGCCCCAAAGAGAGTGGTTTGCAGCCTTAAGGGAGGGGCTAGCCCCTAAAGAGTAGGGTTTGGGCCCTAAAGAAGGGGATCTGGGTCCTAAAGAATGGGGTTTTGGAACTTAAAGAAAAGGGTTTGGGTCCTAAAGAAAGGGGTCTGGGTCCTAAAGAAAGAGGTGTGGGCCCTAAAGAGAGCAGTTTGGGGCCTAAAGAGAAGTGTTTGGGCCCTAAAGGGAAGGGTTTGGGCCCTAAAGAAAGGGGTCTGGGCCGTAAAGAGAGGGGTTTGGGGCCCCAAAGAGAAGTGTTTGGGCCCTGAAGTGAGGGGTTTGGGTCCTTAAGTGGGGGGGTTGGGCTCTAAAGAGAGGGGTTTGGGCCCTAAAGAGGGGGTTTGGGGCCCTAAAGAGAGGGATTTGGGCCCTAAAGTGAAGGGTTTGGGTCCTAAAGAAAGGGGTTTGGGGCCTGAAGAAATGGGTTTGGGCCCTACAGAAAGGGGTTTGGGCCCTAAAGAGAGCGGTTTCGGGCCTAAAGAGGGGGTTTTTGGTGCCTGAAGATAGTGGTTTGGGGCCTTAAGAGAGGGCCTAGCCCCTAAAGAGAAGGGTTTGGGCCCTATAGAGAGGGGTTTGGGACCCTAAAGAGAGGGGTTTGGTTACTAAAGCGAGGGGTTTGGGGCCCTCAAGAGAGGGGTTTGGACCCTAAAGAGAGGGGTTTGGTCCCTAAAGAGAGAGTTTTGGGTCCCTAAAGAGAAGGGTTTTTGGTCCTAAAGAAAGGGGTTTGGGCCCTCAAAAGAAGGGTTTGGGCCCTCAAAAGAAGGGTTTGGGCCCTAAAAGAAAAGGGTTTGGGCCCTCAAAAGAAGGGTTTGGACCCTAAAGAGAAGGGTTTAGGCCCTGAAGAGACGGGTTTGGGCCCTCAAGGGAAGGGTTTTGGGCCCTCAAGAGAGGGTTTGGGGCCCTGAATATAGGGTTTTGTGACCTAAAGAGAATGGTTTGGGCCCTGACCAGTGATTTCTGCTGAAAGCTGCCCCTGTGTTCAGAGCGTCTGGACATGACATCCTCCATAAGAGGAAGAGCGTGCGTGGAGGTGCACATCCCTTTGTTTAACCTCCACCAGTAACTCTGCCTGCCTACAAGGAGACAGCACCTGACAAGGACACACACACCAATCGTTTTCGCTTTTACTTTTTGAGGTGACGCTTCCAAAGCTCCGGGATCTCAGACTGTGCATGGGGCCTCTGCGGCCCCAGGCGCCTTGCTCTGGATGGTTCGGGTACCATTGTCCTGGATGTACTGTCCAGGGTGGGCATCAGCAGGGAGGTGTTATAGTGGGGCCTCAGGGGCAGGCTCTCCTCGGAGCTCGATGGTGATGATATGATGATTTGGGGGACTTTCTTCACAGTCAGGGGTCTCAAAGGGTGAGACAGCTTCCTGTAGCTTGTCTTTGTGGGAATTGTTGGCAGTCCACCACCACGGAGGACTTGCTCCACTCCTCGCTCCTCTCCTGTGACCCCCTGAGGTGTCGCTGCCTGCGCTTGGCTCGTCCCTGGTGTTTCGCTTCTGGTTGTGAGTTTGCGCTTGCCTTGGCTGGCCAAAGGCTGGTTTTTGGCAGGAGGCAGCCCCGGGATCACTGGCAGCTGGCTGAAAACACATCAAAAAAATCTGCCTGAGCACACGATGGCGTTGGGGCCGCATCCTGCACCCACAAGACGTGCGCCTGCTTGCACGGCACTGGCCCCATCCCACCCCTCCGGGTGCTGCCTTCAGCACTGCGGGGCAGCCCCAGCCCGGAGTGTTTGGGGCTGGGCAAGGGGCTCCCCGCTGGGAAGAAAACAACCGCGTAGAGCTCCGGCTGTGAGCCTCCGGCCTCACCTGATCCCAGACTTCTTCCCGTTCTCCGCTGCTTTTGTTTCCTTCAGCCGTGGGATCTCGTATTTGGGGATACTCGAGCGCACAGTGAAAGGCAGGTCGAGCAATCCCGCTGAGGCTGGAAAGGACGGATGTGGTCAGAAGTGGGGTGCTGCTGCTGCTGACATCGTTCCCAGGGGGGTGCACGGGGTCTCGGATCCCCATCCTCCTGCCCTACCCACGCACAGGCACCTTGGCCCCACTTCCCATCCCAGGGCTCGGTTTTGGGGAAGCCACCAAGATATCAGGACAAAAGGCTGTGCCCAGCTGGCGGGCAGAAGCTTTGGGTCAAGCTGGGGCATTGGAGCACCCTCACCAGGACATGAGCCCACTGGGTCGCAGAATTTGGCTGCCCGTGCCACGGGAAGGAGCCGGCCGCGGCTTTACCTTTCTTGCCCTGGCTGAGAGGTGGCAAGACTCCATCTTTCTTTTTCTTCTCCTCCCCGGGGAGTTTTCCTGAGGCCTTGGTGGGTTTCCTGGATGATGATTTGGGCAGCAACTCCACGTCGAACCTGCACGCAAGGAGAAGACCCTGGTGTGCCCTTCAGCACCAGCAGCCCTTTCTGCTCTCCATCATCGCCTGCTCATGGGCACGTTTTCACATTCCATGGAGGCTGTTTTTGGCCAAACAGCACCGAACTGGAGCTGAGCAGCTGCATCGAGCAGCCAAGTCGGCAAACATACTCACTCGGGAAAGATGACGACGCGGCCAGAGGACGTCAGGGAGGCCACGACTGCCAGCCGGGACACCACGGTGTCCATCAGCTGCGGGACCTGCAGGGGGGAGCACGGAGGTGTGAGGACATCCCATTATGTCGAAGGAGCCGAGAGTGGGAATTCGGACGCCCTGCGCGTGGAAGAGAAGGGCCGAAGGGTGAGGGACCGGCCGGAGGAAGAGCTGGAGGTGGCCCCATCCCAGTCCTCTCCCTCCCCTTGCCCTTCCGAAAATGCTCTGCTGGAGCCAAGGCATAAGCAGCTTGAGGGGACCCAGGGGGCTTCCAATGGCTGGGATCAGCCCTGAGAAATGACAGCACCTACCACAAGTGATACCGCGCTTGTGTGGTGCCTGTCAGTCCCTCGGTGGGGACTTTTGGGGTGAGTTTCCAACTTTCCGGGGAGGGGAAGAGTCGCTGCAGTCTGCGGCCCCGGGCTGTGGGGACTCCACACTTCTCCAAGCAGAGAAGTTGGACGCGGCGCCGACCCACCTTGCATTGCAGGAGCTGCTGCAGCACGTAGCGGCCACCGTATTCCAGACGTCTGTTTGCTCTGGAAGGCAAAGGAAAACCTGGTCACAGGGTGTCTGGTGGCCCCACACCTCCAGCAGCACCCCCAGACCCGGGGTTTGGTGCCTGGTCATGCTGGGTCTGGTGGGTCCCACAGCTCCAGCACCCCCAGACCCGGGGTTCGGTGGCAGATGAAAAGCCCCAACGGAGACACCCCGGGATGGCTCCAGCACTGGGTCTCGCCCAAGGAAAGCCCCAGATGTGGTTCACGACGACACTCCCCGCGGTGCTGGGGGTGCCTGTACCTTTGGCGGTGACGTTGGGCATCAGGCACCTGCGCTGCATGCTGTCCCAGAGTGCTATCCGGGTCGACTTCATGCAGGAGGATTTCCTCGCCTTGGCAGAGGTCGCGTTCATGCTCATCTCTGCACTCGTCCTCTGAACAATCCAGAGTGCAGGACAGGCGCCCACGTCCCCTTTTATACCCCAGCCAGCCAGGCCGTGTCACAGAGCCACTGTGACACGGCCACCGCTCTGCTGTGACACGGCCACCAGCGGCCGGCTGACCAGGGAGACTTGGGTCGTAAGGGCACCGGCACACCCCAGTCCATACCAGGTGTTTTGTGATTGTGGTTCAAGATGTTTCAAGGCCCCTGGATCTTTCTCAGATAAACTCTGACGACTTAAAGACGCGTCCTGTTAATACAAAAAGGGTGCGATGGTGGGTGGAGAAGTGCGCTTTGGGTGGCTTTGTCCTTCTGTGGATCTCCACGTGCATTGTTTAAGCTGGTCAAGGAGTAATTATCATAGCTACGGGCACAATAACACTGCCATACCTCTCTGTTTTGGGCCACCTCACTTGACGTGGGGTTGCTGTGTGATGGGTAGGACTGGTTTTGGGATGAGCACGAATACCGCAGCCAGCTCAGTGGTCTGGTGCCGTGCATACGGAGCTACTTCTATCACAGTGAAACCGCTGAGGTCTGGGGGGCTTGAAACTCACCAGATGTCTGCTAGGAAATACCTAGCCTTCAGTAGGGCTTTTGACCCCATTTCCCACAGCATTCTCCTGGAGAAAATGGCTGCTCGAGGCCTGGACGGGTGTACGCTTCGTTGGGTTAAAAACTGGGCCCAAAGAGTCGCGGTGAATGGGGTTAAATCCAGCTGGAGGCCGGTCACTGGAGCCAAAAGGCTCCCCTGTTTCTGCAGGCCCCCCGCATGGCGGCTGGGCGGCGCCCTCAGCACCAGTGCCCCTGCTCACGGCCCTGCGGCTCGCTGGGAGATGGAGTCCCCCGGCATGGCCGCCGGGACACGGCCTGAGGAGGGGAAATGGAGGAAGAACCAGCACCTGGAACTCCTCCAGGCTGGAGGGGAAACCCTGGCCCAGCTCAGCTCGGCTCTGCCTTGCTCGCCTGCCTTCCCTTCTCCCTTAGGGTGGAAGCTCAGGCGGTCTCTGCTCCCTGTCTGCCGCTGCCAACAAGGGGGGTTCCTTCCCGGAGAGGCCATGAAAAAGATCCCGCAGAGCAAAAATGTCCCAGGGGAATGTCCCTGACATGGCCCCGCTTCCAGCACGGCTTGGGCCGATTGCAGAGCCACAGCCCAGATGGAAAGCTTCATGCTGATACCGGTGAGACCGCATTGTGAACAAATGAGAACTCAGCCATCTTTCACAAAACATTCCTCATGTTTTCCTCCATCTCGCTCCTTGTGGTCCAAAGACTGATGGATCTCTGGAAAACAAGAGAAACGCCTCTGAGTCAGCACTGCCACTTTTTGGAGCTCTTTGCCCCCACGCAGACCCCGGGCATGGCTTCAGGCCACAACAGCGAGGGCAGGGCCGCCATTTCCCTCCCTCTCTTTACCCCTTCACCAGACCCCGGCCAGCAGCAGGGTTTTGCTCCTAAGCTCTGCCAGGCCCACCCAAAAAGCCCTTCTCTTCCCAACACGCCTCCAAAGCAGCACCCAGCTGCAGACAAACCCTCTCCCCCTCTGGCCCGTGAGCAGCCTCCTGCTTTGTTAGGCCTTCCCCGCGCTGACAGGAGACGTGGCCTGGTGTGTCTGCGTGTCAGCAGAAGGGAGGACAGCACTGCAAAAGGAGGGACTTGTGTCTAACGGCTGCAGGGAACGCAGCCATTCCATCGACCAGCACCGAGGGGGCTCCCAACAGCCCCCACTGCCCCCAAAACTCTGCCTTCCTACAAGGAGACAGCACCCAGCAGTGACTCAAATGTGAACCTACAGCTTCTCCCTGCCACCGCCTCAAAGGAGGTTGGAGCAGGGTAGGGATCGGTCTCTTCTCCCACACAACAAGCAACAGGCCAAGGAAATGGCCTCAAGTTGCACCAGGGGAGGTTAAGGTTGGATATTAGGAAACATTTCTTCACTGAAAGCCTTGTAGGGCATTGGAACAGGGGCCCGGGGATGTTGCTGAGTCGCCATCACTGGAGGTATTCAAAAGATGTGGGGATCTGCTGCTTACAGACATCGTTTAGTGGCAGACTTGGCAGTGCTAGGTTCACGGTTGGACTTGATCAACTCCGATCAACACTTGATCAACAGTCAGAGGTCTTTTCCAACCTAAATGCTCCTATGGTTCTTCGAATCCCATACCTGTCCGGCCACCTCCAGAGGAACGATCTCTCCTCAGGGCACTGCAAGCCCTGATCAGTGTGGCCAGGGGCCTCTCCGTCCTGGTGATCCCTGGTCTGCCCTTTGGTGGATGGGGCTGCAGTGACACGGGCGCTTCGCACAGCGGTGGCAGCGGCTGGGGGCTCTTTGTGCTGTGTGCTGACAGCACCTTCTTCTGAGGTTCTTTCATCAGCGACCAGAAAGACTCGGGCCTCGATTTTAGCAGCTGCGCTGCCTCGCCTCTCGGTGGCTGTAGTTTAAAGACGTTGTAGGTGGGTGCCTCGGGGAGGCTGGCCTCCGAGCTCGCTGGCGATAGTACGGTTATGACAGGGGACTGTCAGCGTGGTGGCCTCTCGTGGGTGGGAACGCCTTCCTGCAGCTGTCTTCAGCATTTTCGCTTCACAGAGAAATTTCTCTGCTCCTTCCCCTCCGAACCTCCAGCCTTTGGCTGCCTTTGCTCGGCCCAGGTCTCCTGCTTGGCCTCCGCCTGCAGATTTGCCCTGTGGTGGGCCTCTGCCCTTCTGAGGAAGCTGCTGGGGGGGGGAATCCTACAGGCACACCACAAGTTTTGGGGGAAATTCCCCCAAAACCCACCGCTTGTGACCCCATTTTGGGGCCCCCTCCTCAAAGAAAACACTAAGTTTGGGGAAATTTCCCCAAAAAGCCCCAAATTTGGGGGAAACGGCCCCAAAAAGCTGCTGCTTGTGACACAAAGGGGGGGGGGGCACGGGGACACCCCCTTAAAAAAAAACCAAAACGTTTTGGGGGGAAATCGCCCAAAACCTGCACTTTGTTACCCACGTTTGAGACGCCCCCCACACTGAAACCCCCCAAATTTGGGGAAATCTCCCCAAAAGTCCCAAAATCGGGGGAAATTCCCCCAAAACCACTGCTTGTGGCCCCTTTTCGGGGACCCCCCCCCCCAGCAAAACCCCCAAATTTGGGGAATTTCCCCCAAAACCGCTGCTTGAGACCCCGTTTTGGGGCCCCCTCCTCAAAGAAAACACTAAGTTTGGGGAAATTTCCTCAAAAATCCCCAAATTTGGGGAATTTCCCCGAAAAAACGCTGCTTGTGGTGTGCCTGTAGGATTCCCCCCCCCCAGACCCCAAATTTTGGGTGAAAATCCCCCAAATCCCTCCCCGTGACGTCACTTTTGGGGACCCCCCCCCGAGACCCCCAAATTTGGGGGGGAATCCCCCAAAGCTGCTATTTGTGCCCCCCCCCCCCATTTTGGGGTGAAATCCCCCCGAAGCTGCTGCTGGGACCCCGCAAAACCCCAAATTTGGGGAAAACTCCCCCAAACCCATTTGTGACCCCAGTTACCCCCCCCCCCAAAAAAAAACAAACCCTTATTTTGGGGAGAAATCCCCCAAAACCCGCAGTTTTGCCCCCCCCCCCTTAAAATTTGGGGGAAAATCCCCTAAAAAAAAAATACATTTCTTACCCCTGCACCCCCCCGACCCCAAATTTTGGGGGAAATCCCCTAAATCCCGCTGTTTGGGACCCCCCCCCCACCCTAAACGATTTGGGGGGGGGGCATTTTAGGGCCCCCCCCTTACCTAAAACACCCTGGGGGGGGGCATTTTGGGGCCCCCCCTCACCCTAAATCATCGTGGGACGATATTAGGGACCCCCCCCCACCCTAAATGATTTGGGGGGGGCATTTTGGGGCCCCCCCCCACCCAAGTGCCTCGTTCTCCCGGGGGGGCCCCCCCACTTCTGCCCCCCCCCCCGCCTGTACATAAACGCCGCTCCCTCCCGGACCCCACCGTGGTTTTTTTTGGGGTGGGGGGGCCACGAAAACAGCCCCCCACCCCCCAAAAAATTTGGGGGGGGGGGCACAGACGAGGCGGGGGGGGGGGGAATTTGGGGGGGGGGGGCACCCAAAAGGGGGGTGGGGGAATTTGGGGGGGGGCACCCAAAAGGGGGGGGGGGGAGTCCTCAAATGAGCCCCCCTAAAAAAGAATTTAGGGAAATCCCCCCCCCCCAAAAAAAAGCCCCAAAATCCGGGGAAACGGCCCCAAAATCCGGGGAAACGGCCCCAAAAGCTGCTGCTTGTGACCCCGCTTAGGGACACCGCCCCCCCCCCCCCGAAAAAAAAACACTAAAAGTTCAGGGAATTCCCCCCAAAAACCTCTTCCCCCCCCCCCCCCGCCTCCAATCAGGGACCCCCCAAAAGCCCCAAATTTGGGGGAAATGCCCCCAAAAGCTGCTGCTTGTGACGCAAAGGGGGGGGGGCACGGGGACACCCCCCAAAAAGAAAAAACCATAAACTTTTGGGGGGAAATCGCCCAAAACCTGCACTTTGTTACCCACGTTTGAGACCCCCCCCCACACACCGAAACCCCCCAAATTTTGGGAAATCTCCCCAAAAGTCCCAAAATCGAGGGAAATTCCCCCAAAACCGCTGCTTGAGGCCCCTTTTTGGGGCCCCCCCCTTACCTAAAACACCCTGGGGGGAGCATTTTGGGGTCCCCCCCCTTACCTTTAGGGCCTTGGGGGGGGGCATTGTAGGGCCCCTCCCACCCCAAATGATTTCGGGGGGGGCATTTTGAGGACCCCCCCCCCCCAAATCATTGGGGGCAGATTTTTGGGACCCCCACCCACACCCTAAATAATTTGGGGGGGGGGGGATTCTGGGGTGCCCCCCTTCCCTTAAACACCCTGGGGGGGGGCATTTTGAGACCCCCCCCCCAAGTGAATGATTTGGGGGGGGCATTTTGGGGTCCCCCCGCACCCCTAAATAATTTGGGGGGGGGGATTCTGGGGTCCCCCCCTCCCTTAAACACCCGGGGGGGGTAGTTTAGCCCCAAAATAGCGGGCCATATTTGAGCCCTCCTCCCCCCCCAAAAAGAACCAGAAGGGGGGCACCAAATGAGCGCCCCCCCCCCAATAAGGGGGGGGGAGTCCTCAAATGAGCCCCCCAAAAAAGAATTTCGGGAAATCCCCCCCCCCCAAAACAAAAGCCCCAAAAGCCGGGGAAACGGCCTGCTGCTTGTGACCCGTTTTGGGACACAACCCCCCCCCCCCCCCGTTTGGGACCCCCCCCCCGCACCCTAAACGATTTGGGGGGGGCATTTTGGGCCCCCCCCCCCCCCTTACCTAAAACACCCTGGGGGGGGCATTTTGGGGTCCCCCCCCCTTACCTTTAGGGCCTGCGGGGTGGGGGGGGGGCATTGTAGGGCCCCTCCCACCCCAAATGATTTGGGGGGGGGATTTTGAGGACCCCCCCCCCCCCCCCCCGCTAAATCATTGGGGGCAGATTTTTGGGACCCCCACCCCCCACCCTAAATAATTTGGGGGGGGGGATTCTGGGGTCCCCCCTTCCCTTAAACACCCTGGGGGGGGCATTTTGAGCCCCCCCCCGACCCTAAATCATTGGAGGGGGGCATTTTGAGCCCCCCCCCGCACCCTAAATCATTGGGGGGGGCATTTTGGGGTCCCCCCCTTACCTTAAGCACCTCGGGGGGGGCATTTTAGGGCTCCCCCCACCCCAAATGACGTCGGGGGGGCATTTTGGGGTCCCCCCCCCACCCAAGTGCCTCGTTCTCCCGGGGGGGCCCCCCCACTTCTGCCCCCCCCCCGCCTGTACATAAACGCCGCTCCCTCCCTGACCCCACCGTGGTTTTTTTTTGGGGTGGGGGGGCCCCGAAAACAGCCCCCACCCCCCCAAAAATTTGGGGGGGGGCACAGACGAGGCGGGGGGGCACAGACGAGGCGGGGGGGCACAGACGAGGCGGGGGGCGCTGCCCTCCTTGTGCCCCCCCCCGTGGTGGTGGTGGGATCACTTGGGGGAGGCACAAAAGGGGGGGAGATTTGGGGGGGGGGGGGGGCACCCAAATGGGCGGGGGGGGGCACCCAAAAAGGGGGGGCGGGGACCCAAAAGAGAGGGGGGGAATTTGGGGGGGGGCACCCAAAGGAGACCGGGGGGGGGGGAATTTGGGGTTATGGGGTCGGGGGGCAATGGGGGACAATAATGGGGGTGGTTATGGGGGGGCAATAATGGGACATTTAAGGGGGTAACTGAGGGGGGGCAATAATTGGAGAGGCAATGGGGGGCAATAATGGGGGTTGGGGTGGGGGGGTCAGTAATGGGGGCAATAGGGGGTTACGGGGTGGGGGGGCAATGGGGGGGCAATAATGGGGGGGTTTGGGGTGGGGGGGCAATGGGGGGGTTTTGGGGTGGGGGGGTCAGTAATGGGGGGCAGACAATGGGACGGAGGGCAACAGGGGACAATTTGGGGGTTACGGGGGGGAAGCCCCTCTCTGGGGGCCAAACGCCCCGGGGGGGCCCCCGCACCCCAAGGCCCCCCCCAACGCCCCCCCCCCAAATCCCCCCCCAGCGGGCGCTGGGCCCCTTCGTGTTCCTGTTCTTCGGGGCGCTGCTGGGGGCTTCGCCCTCTTCACCTTCCTGCGGCTGCCCGAGACGCGGGGGCGCCCCTTCAGCGAGGGGGGGGGGGCGGCCCCCCCGGGACCCCCCCCCCTGCTGCTGCTGCCGGGGGGCGCGGCGAGGACAAGGCCAGCACCGAGCTGCGGCGCCTGGGGGAGGGGGCGGCGACGAGGAGCCCGACTGAGGGCGCCCCCCCCCGAAAAAGGGGGGGCAAGTGAGAGGCCCCCCCCAAAAGAAATCGGGAGGGGGTCCTCAGATAGGCCCCCCCAAAATAAAGAGAGGGGGTCCCAACTGAGGCCCCCCCACCATAAAAATCTTGAGGGGGGAACCCAATGAACACGCCTTCCCCCCAAAATATGGAGGGGAGGGGCCCCAAATGAGACCCCCCGAAAATCTGAGGGGGCCTCAAGACCCCCCCATAAAATATTTAAGGGGGGCCCCAAATGACCCCCACCCCCTGAAAATATGGAGGGGGGCACCAAAAGAGCTCCCCCCCAAAATAAATTGACGGTGGGTCCCAAATGAGCCCCCCAAAGAAATTTGAGGGGGGGCTCAAATGTGACCCCTCCCCCAAAATTGGAGGGGGGCCATATGTGAGACCCCCCCCCCGAAAGAACCGGAAAGGGGACACCAAATGAGCGCCCCCAGTAAGGGGGGGCTCAAATGAGACCCCCAAAAAACAGAATTTAGGGAAATCCCCACCCCCAAAAACAAACAAACAAAAAAAATAAAAACAAAATTTGGGGAAACGGCCCCAACATTTGGGGAAACGGCCCCAAAATCCGGGGAAACGGCCCCAAAATCCGGGGAAATGGCCCCAAAATCCGGGGAAACGGCCCCAAAAAGCTGCTGCTTGTGACACAAAGGGGGGGGGGCACGGGGACACCCCCTTAAAAAGAAAAACAAAAACTTTTGGGGGGAAATCGCCCAAAACCTGCACTTTGTTACCCACGTTTGAGACCCCCCCCCACTGAAACCCCACCCAAATTTGGGGAAATCCCCCCAAAAGTCCCAAAATCGGGGGAAATTCCCCCAAAACCACTGCTTGTGGCCCCGTTTCGGGGACCCCCCCCCAGCAAAAACCCAAAATCTGGGGAAATTCCCCCAAAACCCGCCGCTTGCGACCCCTTTTGGGACACCCCCCCCCCCCGCAAAACCCCCAAATTTGGGGAATTTCCCCCAAAACCGCTGCTTGTGGTGTGCCTGTAGGATTCCCCCCAGACCCCAAATTTTGGGTGAAAATCCCCCAAATCCCTCCCCGTGACGTCACTTTTAGGACCCCCCCCCCAAAAGACCCCCAAATTGGGGGAATCCCCCAAAGCTGCTATTTGTGCCCCCCCCCCCCATTTTGGGGTGAAATCCCCCCGAAGCTGCTGCTGGGACCCCTCAAAACCCCAAATTTGGGGAAAACTCCCCCAAACCCATTTGTGACCCCAGTTACCCCCCCAAAAAAACCAACCCTTATTTTGGGGAGAAATCCCCCAAAACCCGCAGTTTTGCCCCCCCCCTAAAAATTTGGGGGAAAATCCCCTAAAAAAAATACATTTCTTACCCCTGCGCCCCCCCGACCCCAAATTTTGGGGCAAATCCCCTAAATCCCGCTGTTTGGGACCCCCCCACACCCTAAACGATTTGGGGGGGGGCATTTTTGGGGCCCCCCTTTACCTAAAACACCCTGGGGGGGGGCATTTTGGGGTCCCCCCCCCCACCCAAGTGCCTCGTTCTCCCGGGGGGCCCCCCCACGTCTGCCCCCCCCCGCCTGTACATAAACGCCGCTCCCTCCCTGACCCCACCGTGGTTTTTTTTGGGGTGGGGGGCCCCGAAAACAGCCCCCACCCCCCAAAAATTTGGGGGGGCACAGACGAGGCGGGGGGCACAGACGAGGCGGGGGGGAATTTGGGGGGGGGGCACCCAAAAGGGGGGGAGTCCTCAAATGAGCCCCCCCCAAAAAAGAATTTAGGGAAATCCGCCCCCCCAAAAAGAAAAGCCCCAAAACCCGGGGAAACGGCCCCAAAATCCGGGGAAACGGCCCCAAAAGCTGCTGCTTGTGACCCGTTTTGGGACACCCCCTCCCCCCCCGAAAAAAACCACTAAAATTTCAGGGAATTCCCCCAAAAACCTCTTCCCCCCCCCCCTCCAATCTGGGACCCCCAAAAGCCCCAAATTTGGGGAAACGGCCCCAAAAGCTGCTGCTTGTGACGCAAAGGGGGGGCGCACAGGGACACCCCCCAAAAAGAAAAAAACAAAAACTTTTGGGGGAAATCCCCCAAAACCTGCACTTTGTTACCCACGTTTGAGACCCCCCACACCGAAACCCCCCAATTTGGGGAAATCTCCCCAAAAGTCCCAAAATCGGGGGAAATTCCCCCAAAACCGCTGCTTGTGACCCCGTTTCGGGGACCCCCCCCTCAGCAAAAAACCAAAATCTGGGGAAATTCCCCCAAAACCGCTTCTTGCGACCCCTTTTTGGGACACCCCCTCCCCCTCCAAGCAAAACCCCCAAATTTGGGGAATTTCCCCCAAAACCGCTGCTTGTGGTGTGCCTGTAGGATTCCCCCCAGACCCCAAATTTTGGGTGAAAATCCCCCAAATCCCTCCCCGTGAGGTCACTTTTAGGACCCCCCCCCCCCGAGACCCCAAAATTTGGGGGGAATCCCCCAAAGCTGCTATTTGTGCCCCCCCCCCCCATTTTGGGGTGAAATCCCCCGAAGCTGCTGCTGGGACCCCTCAAAATACCAAATTTGGGGAAAACTCCCCCAAACCCATTTGTGACCCCAGTTACCCCCCCCCAAAAAACCAACCCTTATTTTGGGGAGAAATCCCCCAAAACCCGCAGTTTTGCCCCCCCTTAAAATTTAGAGGAAAATCCCCTAAAAAAAATACATTTCTTACCCCTGCGCCCCCCGACCCCAAATTTTGGGGAAATCCCCTAAATCCCGCTGTTTGGGACCCCCCCACACCCTAAACGATTTGGGGGGGCATTTTGGGGCCCCCCTTTACCTAAAACACCCTGGGGGGGGCATTTTGGGGTCCCCCCTCACCCTAAATCATTGGGGGGGGGCATTTTGGGGTCCCCCCCACCCAAGTGCCTCGTTCTCCCGGGGGCCCCCCCACTTCTGCCCCCCCCGCCTGTACATAAACGCCGCTCCCTCCCGGACCCCAAAGCCCCAAAATCCGGGGAAACGGCCCCAAAATCCGGGGAAACGGCCCCAAAAGCTGCTGCTTGTGACCCGTTTTGGGACACCCCCCCCCCCCCGAAAAAAACCACTAAAATTTCAGGGAATTCCCCCAAAAACCTCTTCCCCCCTCCAATCAGGGACCCCCAAAAAGCCCCGAATTTGGGGGAAATGCCCCAAAAAGCTGCTGCTTGTGACGCAAAGGGGGGGGGGCACGGGGACACCCCCTTAAAAAAACAAACTTTTTGGGGGGAAATCGCCCAAAACCTGCACTTTGTTACCCACGTTTGAGACCCCCCCCCTCACTGAAACCCCCATATTTGGGGAACTCCCCCAAAAGTCCCAAAATCGAGGGAAATTCCCCCAAAACCGCTGCTTGCGACCCCGTTTAGGGGCCCCCTCCTCAAAGAAAACACTAAGTTTGGGGAAATTTCCTCAAAAATCCTCAAATTTGGGGATTTTCCCCCGAAACCCGCTGCTTGTGACCCCAATTAGGGACCCCCCCGAAAAAAAAAACAAATTTGGGAAATTTCCCCCAAAACCGCTGCTTGTGGTGTGCCTGTAGGATTCCCCCCCCAGACCCCAAATTTTGGGTGAAAATCCCCCAAATCCCTCCTCGTGAGGTCACTTTTAGGACCCCCCCGAGACCCCCAAATTTGGGGGGAATCCCCCAAAGCTGCTATTTGTGCCCCCCCCCCCCATTTTGGGGTGAAATCCCCCGAAGCTGCTGCTGGGACCCCTCAAAACCCCAAATTTGGGGAAAACTCCCCCAAACCCATTTGTGACCCCAGTTACCCCCCAAAAAAAAACAACCCTTATTTTGGGGAGAAATCCTCCAAAACCCGCAGTTTTGCCCCCCTTAAAATTCGGGGGAAAATCCCCTAAAAAAAATACATTTCTTACCCCTGCGCCCCCCGACTCCAAATTTTGGGGGAAATCCCCTAAATCCCGCTGTTTGGGACCCCCCCCCCCATCTAAACGATTTGGGGGGGCATTTTGGGGTCCCCCTTACCTTTAGGGCCTTGGGGGGGGGCATTGTAGGGCCCCTCCCACCCCAAATGATTTGGGGGGCATTTTGAGCCCCCGGCACCCGAAATCATTGGGGGGCATTTTCGGGTTCCCCCTGACCCTAAATGACTTGGGGGGGGCATTTGAGTCCTCAAATGAGCCCCCCCCAAAAAAGAATTTAGGGAAATCCCCCTCCCCCCAAAAAAAAAGCCCCAAAATCCAGGGAAAATGCCCCAAAATCCGGGGAAACGGCCCCAAAAGCTGCTGCTTGTGACGCAAGGGGGGCGCACAGGGACACCCCCCAAAAAGAAAAAAACAAAAACTTTTGGGGGAAATCCCCCAAAACCTGCACTTTGTTACCCACGTTTGAGACCCCCCCACACCGAAACCCCCCAATTTGGGGAAATCTCCCCAAAAGTCCCAAAATTGGGGGAAATTCCCCCAAAACCGCTGCTTGTGACCCCGTTTCGGGGACCCCCCCCTCAGCAAAAACCCAAAATCTGGGGAAATTCCCCCAAAACCGCTTCTTGCGACCCCTTTTGGGACACCCCCTCCCCCTCCAAGCAAAACCCCCAAATTTGGGGAATTTCCCCCAAAACCGCTGCTTGTGGTGTGCCTGTAGGATTCCCCCAGACCCCAAATTTTGGGTGAAAATCCCCCAAATCCCTCCTCGTGACGTCACTTTTGGGGACCCCCCGAGACCCCCAAATTTGGGGGGAATCCCCCAAAGCTGCTATTTGTGCCCCCCCCCCCATTTTGGGGTGAAATCCCCCGAAGCTGCTGCTGGGACCCCTCAAAACCCCAAATTTGGGGAAAACTCCCCCAAACCCATTTGTGACCCCAGTTACCCCCCCCCCAAAAAACCAACCCTTATTTTGGGGAGAAATCCCCAAAACCCGCAGTTTTGCCCCCCCCTTAAAATTTGGGGGAAAATCCCCTAAAAAAATACATTTCTTACCCCTGCGCCCCTCCCCTTAAAATTTGGGGGAAATCCCCTAAATCCCGCTGCTTGGGACCCCCCCCACCCTAAACGATTTGGGGGGCATTTTGGGGTCCCCCCTTACCTTTAGGGCCTGCGGGGTGGGGGGGGCATTGTAGGGCCCCCACCCCAAATGATTGGGGGGATTTTGAGGACCCCCCCCGTAAATCATTGGGGGCAGATTTTTGGGACCCCCACCCGCACCCTAAACGATCTGGGGGGTGGATTCTGGGGCCCCCCCTACCTAAAACACCCTGGGGGGCATTTTAGGGCCCCCCTCACCCTAAATCATCGTGGGACGATTTTAGGGATCCCCCCACCCTAAATGATTTGGGGGGGCATTTTGAGCCCCCCCGCACACTAAATCATTGGGGGGGGGGCATTTTGGGGTCCCCCCCCCCCACCCAAGTGCCTCGTTCTCCCGGGGGGCCCCCCACTTCTGCCCCCCCCCGCCTGTACATAAACGCCGCTCCCTCCCTGACCCCACCGTGTTTTTTTTTTGGGGTGGGGGGCCCCGAAAACAGCCCCCACCCCCAAAAAATTTGGGGGGGGGGCACAGACGAGGCGGGAGAGGCACAGACGAGGCGGGGGGGGGGGCGGATTTGGGGGGGCACCCAAAAGGGGGGGGAGTCCTCAAATGAGCCCCCTCAAAAAAGAATTTAGGGAAATCCCCCCCCCCCCCAAAAAAAAGCCCCAAAATCCGGGCAAAC
Source organism: Anser cygnoides (assembly GCF_040182565.1). Taxonomy (NCBI): domain Eukaryota; kingdom Metazoa; phylum Chordata; class Aves; order Anseriformes; family Anatidae; genus Anser; species Anser cygnoides. The sequence continues at coordinate 1,665,918 of NC_089903.1, read as the reverse complement.
GGCCCCAAAATCCGGGGAAACGGCCCCAAAATCCGGGGCACGGCCCCAAAATCCGGGAAACGGCCCCAAAAGCTGCTGCTTGTGACCCGTTTTGGGACCCCCCCCCCCCCGAAAAAAACACTAAAATTTCAGGGAATTCCCCCCAAAACCTCTTCCCCCCCCCCTCCAATCAGGGACCCACCAAAAGCCCCGAATTTGGGGGAAATGCCCCAAAAAGCTGCTGCTTGTGACGCAAAGGGGGGGGCACGGGGACACCCCCTTAAAAAAAAACAAACTTTTTGGGGGGAAATCGCCCAAAACCTGCACTTTGTTACCCACGTTTGAGACCCCCTACCCCCACTGAAACCCCCCAAATTTGGGGAAATCCCCCAAAAGTCCCAAAATCGAGGGAAATTCCCCCAAAACCGCTGCTTGCGACCCCGTTTTGGGGCCCCCTCCTCAAAGAAAACACTAAGTTTGGGGAAATTTCCTCAAAAATCCTCAAATTTGGGGATTTTCCCCGAAACCCGCTGCTTGTGACCCCAATTAGGGACCCCCGAAAAAAAAACCAAATTTGGGAAATTTCCCCCAAAACCGCTGCTTGTGGTGTGCCTGTAGGATTCCCCCCCGACCCCAAATTTTGGGTGAAAATCCCCCCAAATCCCTCCCCGTGACGTCACTTTTGGGGACCCCCCCCAAAAGACCCCCAAATTTGGGGGGAATCCCCCAAAGCTGCTATTTGTGCCCCCCCCCCCCCATTTTGGGGTGAAATCCCCCCGAAGCTGCTGCTGGGACCCCTCAAAACCCCAAATTTGGGGAAAACTCCCCCAAACCCATTTGTGACCCCAGTTACCCCCCCCCCAAAAAAAAAACAAACCCCTATTTTGGGGAGAAATCCCCCCAAACCCGCAGTTTTGCCCCCCCCTTAAAATTTGGGTGAAAATCCCCTAAAAAAAATACATTTCTTACCCCTGCGCCCCCCCCGACCCCAAATTTTGGGGAAATCCCCTAAATCCCGCTGTTTGGGACCCCCCTCCCACCCCAAATGATTTGGGGGGGCATTTTGAGCCCCCCCCGACCCTAAATCATTGGAGGGGGACATTTTGGGACCCCCACCCGCACCCTAAATAATTTGGGGGGGATTCTGGGGTCCCCCCTCCCTTAAACACCCGGGGGGGTATTTTAGCCCCAAAATAGGGGGCCATATGTGAGCCCTCCCCGCCCCCAAAAAGAATCAGAAGGGGGGCACCAAATGAGCGCCCCCCCCAATAAGGGGGGGGGGGAGTCCTCAAATGAGCCCCCCAAAAAAAAAAATTTAGGGAAATCCCCCCCCCAAAAAAAAAAAAAAAGCCCCAAAATCCGGGGAAACGGCCCCAAAATCCGGGGAAATGGCCCCAAAAGCTGCTGCTTGTGACCCGTTTTGGGACACCCCCCCCCCCCGAAAAAAAACACTTAAATTTCAGGGAATTCCCCCCAAAAACCTCTTCCCCCCCCAATCAGGGACCCCCAAAAAGCCCCAAATTTGGGGGAAATGCCCCAAAAGTCCCAAAATCGGGGGAAATTCCCCCAAAACCACTGCTTGTGGCCCCTTTAGGGACCCCCCCCAGCAAAACCCCCAAATTTGGGGAATTTCCCCCAAAACTTGTGGTGTGCCTGTAGGATTCCCCCCCAGACCCCAAATTTTGGGTGAAAATCCCCCAAAATCCCTCCCCGTGACGTCACTTTTGGGGACCCCCCCCAAAAGACCCCCAAATTTGGGGGAATCCCCCAAAGCTGCTATTTGTGCCCCCCCCCCCCATTTTGGGGTGAAATCCCCCGAAGCTGCTGCTGGGACCCCTCAAAACCCCAAATTTGGGGAAAACTCCCCCAAACCCATTTGTGACCCCAGTTACCCCCCCCCCAAAAAAAAACCAACCCTTATTTTGGGGAGAAATCCCCCAAAACCCGCAGTTTTGCCCCCCCTTAAAATTCGGGGGAAAATCCCCTAAAAAAAATACATTTCTTACCCCTGCGCCCCCCGACCCCAAATTTTGGGGGAAATCCCCTAAATCCCGCTGTTTGGGACCCCCCCCCCATCTAAACGATTTGGGGGGGGGCATTTTGCCCCCCCCCCCCCACGTAAAACACCCTGGGGGGGCATTTTGGGGTCCCCACCCCACCCTGAATGATTTGGGGGGGGGCATTTTGGGGTCCCCCCTTACCTTTAGGGCCTTGGGGGGGGCATTGTAGGGCCCCTCCCACCCCAAATGATTTGGGGGGGCATTTTGAGCCCCCGGCACCCGAAATCATTGGGGGGGGCATTTTGGGGTTCCCCCTGACCCTAAATGACTTGGGGGGGGGCATTTGAGTCCTCAAATGAGCCCCCCCAAAAAGAATTTAGGGAAATCCCCCCTCCCCCAAAAAAAGCCCCAAAATCCAGGGAAAATGCCCCAAAATCCGGGGAAACGGCCCCAAAATCCGGGGAAACGGCCCCAAAAGCTGCTGCTTGTGACCCGTTTTGGGACACCCCCCCCCGAAAAAAACCACTAAAATTTCAGGGAATTCCCCCAAAAACCTCTTCCCCCCTCCAATCAGGGACCCCCAAAAAGCCCCGAATTTGGGGGAAATGCCCCAAAAAGCTGCTGCTTGTGATGCAAGGGGGGGGCACGGGGACACCCCCGTAAAAAAAAACAAACTTTTTGGGGGGAAATCGCCCAAAACCTGCACTTTGTTACCCACGTTTGAGACCCCCCTCACTGAAACCCCCCATATTTGGGGAACTCCCCCCAAAAGTCCCAAAATCGAGGGAAATTCCCCCAAAACCGCTGCTTGCGACCCCGTTTAGGGGCCCCCTCCTCAAAGAAAACACTAAGTTTGGGGAAATTTCCTCAAAAATCCTCAAATTTGGGGATTTTCCCCCGAAACCCGCTGCTTGTGACCCCAATTAGGGACCCCCCCCGAAAAAAAAAAACAAATTTGGGAAATTTCCCCCAAAACCGCTGCTTGTGGTGTGCCTGTAGGATTCCCCCCCCCCAGACCCCAAATTTTGGGTGAAAATCCCCCAAATCCCTCCCCGTGACGTCACTTTTGGGGACCCCCCCCGAGACCCCCAAATTTGGGGGGGAATCCCCCAAAGCTGCTATTTGTGCCCCCCCCCCCATTTTGGGGTGAAATCCCCCCGAAGCTGCTGCTGGGACCCCTCAAAACCCCAAATTTGGGGAAAACTCCCCCAAACCCATTTGTGACCCCAGTTACCCCCCCCCCCAAAAAAACCAACCCTTATTTTGGGGAGAAATCCCCCAAAACCCGCAGTTTTGCCCCCCCCTTAAAATTTGGGGGAAAATCCCCTAAAAAAAATACATTTCTTACCCCTGCGCCCCCCCGACCCCAAATTTTGGGGGAAATCCCCTAAATCCCGCTGTTTGGGACCCCCCCCCACCCTAAACGATTTGGGGGGGGGGCATTTTGGGGCCCCCCTTTACCTAAAACACCCTGGGGGGGGCATTTTGGGGTCCCCACCCCCAACCTGAATGATCTGGGGGGCATTTTGGGGTCCCCCCTTACCTTTAGGGCCTTGGGGGGGGGCATTGTAGGGCCCCTCCCACCCCAAATGATTTGGGGGGGGCATTTTGAGCCCCCCGGCACCCGAAATCATTGGGGGGGGCATTTTGGGGTTCCCCCTGACCCTAAATGACTTGGGGGGCATTTGAGTCCTCAAATGAGCCCCCCAAAAAAGAATTTAGGTAAATCCCCCCCCCCCCAAAAAAAAAAAGCCCCAAAATCCGGGGAAACGGCCCCAAAATCCGGGGAAACGGCCCCAAAAGCTGCTGCTTGTGACCCGCTTAGGGACCCCCCCCCCCGAAAAAAAACACTAAAATTTCAGGGAATTCCCCCCAAAAACCTCTTCCCCCCCCTCCAATCAGGGACCCCCAAAAGCCCCGAATTTGGGGGAAATGCCCCAAAAAGCTGCTGCTTGTGACACAAAGGGGGGGCACGGGGACACCCCCTTAAAAAAAAAACAAACTTTTTGGGGGGAAATCCCCCAAAACCTGCACTTTGTTACCCACGTTTGAGACCCCCCACACCGAAACCCCAATTTGGGGAAATCTCCCCAAAAGTCCCAAAATTGGGGGAAATTCCCCCAAAACCGCTGCTTGCGACCCCGTTTCGGGGACCCCCCCCCCCAGCAAAAACCCAAAATCTGGGGAAATTCCCCCAAAACCGCTTCTTGCGACCCCTTTTGGGACACCCCCTCCCCCCTCCAAGCAAAACCCCCAGATTTGGGGAATTTCCCCCAAAACCGCTGCTTGTGGTGTGCCTGTAGGATTCCCCCCCCAGACCCCAAATTTTGGGTGAAAATCCCCCAAATCCCTCCCCGTGACGTCACTTTTGGGGACCCCCCCGAGACACCCAAATTTGTGGGGGAATCCCCCAAAGCTGCTATTTGTGCCCCCCCCATTTTGGGGTGAAATCCCCCCGAAGCTGCTGCTGGGACCCCTCAAAACCCCAAATTTGGGGAAAACTCCCCCAAACCCATTTGTGACCCCAGTTACCCCCCCCCCAAAAAAACCAACCCTTATTTTGGGGAGAAATCCCCCAAAACCCGCAGTTTTGCCCCCCCCCCTTAAAATTCAGGGGAAAATCCCCTAAAAAAAATACATTTCTTACCCCTGCGCCCCCCGACCCCAAATTTTGGGGGAAATCCCCTAAATCCCGCTGTTTGGGACCCCCCCCCCCATCTAAACGATTTGGGGGGGGGCATTTTGCCCCCCCCACGTAAAACACCCTGGGGGGGCATTTTGGGGTCCCCACCCCCACCCTGAATGATTTGGGGGGGCATTTTGGGGTCCCCCCTTACCTTTAGGGCCTTGGGGGGGGGGCATTGTAGGGCCCCTCCCACCCCAAATGATTTGGGGGGCATTTTGAGCCCCCCGGCACCCGAAATCATTGGGGGGGGCATTTTGGGGTTCCCCTGACCCTAAATGACTTGGGGGGGGCATTTGAGTCCTCAAATGAGCCCCCCAAAAAAGAATTTAGGGAAATCCCCCCTCCCCCAAAAAAAAAAAGCCCCAAAATCCGGGGAAACGGCCCCAAAAGCTGCTGCTTGTGACCCGTTTTGGGACACCCCTCCCCCCGAAAAAAACCCTAAAATTTCAGGGAATTCCCCCAAAACCTCTTCCCCCCCCCCTCCAATCAGGGACCCCCAAAAAGCCCCGAATTTGGGGGAAATGCCCCAAAAAGCTGCTGCTTGTGACACAAAGGGGGGGGGGGGTGGCACTAGGACACCCCCTTAAAAAAAAAAACAAACTTTTTGGGGGAAATCGCCCAAAACCTGCACTTTGTTACCCACGTTTGAGACCCCCCCCCCCCCACTGAAACCCCCAAATTTGGGGAAATCCCCCCAAAAGTCCCAAAATCGAGGGAAATTCCCCCAAAACCGCTGCTTGCGACCCCGTTTTGGGGCCCCCTCCTCAAAGAAAACACTAAGTTTGGGGAAATTTCCTCAAAAATCCTCAAATTTGGGGAATTTCCCCCAAAACTTGTGGTGTGCCTGTAGGATTCCCCCCAGACCCCAAATTTTGGGTGAAAATCCCCCAAATCCCTCCCCGTGAGGTCACTTTTAGGACCCCCCCCAAAAGACCCCCAAATTTGGGGGGGAATCCCCCAAAGCTGCTATTTGTGCCCCCCCCCCCCCATTTTGGGGTGAAATCCCCCGAAGCTGCTGCTGGGACCCCTCAAAACCCCAAATTTGGGGAAAACTCCCCCAAACCCATTTGTGACCCCAGTTACCCCCCCCCAAAAAACCAACCCTTATTTTGGGGAGAAATCCCCCAAAACCCGCAGTTTTCCCCTCCCTTAAAATTCGGGAGAAAATCCCCTAAAAAAAATACATTTCTTACCCCTGCACCCCCCGACCCCAAATTTTGGGAAATCCCCTAAATCCCGCTGTTTGGGACCCCCCCCACACCCTAAACGATTTGGGGGGGCATTTTGGGGCCCCCCTTTACCTAAAACACCCTGGGGGGCATTTTGAGCCCCCCTCACCCTAAATCATTGGGGGGGGGCATTTTGGGGTCCCCCCCCCACCCAAGTGCCTCGTTCTCCCGGGGGCCCCCACTTCTGCCCCCCGTGACACGGAGCCCCCCCCCCCCCAGTTATCGGGGCGCTGATCGGGCGGCAGGAGGGGCGCAACATCGAGGTGATGAACTCCTTCGAGCTGCTGGCGCACGCGGTGGACGGGCACGTGGTGGTCGACAAGGAGTACTACTACACCAAGGAGGAGCAGTGTGCGTGGGGGGGGCGCGGGGGGGGCCGGGGGGGCTGGGGGGGCCGGGGGGGGCTGGGGGGTACGGGGGTCCTGGGGGGGGGGGTCTTGGGATGGGTACGGGGGCTTGAGATGGATTGTGGGGGGTTACTGGGGTCCTGAGGTGGGTACGGGGGGGGGGCTGGGGTGAGTATGGGGGGGCTGGGGGGCACTGATGTGGGTACAGGGGTCCTGGGGGGTCTTGGGATGGGTACGGGGGTCCTGGGGGGGGTCCTGAGTTGGGTACGGGGGGCCTGAGATGGATTATGGGGGTTACTGGGGTCCTGAGGTGGGTACAGGGGGGCCTGGGGGTCCTGAGGTGAGTATGGGGGGACTGGGGGACCTGGGGGGGGCCCTGATATGGATACAGGGGTCCTGGGGGGTCCTGAGATGGGTACGGGGGCCTGAGGTGGATTGTGGGGGTTACTGGGGTCCTGAGGTGGGTACGGGGGGGCCAGGGGTGAGTATGGGGGGCTGGGGGGGGCCCTGATGTGGGTACAGGGGTCCTGGGGGGTCTTGGGATGGGTACGGGGGTCCTGGGGGGTCCTGAGGTGAGTATGGGGGGCTGAGGGGGCCTGGGGGGGCCTGATATGGCTATGGGGGGGGCTGGGGGGGGGGCCTGGGGGGGGCTGAGAGGGGTACGAGGGGTTAGGGTGGTCCTGAGATGGATCTGGGGGTGGGGGGGGGGGTCCTGAGATGGGTGTGGGGTGATTGGGGGGTCCCAGAGGGGTCTTGGGGGGGGGCTTTGGGGGGGGTCCTGGGGGGTCCCAAAGGGGTCCTGGGGGGGGGAGTTGGGGGGGTCCTGGGGAGCTCCAGAGGGGTCTGGGGGAAGCTTGGGGTCACCCCTGAGGGGGTCTTGGGGGGGGGGGGGAAACGACACACATTTGGGGCTGTAGGGGGGGGGGGTCCTGCCCCGTGCCCCCCCCCCCAGCACGTCCCACTGCTCCCAGTTAAGCAGGTCTTCAAGGAACTGGAGTTCCTGGGCTGGTACACGACCGGCGGCCCCCCGACCCCTCCGACATCCACGTCCACAAGCAGGTGGGGTTCGGGGCGGGGGGGGGCACAGAACTGGGGGACACCCCCCCCCCCAAAAAAAAAAACGCTGACCCCCCCAAAATGTGCTGCCCCCCCCCCAGGTGTGTGAGATCATCGAGAGCCCCCTCTTCCTCAAGCTGAACCCCATGACCAAGCACACAGACGTGAGTTTTGGGGGGGCCTAGGGGGATATTTTTTTGGGGGGGGGTTCTGGGGCCCCCCTCCTCTAAATTATCCCCCCCCCCAAATTATCTCCCCCCCGCCCAGCTGCCTGTCAGCGTTTTCGAGTCCGTGATCAACATCATTAATGGGGAGGTAATTGGGGGGGGGGGGGGGAAATGGGGTCGGGGGGCATTAATGGGGCTGGGGGGGGTCAAATGGGGCTCGGGGGGTAAATGGGGCTGGGGGAAATGGGGTGGTGGTGGGTAATGGGGGGGGGGGGGGCAAATGGGGCCGGGGGGAATTGGGCTGGGGGGTAAATGGGGCTGGGGGGGCAAATGGGGGGAGGGAAATGGGGCGGGGGGGAATAGGGCTGAGGGGGTAAATGGGGCTTGGGGGGGCAAATGGGGCCTGGGGGCATTAAAGGGGCTGGGGGGGGGTCAAATGGGGCTCGGTGGGGGGGCTAATGGGGCTGGGGGGGAAATGGGGTACAGTGTGGGGGGCAAATTAGGCTGAGGGGTAAATGGGGCTGGGGGGGTAAATGGGGTGGGGTGGGGAAATGGGGCTGGGGGGGAAATGGGGCTGGGGGGAGGAAATGGGGCCAGGGGAGGAATGGGGCCGGGGGGGCAAATGGGGCTGGGGGGCAAATGGGGCTGGGGGGGCAAATGGGGCTGGGGGGGGGATAATGGGGCTGGGCGGGGGGGCGGGAACTGTAACAAAAACCGGGGCTGGGGGCCAAAACGGCTCACGGGGGGGGGGGGGGGGGAGCAAAGCGTGGGACTGGGGGTGTCGGGGGTGGGGGTGGGGGTGCGTGGCAGTGCCCCCCCCCTCCATAACCCCCCCTCCATAAACCCCCCCCCAGGCCACCATGCTGTTCGCGGAGCTGCCCTACACCCTGGCCACCGAGGAGGCCGAGCGCATCGGGGTCGACCACGTGGCCAGGATGACGGCCACGGGCAGCGGGGAGAACTCCACCGGTGGGGGCCGGGGGGGCGGGGGGGGGGCAGTGTGGGGGCTAGGGACACGGGGGGGGGGGGCAAGGGGGGGGCATCGGGGACATGGGGGGGGGTCAGGGATGGGGTATGGGGGGGTGTCGGGGGCATGGGGGGGTGTCAGGGGCATGGAGGGGGGGCATTAGGGTTATGGGGGGGGCAGGGGACCAGGGACATGAGGGGGGCCGGGGGGCACTGGGGACATGGGGGGGAATAAGGAGAGGGTAAGGGGGGGGGGCAAGGGGATGGGGACACCGGGGGGGGGGGACTGGGGGGGCAAGGGGGAGCACTGGGGACATGGGGGGGGGTCAGGGATGGGGGCATGGGGGGGGTGTCAGGGACATGGAGGGTGGGGCAAGGGGGGGCATTAGGGTTATGGGGGGGCAGGGGGGCAGGGACATGAGGGGGGGGGGGGGCCGGGGGGGCATTGGGGACATGGTGGGGGGATAAGGGGGGGGGCATTGGGGACATGGGGGGGGGTCAGGGAAGGGGATATAGGGGGACAAGGGGGGGTGTCAGGGACATGGGGGGGGGGATTAGGGTTATGGGGGGGGCAGGGGGCCAGGGACATGGGGGGGGGGTCAGGGACAGGGACATGGGGGGACAACGGGGGGGGGGGGGCAAGGGGGCATCAGAGATATGGGGGGGGACGTGGGGACACGGTGACGTGGGGAAGACATTGACACGGGGACACGGGGACGTGCTACAGCGAGGTGGGGTGACACCGTGACGCGGTGACACCGTGACGTGGTGACACCGTGACGCGGTGACATGGTGACACCATGACACGGTGACAATGCAACGTGGTGACACGGTGACGTGGTGACACAGTCACACTGTAACATGGTGACCCGGTGACGTGGTGACACAGTGACACTGTAATGCGGTGACATAGTGATGCGGTGACAGTGTAATGTGGTGACACGGTGACACCGTGACGTGGTGACACTGTGGGGTGACATGGTGACATAGTGATGCGGTGACACTGTAATGTGGTGACATGGTGACATAGTGACACGGTGACAGTGTAACGTGGTGACGCGGTGACACACTGACACGGTGACACTGTAATGGGGTGACACGGTGCCATAGTGACACGGTGACAGTGTAATGTGGTGACGCGGTGACCCGGTGACGTGGTGACACGGTGACCCGTGTTATAAGGGGTTATAAGGGATAAACCACGGGGGGGGGGGGGGGGGCACAAGGGATAATTGTTATTTTTCACTTCGAACCCGAAATTTAACCGAAAATTTAAATCCGATTTCTGATTTATTTATTGATTTCTAATTTATTGATTTCTAATTTATTTCTAGTTTATTTATTGATTTCTAATTTATTTATTTCTATTTTATTTATTTCTTTCTAATTTATTTCTATTTTATTTCTTTCTAGTTTATTTCTTTCTAATTTATTTCTATTTTATTTCTTTCTAGATTATTTCTTTCTAATTTATTTCTATTTTATTTATTTCTAGTTTATTTCTTTCTATTTCTATTTTATTTATTTCTATTTTCTTATTTCTAGTTTATTTTCTTATTTCTAGTTTATGTTCTTATTTCTAGTTTATTTCTAGTTTATTTCTAGTTTATTTATTTCTAGTTTATTTATTTATTTCTAGTTTATTTATTTATTTCTAGTTTATTTATTTATTTCTAATTTAATTTTAAGTTTAGGTTTAAAATCCAAACCTTTCGTTAGAAAAAAAAATAAAAAAAAATCTTCCTGTCGAACCTGAACGTCAGAGTTTTAAAATTTCTTTTTTTTACATTTAAAATCTGTTTCTAAGCTATTTTTGTTTATTGTTTAAATCTAAACTCTGTTTTTATTCTTAAAATTGCAATTTTGTTTTTTAATCTAAAATCTATTCTTATTTTGAAATTTAATTTGAAAATTTTAACTTAAAACCTATTTTTACTTTTAAAATTTAAATTTATTCTTCATTTATAATCTATTTTTACTTTTAAAATTTAAATTTATTCTTCATTTAAAATATTTTTAAAACCTTTTAAATTTATTTTTTTAAATTTAAAACCTATTTTTAAAATCTAAATTTACTTTTTATTTCAAAACCTAAATATTTTATTTAAAAATACATTCATTTTTTAATTTTAAATCCAAATTTTTAGTTTTTTAAATTTAATTTTTAATTTAAAATCTAGATTTTTTATTTTTTAAATAAAAAGCACTGGGAGCACTGGGGAGGGAAACTGGGAGGTACTGGGAGCACTGCAGCTGCTCCCCCATGGGGGGAGGGGGGGGGGGGGGCCTCGGCCCCTCCCCCACCCCTCCGGACACCTGAGGGTGACAAATGGGGGGGGGAGGGGACAAATGGCCGGGGGGGAGGGGCCACGTGTCCCTCCCCTCCCAACACCTGGAATTGCCCCAAATCCCCAGAATTGGCCCCAAATCTGCCCCCGGAACCCCCAAACGCCGCAGTTTATCCCCAAATTGCCCCAAATCCCTTAAATTAGCCCCAGATCTCCTCCCAGAGCCCCCAGCCCCTCCCCAATTTCCCCCCTTCCTCAAATTGCCCCAAATCCCTTAAATTAGCCCCAAATCTCCCCCTGGAGCCCCCACCCCCTCCCCATATTCCTCCCCTGTCCCCATATTGCCCAAAATCCCTTAAACTGTCCCCAAATCTCACTGTGGGGTTTGAACCCCCTGCCCCCCCTTCCCAAATTCACCCCCTCCCCAAAATTGCCCCAAATCCCAAAAATCGGCCCCAAATCTCCCCCTGGAGCCCCCAAACCCCTCAGTTTATCCCCAAATCCCCCCGCCCCTCCCAAATTGCCCCAAATCCCTTAAATTAGCCCCAAATCTCCCCCTGGAGCCCCCACCCCCTCCCCATATTCCTCCTGTCCCCACATTGCCCCAAAATCCCTTAAATTGTCCCCAGATACCCCCAACCCCCCTCCAAATTGCCCCAAAATCCCTTAAATTAGCCCCAAATCTCCCCACGTGGTTGCACCCAGGCGTTTATTGCAAGCTCCGCCCCCGCCCCCCCAGTCCAGCTCCCTATTGGTCGGGAGTGAGAGGTGCTCAGCTCCAATTGGTCGGGGGGCGTGAAGGGGGCGGGGTCAGGGCTGGCTATGGGGCAGGGTGGGGGGCAGCCGTGGGGCTGGCCGTGGGGCAGGGTGGGGGGCAGGTGTGGGTCCAGCCGTGGGTCAGGTCTGGCTGTGGGGCAGCCGTGGGGCAGCCGTGGGGCAGATCTCTCCATGGGTCTGTCCGTGGGGCAGCTGTGGGGCTGGCTATGGGGCAGGGCAGGGGGCAGGTGTGGGGCTGGCCGTGGGTCAGGTCTGTCCGTGGGGCAGCCGTGGGTCAATCTGTGGGTCAGCTATGGGGCAGCTGTGGGTCAGATGTGTCCGTGGGTCTGTCCGTGGGTCACCTATGGGGCAGCTGTGGGTCAGGTCTGTCCGTGGGTCTGTCCGTGGGGCATCTATGGGGCAGCTGTGGGTCAGGTCTGTCCGTGGGTCTGTCCGTGGGGCATCTATGGGGCAGCTGTGGGTCAGATGTGTCCGTGGGTCTGTCCGTGGGGCACCTATGGGGCAGCCGTGGGGCAGATCTGTCCGTGGGTCTGTCTGTTGGTCCCTCCGTGGGTCAATCTGTGGGGCTGTCCGTGGGGCTGTCCATAACTTTGTCCGTGGGTCCGTCCGTGGGGCATCCATGGGGCGGCCGTGGGTCAGGTCCGTCCGTGGGTCCGTCCGTGGGTCCGTCCGCGCCCCCCCCCCCTCACGCCCCCCCTCGCACCACGCCCGGGCGTTGCAGAACATCCTCAGCCACGGGGCCGGGGCGCCCCCCCCGCCCCCGATTTTCGGGGTCCCCCCCCCACGCCGGGGGCCCCCAGGGCCACTGCCAGGCGCGCACCCCCGCTCGGGGTGGGGCATGACGGCGAGGTGGCGGCCGCAGGGGGAGCAGAGCGCCGCCGCGCCCCCCCCCGAGCCGTTGGGGTTCAGGGGGTACTCGGCCGTGGGGCGCCCCGCGTCGTCCACGTAGCGCAGGGGGACCAGGCCCCCCCCAGCGCCGCCGACAGCCCCCCGGGTCGCGGAACTGGAAGCGGCCTTTGGGGGGGGGGAGAAAAAAGGGGGGGGAAGAAAGGAGGGGGTGGAAAGGGGGGTAGAAAAAAAGGGGGAGAAAAAAAGGGGGGAAGAAAAAAGGTGGGGGGAGAAAAAAAGGGGGGGAAAGGGGGGAAGAAATGGGGGGGGAAGGGAAGGGGGGAAGAAGGGGGGAAGGGGAGGGGAGAAAAAAAGGGGGGAAAGAAAGGGGGTGGAAAGGGGGGGAAAGGGGGGGAGAAAAAAAGGGGAGGGGAAAAGGGGGGAAGGGGGGAGAAAAAAAGGGGGGGAAGGGGAAGAAGGGGGGAAGGGGAGGGGAGAAAAAAGGGGGGGGGGGGGGAAGAAGGGGGGTGGGAAGGGGAGGGGAGAAAAAAGGGGGGGGAGAAAAAAGGGGGGGGGGAAGAAATGGGGGGAAAGGGAAGGGGGGGAAGAAGGGGGGAAGGGGAGGGGAGAAAAAAGGGGAGGGGAAAAGGGGGGGGAAAGGGGGGGAAGGAGAGGGGAGAAAAAAAGGGGGGGAGAAAAAAAGGGAGGGGAAAAAAGGGGGGGAAGGGGGGGAAAATGGGGGTAGAAAGGGGGGTGGAAAGGGGAGGGAGAAAAAAAGGGGGGAGAGAAAAGGGGGAGAAAAATGGGGGGAGAAAGAAAGGGGAGGGGGACAGAAAAAGGGGGGATAATGGGGGGGGAGAATGGGGGGGAAGGGAGTGTTAGAACAGACCCCCAAATCCCCCAAAGGGCACCCGGTGCTCCCAGTGCCCCCCCCCAGTGCTCCCAGTGCCCCCTTAACCCCAGTGCCCCCATAGCCCCCAGCCCACCAAAACCCCCACCCCTCCCAGTGTCCCCCAGTCTTCCCAGTGCCCCCATAACCCCCAAAACCCCCCCGCCCCCCACCCCCCATGACCCCCCCACCCCCTATAACCCCCCGTGCCCCCCCCCGCCCCACGGCCCCCCACCTTCCCCGTGGGCCCCCCACAACCCCCCATAACCCCCCTACCCCAATCCCCCCATAACCCCCCATAACCCCATTGCCCCCCACCCCCCCATGACCCCCCCGACCCCCCCGTGCCCCCCCCCCCCCCCATGACCCCCCCCCACCTTCCCCGTGGGCCACCCAGCGCCCCCCACAACCCCATAACCCCCCATAACCCCCTACCCCAATCCCCCCATAACCCCCCATAACCCCCCGCCCCCCACCCCCCCATGCCCCCCCCCCCCCCCGCGCCCCCCCCGCCCCGGGGCCCCCCACCTTCCCCGTGGGCCACCCAGACGCCCAGCACGGCGCCCTCCATCCCGCGCAGCATCAGCGCCGGCCCCGGCTCCACGCGCACGGCCACGAAGCGCGACTCGAAGCGCCCCGAGGCGTTGGGGGCCAGCACCACCGCGGGGGGGCCGCCCCCTCCGCCCCCTCTGCGGGACCCCCCAATGTCAGCGTGGGGGGGAGATCCCGCGGGGAACACCCCTGCCCCATAGGAGCCTGCCCCACCCCATAGCACCCCCACCCCCCCAAAGGACCCCCCACCCCACCCCCACCCCATAAGCCCCCCCACCCCATAATACCCCCCCCAAAGGATCCCCCCCATAAACCCCCCCCCAAAGGACCCCCCCACCCCATAATACCCCCCAAAGGATCCCCCCATAAGACCCCCCCAAAGGATCCCCCCCATAAGACCCCCCACCCCATAATACCCCCCCCAAAGGATCCCCCCATAAACCCCCAAAGGACCTCCCCACCCCATAATACCCCCCCCAAAGGACCCCCCACCCGATAATACCCCCCAAAGGATCCCCCCAAAGGACCCCCACCCCACAAACCCCCCCCAAAGGACCCCCCCATAAGACCCCCACCCCATAATACCCCCCCAAAGGATCCCCCCCATAAACCCCCCCAAAGGACCCCCCACCCCATAATACCCCCCCAAAAGATCCCCCCCATAAACCCCCCCAAAGGACCCCCCCCCATAAACCCCCCCCCAAAGGACCCCCCCCCATAAGAACCCCCCACCCCATAATACCCCCCCAAAGGACCCCCACCCGATAATACCCCCCAAAGGATCCCCCCAAAGGACCCCCCACCCCATAATACCCCCCATAAGACCCCCCCACCCCATAATACCCCCCCCACAGGACCCCACTCATAAGACCCCTCCCCCAAAGGCCCCCCCCCCACATAAGACCCCCCCCATAGGAACCCCCATCCCATAATGTCCCCCCACAGGACACCCCCAAACCCTTAAGACCCCCCCACCCCCTAAGACTACCCCCATATAGGAACCCCCACCCCATAGGACCCCCCTACCCATAAGACCCCCACCAAAGGACCCCCCTGCCCATAAGACCCCTTCCATAGAACCCCCCAACCCATAGGACCCCCCCCCAACCATAAGACCCCCCCGTAGGAACCCCCATCCCATAATGCCCCCCCATAGGACCCTCCCTACCCTTAAGATCCCCCCATAGGAACCCCCACCCCATAAGAACCCCCCATCCATGAGAACCCCCCAAAGGAACCCCCTTACCCATAATACCCCCCATAGGACACCCCCAACCCACAGGACCCCCCCCCATAAAACACCCCCCATAGGACACCCCACCCCATAGAAACCCCCCCCCAACCCGTAAGACCCCCACCCATCCCAGCAACTCCAGCAGCTGGCACCATAACCCCCCCCATAACCCCATAACCCACCCCATAACCCCCCAATGACCCCCCAATGCCTTACCGGAGCACCCATGGGTGGCCCCCACCCACCCCAGCAGCTGGCACCCGTTGCAGACACCCCACAACCCCCTCACCCTATAACCCCCCTATAACCCCATAACCAACCACATAACCCCCCCCATAACCCCCCAATAACCCCCGTGCCCCCCCCCATTAGCGGAGCACCCATGGGTGGCCCCCACCCACCCCAGCAGTGCCAGCAGCTGGCACCCGTTGCAGACACCCCACAACCCCCTCACCCTATAACCCCCCTATAACCCCATAACCAACCCCATAACCCCATAACCCACCCCATAACCCCCCAATAACAGCCCCCAAGGCCCCCCCACCTTACCGGAGCACCCATGGGTGGCCCCCACCCACCCCAGCAGCGCCAGCAGCTGGCACCCGTTGCAGACGCCCAGGCTGAAGGTGTCGGGGCGCCGGCGGAAGCCCTCCAGGGCCGCCCGCACCCGGGGGTTGAAGCGGGCGGAGGCCGCCCAGCCTGGGGGGTGGGGGACGACACAAATTAGGGGGGGGGTCAGGGGTAATATGGGGAATCCCCAAGTTGGGGGGAACCCCAAAATTGGGGGGAAACCAAAAATTGGGGGGGGAACCAAAAATTGGGGGAGGAACCAAAAATTGGGTGGGAAACCCCCAAACTGGATGGGAAATCCTAAACTTGGAGGGGAAATCCCCCGGATTGGATGGGAAACCCCAAGACTTGTATGGGAAAACCCCAAAATTGGGTGGGAAATCCCAAAACTCGATTGGGAACACCCCAAAATTGGATGGAAAAACAAACAAAAAAAAAAACAACAAAAAAAATTGGATGGAGAATCCTAAACTTGGAGGGGAAACCCCAAATTTGGATGGGAAACCCACAAAAATCAGATGGGAAACCCATAAAATTGGATGGGAAATACCAAAATTAGATGGGAAATCCCAAACTTGGGTGGGGAATCCCAAAACTTGTGTGGGCAACCCCAAAACTTGGGTGGGAACACCACAAAATTATATGGGAACACCCCAAAATTGGATGGGAAATCCCAAACTTGGAGGGGAAACCCAACATCGGGTGGAAAACCCCCATAATTGGAGGGGAAACCCCAAAATTGGATGGGAAATCCCAAACTTGGGTGGGAACACCCCAAAACTTGGAGGGGAAACCCCCAAAACCGGATGTGAAATCCCAAAACTTGAACGGGAACACCCCAAAATTGGATGGGAAATCCCAAAGTTGGGTGGGAACACCCCAAAACTTGGAGGGGAAACCCCCAAAACCGGATGTGAAATCCCAAAACTTGAATGGAAACACCCCAAAATTGGATGGGAAAGCCCAAAATTGGAGGAAATGCCAAAATTATATGGGAAAACCCAGAATTTGAATGGGAAACCCCAAAACTTGAATGGGAACCCCCAAATTGGATGGCAAACCCCAAAATTTATATGGGAACACCCCAAAACTTACATGGGAAATACCTAAATTGGATGGGAACACCCCAAAATTAATGGGAAATCCTCAGCTTGGAGAGAAAACCCCAAAACTTAAATGGGAAACCCCCAAATTGGATGGGAAACCCCCATACTTATATGGGAACACCCCAAAACTTACATGGGAAATACCCAAATTGGATGGGAAACCCCAAAACTTTTATGGGAAACCCCAAAATTGGATGGGAACACCCCCAAATTGGATGGGAAACTCCCATACTTATATGGGAACACCCCAAAACTTACATGGGAAATACCCAAATTGGATGGGAAACCCCAAAACTTTTATGGGAAACCCCAAAATTGGATGGGAACACCCCCAAATTGGATGGGAACACCCCCAAACTTATATGGGAACACCCCAAAACTTTTATGGGAAACACCCAAATTGGATGGGAAGCCCCAAAATTTATATGGGAACACCCCAAAACTTACATGGGAAATACCCAAATTGGATGGGAAGCCCCAAAATTTACATGGGAACACCCCAAAACTTACATGGGAAATACCCAAATTGGATGGGAAACCCCAAAACTTATATGGGAACACCCCAAAACTTACATGGGAAATACCCAAATTGGATGGGAAACCCCAAAACTTTTATGGGAACACCCCAAAACTTTTATGGGAACACCCCAAAACTTCCATGGGAAATACCCAAATTGGATGGGAAACACCCAAATTGGATGGGAAACCCCCAAATTGGATGGGAAACCCCCATACTTATATGGGAACACCCCAATACTTTTATGGGAAACACCCAAGTTGGATGGGAAACCCCAAAACTTTTATGGGAAACCCCAAAATTGGATGGGAACACCCCAAAATTAGATGGGAAGCCCCAAAACTTTTATGGGAAAACCCCAAAATTTGGGGTGGGAACACCCCAAGATCGGAGAGGGAACCCCAAAACCTTGTGACACCCCCAAACCCAGCACCAACAAGCCCCCCCCCCAACACCCCCATATCAGGACAGGGGACCCCCAAACTTCCCCATATCGGGGGGGGGGGGAACCTCTATGGGGTTACCCCAAAAATTTGGGGGGGGGGGGGGGGGTCTCACCCCTGGCAGACCCCAGGACGTCGCCGTAGCTGAACCCCCACGAAGACGAGCCCCCGAAAAGCGTCGAGGGTGGCGGTGCCGGCGCACAGGTCCTGGGTGGTGACGTCCCAAACCTGGGGGGGACAGCGGGTGCGTGGGGACCCCCCCCACCCCATAATGGGGAGGGGTCCTTAGGGTGCTGGGGGGGGGGGGGGGGTGCGGATTTTGGAGTGGGGGGGGTCCCCTCACCTGGAAGCCGGCCATGACGAAGGCAGCCGCCATCTCCCGGTCCCCGTTGCTGCCCTCCTCCCGCAGCACGGCCACACGGGGGCCCGGCAGGTCTGGGGGGGGCAGGGGTGTCACCCCCCCCCGTGTCACCCCCCCTAAAGAGGCCTTGACCCCCCCCCCGGCACCATCCCAGGGACCCCTCAGACCCCAATGTCCTCCTAAAGATCCCACATCCCACAGAACCCCATAACCCCCCCATAACCCCCCCATAACCCCATAACCCCCCTATAACCCCCCAGACCCCAATAACCCCCCCCCCAACCCCAATAACCCCCCCGGACCCCCATAACCCCCCGAGACCCCAATAACCCCAGGACCCCCCATTCCCCTATGCCCACCTCATAACCCCCATGGTCCCCCCATGACCACCACGGCCCCCCCAGATGCCCCCAGACCCCCATTACCCCATACCCCCCATATCCCCCATACCCCTACGCCCACCCCACAACCACCATGACCCCCCAGATGCCCCCAGACCCACATACACCCCATATCCCCTCATACCCCCCATGTCCCCCATACCCCTACGCCCACCCCATGACCACCATGGCCCCCCAGAAGCCCCCAGACCCCCATATTCCCCCCGAACCCCCATACCCCTACATCCACCCCAAGACCACCATGGCCCCCCAGATGCCCCCAGACCCCCTATTCCCCCATTACCCCATATCCCCCATACCCCTACACCCACCCCATAACCACCATGGCTCCCCAGAAGCCCCCAGACCCCCATTTTCCCCCATACCCCCCATGTCCCCCATACCCCTACGCCCACCCCACGACCATCATGGCCCCCCAGATGCCCCCAGACCCCCATTACCCCATACCCCCCATGTCCCCCCTACCCCTATGCCCACCCCATGACCACCATGACCCCCCAGAAGCTCCCAGACCCCCATTACCCCGTACCCTCCATGTCCCCCATACCCCTACGCCCACCCCACGACCACCATGACCCCCCAGCTCCTCCCCAGACCCCCCCCCGCGACCCCCTCGGGCCCCCCTCCCCGACCCTCACCCAGGTGTTTCAGCAGCGACGGCTCCTCCAGGGGGTCGAAGGGGGCGCTGAAGGTGGGCCCCCAGCGGCGGCGCAGCCCGGCCTCCTCCTGCGCCACGCAGCTGCCGGTGGCCTGCTCGCGCTCCAGCCGGAAGCTGGTCTCCTCCCACAGCCCCCGCAGGTCCCCACGGGCTCGGCCAGCACCTCCTCGCCCGCCACCGTCACCCGCACCTGGAGGGGCGGGGGCGTGGGGACGTCGGGGACGAGCAACGTCGTGGGTGCCACCAAGGTCGACATCGTGGCCAACGCCGTGGCCAACGTCGTGGTTGACATCAAGGTCGACGTCACGGCCAACATCATGGCCAAACGACATCATGGCCAACAACATGATTGACATCATGGCCAACGTCGTGACCAATGTCATGGTCAACATCATGGCCAACGTCATGGTCGACATCATGGTCAACATCATGGTTGATGTCATGGTCGATGTCATGGTCGACATTATGGCCAACGTCATGGTCAACGTCATGACCAATGCCGTGGCCAACACCATGGTTGACATGATGGCCAATGTCATGGTCAATGCCGTGGCCAACGTCATGGTGGACATCATGGTCAACGTCATGGCCAATGGCATGGTCAACATCATGGCCAACGTCATGGTTGACATCATGGCTGATGTCATGGTCGACATTATGGCCAACGTCATGGTCAACGTCATGACCAATGCCGTGGCCAACACCATGGCTGACATCATGGCCAATGTCATGGTCAATGCCATGGCCAACGTCATGGTGGACATCATGGTCAACGTCATGGCCAACGTCATGGTCGACATCATGGCTGATGTCATGGTCGACATTATGGCCAACGTCACGGTCAACGTCATGACCAATGCCGTGGCCAACACCATGGTTGACATCATGGCCAACGTCATGGTCAATGCCATGGCCAACGTCATGGCCAACATCATGGCCAATGGCATGGTCAATGCCATGGTGGACGTCATGGCCAACGTCATGACCAATGCCGTAGCCAACATTATGGTTGACATCACGGCCAACGTCATGGTCAATGCCATGGCCAACATCATGATGGATATCGTGGTCAACATCATGGCCAATGTCATGGTCAATGTCATGGACAATGCCACGGCCAACGCCACCAGCACTGCCACGTGAAGGGGACAGGGGACACAGGACATGGGGACGTGCCCATGGCCACCTCCCGTCCCACCCAGCCCCCGGGGCCACCCAGGGCCACCTCCGCCCCATCCCCCCGTCCCCTCACCATGGCATCGGGCCCGTAGGGGCCGCTGTGGCCGATGGGGACGCAGCGCACACCGGCCTCCTGGTAGCGGCGGCACACGGCCACGCTGCCGCCCACCGGCACCTCCAGCACCAGCCCCGGCTCCTCGGCAAACAGCACGGCCAGCGCTGCGGGGACAGGGGACACAGGGACGGGGGGACGTGGGGATGTGGGACATGGCGATATAGGATATGGAGATATAGGGCATGGGGATATAGGACGTGACGACATGGTGATATGGAACGTGGGGATGTGGGGGTATGGGACATGGGGAAATGGGACGTGGGGACACGGTGATATAGGACATGGGGGCATGGGGATATGGGGTGTGGAGATATGGGGCATGGGGACATGGGGCATGGGGACGTGGAACATGGGGACATGGTCATATAGGACACGGGGACATGGGATGTGGGGACATGAGGATATGGGACACGGAGATATAGGACGGGGACACGGTGATACAGGACAGGGGGACATGGGATGTGGGGACGTGGGGATATGGGACGTGGGGCGGGAAACAGCATCAGGTGTGGGGCGTGGGACGGGGACGTGAGACACGGGGACATCATGGGGACATCGTGGGGACATCGTGGGGCCACGGAGCGTCAGACATGGGGTGTAGGACACGGGGACAGTGGGGATATAGGACGTGGGGACGTGGGGCATCGGGTGTAGGATGTGGGATGAGGATAGGGGACACGGGGACACAAAACAGGGGCTCCCCAAGCTGGGGATGTCCCGAGGGGGTTCCCTGGGGTGGGGACATCCCGGGGGGCGTCTTGGGGGGGGAGGGACGACACTCACGGGCGGTGCCGGGGGTCGGGGGCGATGTCCAGCTGGAGGCCACAGTTGCCCGCGAAGGCCATCTCCAGCGCGCAGCCCAGCAGCCCCCCGTCGCTGACGTCGTGCCCCGCGCTCAGCGCCCCTTCTGGGGGGCAGCGTCAGTCCTGAGCCCCCCCAGACTCCTCCCACCCCGTGGGACCTCCCCCCCCCCCCCCCAAATATCTCCCCATGCGCTCCCCCAGACCCCAAAGGGGGTGCCCAAAGCCCTGCACCCAGCCCAAAATTTCCCCCATCTGAAATAAGTGCCCCCCCCCCCCCCCGCCATGGGGTACCCTGAAATTCTTCATGGCCCCAAATTGACCTGCACACCCCAAATCCCTGCTGGAACTCCCCCAAATCTCCTTCATTCCCCCCAAACTTCCCCCATCCACCCCAAATCCCCCTCTTCAACCCCAAATCCCCGTCTTCCACCCCCAATTTCCCCCACCCACCCCAAATCCCTGTCTTCCACCCCAAAATTCCCCCACCCACCCCAAATCCCCCTCTTCCACCCCAAATCTCCTTCATCTACCCCCCAAACTCCCCCCACACCCCAAATCCCTCCATCCACCCCAAACTTTCCCCACTCCCCCCAAATCTCCTTTTTCCACCCCAAATCCCCTCCGCCCCCCAAATCCCACCCCCCGCCCGCCCCAAACTGCCCGTCCCCCCATAAATCCCTTATAAGCCCCCCACACACACCAGCACCCACCTTCCAGGAGCTTCTGGGTGACCCCAAAAGCGGCCCCCAGGACCCCCGGCTCGTCCAGGTCGGGGCAGGCGTCCCCCAGCTGCGAGAAGACCTGGGCCAAGGCGCTGCCCCCAAGCGGTGCCGCCCGGGGCTCAGCTGCACCCACAGCAGCACCCCTGGGTGACCCCGACACCCCGTGAGTCCGGGGAGCACCCTTGGGGTCTCCACACCCCCTCCAGGGCACCCAACGGGGGTCACGGGCACCCCAATGGGCTCCCCCTGGGGGGTAAAAGGTGTCCCCGGGCACCCCGAAGACCTCGTGGGGGGGAGTTGGCCTCCAAAGCCACCCCAAAGCCTCCATGGAGGAGGTCCCGGCCTCCAAGGCCACCCAAAAACCCCACAGAGGAGATGGAGGAGGTCCTGGCCTCATTGAGGCCACCCCAAAGCCTCCATGGAGGAGGTCCCAGCCCCCAAAGCCACCCCAAAGCCTCCATAGAGGAGATGGAGGAGGTCCCAGCCTCATTGAGGCCACCCCAAAGCCTCCATGGAGGAGGTCCCGGCCTCCAAAGCCACCCTAAAGCTTCCATAGAGGAGATGGAGGAGGTCCCAGCCTCATTGAGGACACCCCAAAGCCTCCATGGAGGAGGTCCCGGCCTCCAAAGCCACCCCAAAGCCTCCATAGAGGAGATGGAGGAGGTCGCGGCCTCTTTAAGGCCACGTAAAAGCCCCATAGAGGAGGTCCCGACCTCCTTGAGGCCACCCAAAAACCCCATAAAGGAGGTCCTGGCCTCCTTGAGGCCACCTCAAAGCCTCCATGAAGGAGAGCCCGGCCTCCAAAGCCACCCCAAAGCCCCATGGGGGAAATGGAGGAGGTCCTGGCCTCCATGAGGCCACCCCAAAGCCCCCATGGGTGGGGTCCAGCCCCCACGGGACACCCCACGACCCCCGAGCCACTGACCTTTGCCATCGGGACACTTGAGGTCAGGGGTGACGGTGGCCGTGATGTCGGGGCAGACGGCATAGGCGGAGATCACCAGGGTGCCTGGTCAAGGGTCAAGGGGTCACAGAGGTCAGAGGTCAGGGAGAGGGGTCACGGTGCCATGGTGATGGCACCCTGTGGCCCGTCACGAGGGTGGTGGCACCCATGGGTCCTGGAGTTGTGGCACCCATAAGCCATCCTCATGGACCCATCATGGTGGTGGCGCCCATAACCCACCATCATGGTGATGACACCCATGGGTCCTGGTGCCATGACACCCAAAACCCATCATCATGGACCCACTGTGGTGGTGACACCCATGGGTACTGGTTTCATGACACCCATAACCCATCCTCATGGACCCATCATGGTGGTGGCACCCATAAACCACCATCATGGTGATGACACCCATGGGTCCTGGTGCCGTGACAACCAAAACCCAACATCATGGACCCCTCACAGGGGTGACACCCATCGGTCCCGACCCCATGACACCCATAACCCAACATCACGGACCCATCATGATGGTGGCACCCATAACCCACCATCACGATGATGACACCCACGGGTCCTGGTGTCATGACACACATAACCCAGCCTCACTGACCCATCACGATGGTGGCACCCATGGGTCCTGGTGCTGTTGACACCCAAAACCCAACCTCATGGACCCATCATGATGGTGGCACCCATAACCCACCATCATGGTGATGACACCCATGGGTCCCAGCCCCACGACACCCACAACCCACCACCACATCTCCATCACGGAGGTGACCCCCACCACCCCTCACCCCCTCCGCAGCCCCCCGGTGCCCCCGCGCCCCCACCCCGCGCCGGGACTCACCGGGCGCCATGACGGTGTCGGTGCCCACGCGGGCGGCCATGCTGAGCGAGTCCTTGCCCCCGTCGATGGCCACCCCCAGGCGGTGCAGGAGCTCCACCAGCCCCTCGCACGCCGCCACCAGGGCCCCCCCTCGGCCCCCGTCTTCGCGCCCCACATCCAGTTGCCCGAGCACTTCACGTCCTGGGGGACACGGGGACACGGCGGGGTTAGGGGGGACATGGGGACCATCGCTCCCGTGGCCATGCCGCGACCACGTCATCATTCCTGCGGCCACGTCGTGACCAAGTCATGATCCCTTGGCCACGTCATGACCATGTCATGGAGCCCCTGACCACGTCACGACCACGTCATTGCTCCCGTGACCACGCCATTACTCCCGTGACCATGCTGTGATGACGTCATTGCTCCCGTGGCCAAGTCACGACTATGTCCTTGTTCCCATGACCATGCCATTGCTCCAATGACCACGTCATGGCCATGCCCTTGCTCCCACGACCATGCCTGTGCTCCCATGACCATGTCATTGCTTCGATGACCATGTCATGGCCACGCCACTGCTCCCATGACCATGCCGTGATGATGTCATTGCTCCCGTGGCCATGTCACGACCATGCCATTACTCCCATGACCATACCATGATGACGTCATTGCTCCTGTGGCCACGTGGTCATGGCCACGCCATCGCTCCCTTGACCATGCCCTTCCTCCCATGACCACGTCATGACCATGGCATTGCTCCCATGACCACGTCATGACCATATCCTTGCTCCCATGACCATGCCCTTGCTCCCATGACCACGGCATTGCTCCCGTGACCACGCCATGACCATGCCCTTCCTCCCATGACCATGCCATGACCATATCCTTGCTCCCATGACCATATCCTTGCTCCCATGACCATGCCCTTGCTCCCATGACCACCTCATGACCACGCCATCACTCCCGTGACCATCCCACGACCATACCCTTGCTCCAACGACCACGTCACGACCACGCCATCGCTCCCTTGACCATGCCACGACCGTGCCCTTGCTCCCATGACCACACCACGACCACACCACCTCTCCCACGGCCACGCCGTGACCACGCCACTCCTGCCGTCACCGCGCCATGGCCGTGCTCACCTTCAGCTCGGTGATGCGGGCGAAGACGAGGTTGGTGAGCGCCTCGGTGAGCGCCAGGCGGGCGCCGGCGGCCGGGTCCAGCAGCCCCTTGATGGGCTGCTCGCCCAGCGCCGTGGCCGCCCCCACGGTGTCGAAGTGGGACAGGGCCACCACGGCCACGTCGGCCAGCGGCGTGTGCAGGGGGCCCACGCACTGCTGCTGGGCCACCAGCCCCGTCACCGAGCGGTCCACCTGGGGACCGGGACAGGAGTCAGAGGGTGGGACGTGGACGTGGGGACACGGTGGGGACACGGTGGGGACACGGTGGGGACACGGTGGGGACAGGGGTTGGGGTGTGTCGTGGGGGACGTGGAGGGGGACGTGGAGGGGATGGGGACACACTGGGGGGACGTTGGTTGGGGCACGTCATGGGGGACATGGAGGGGACACGCTGGGGACATGGACACACCCGGGGACATTGGTTGGGACACGTCATTGGGAAGGGGGACACGGGGACATGGACACACGTGGGGGGACGTCAGCTGGGACACGTCATGGGGGACGTGGGGGGGACACGTTGGGGACGGGGACACACTAGGGGACATCGGCTGGGACACGTCATGGGGGACATGGAAGGGGACATGTGGGGGACAAGGGACATGGGGGGGGGCTATCAGCTGTGACATGACAGGGGGTGACACATGGGGACACACTGGGGACACGTTGGGGACATTTCGGGGACACACTGGGGCCACGTTGGGGACATTTTGGGGCTACCAAAGACCCGCCTGCAGGGGGGACCTGGCTCACCACCACCAGCTGGGGGGGACGTGGGGGACACGGAGGGGACCCTGGCCATGGGGGGAGGTGACACGGAGGTGACACAAAGAAAGGGGGGACACACGGGGGGGACACACGGGCACCTTGTTGGTGAGGTAGCGCTTGCTGGCCACCGCCGGGAGCCGCAGCACCCGCTCCAGCGCCTGGCGCACCCCCAGCCCCAGGGGGAGCTCCAGGGGGCGCAGGGTGGGGGTCACCCGCTGCAGCACAAACTCCTGGGGGGGGGGGGGGGAACATAAAAAAAAAAGGGGGGGGGGACAGGGTCACATCCTGACACCCCCAGGGGGCCCCCAATGTGCCAGGGGGTCCCTGATGTCACCGCCTGGGGAGGGGACCCAGGTTCTCGGGGGGTTCCAGCAATAAAATTAGGGGGGGGGTGTCACTTATGGGGTGTCCCTGAATATTGGGGGGGGGGGTACTCAATGTGGGGGGGGGTCACAGGGTCACCTGGGGGCGCCCAAAGTCCCCCAGGGGGTCCCCGATGTCACCGCCTGGGGAGGGGTCCCCGGTTCCTGGGGGCTTCCAGGAACAAAATTAAGGGGGGGGGGGACACACTTATGGGGTGTCCCCAAATACTGGGGGGGGGTCCTCAGTGTAGTGGGGGGCCATGGGTGTGAAGGGGGGGGGGTCACTCCATCAAGGGTGCCCCATTTTTTGGGGGGGGGGGGCTCCTGATGTCACCCCAAATCTGGGGATCGCCAGCCCCAAGGGACTGGGGGGCAGGGTCCTGATGTCACCCTGGGGGGGGGGGGGTCCCCATTTTGCCCCACCCCCTCACCTTTTGGGGCATCTTGCCCAGCACCCACTCCAGCTCCAGGTTGACGGGGGTGGGCAGCCCCTCGTGGGACCCCCTCGGGCACCGGCGCCTCCAGGTCATCGACCAGCACGATCTGGGGGGGACGACACACAAAGGGGGGTCAGCAGGGAGGGGGCACCCCAAAAACATCCCCGCCCCCTTCCCCTGTCCCCCTGGACACATTCCCAGCCCTTGGGGACCCCAAAGCCCCCCTCCCTGCCTCCAAGGTGACCCCAAAGCCCCCCACATGCCCCCCCCTTGCCCCCCCCCATACCCACCCGTCCCCAATGACACTCCCCAACGTCCCCATGTCCCCCCCACCCCTTCATCCCCAATCCCCCTGCCCCCAACACAACCCCAAATCCCCCCCAACCCTGTGCCCCCGCAATGTCCCCAAGCCCCCCCATGTCCCCGTGCCACCCCCATGCCCCCCCCATGCCCCCCCGTCCCCGCTGACGCTCCCCATCGTCCCCATGTCCCCCCACATCCCTCCGTCCCCAATCCCCCTGCCCCCCCCATGCCCCCAACCCCACCCCCACCCCCCATAACCCCCGTCCCTCCCCCCAGGGCCCCCCCATGCCCCCCCTTCCCCCCCGTGCCCCTCCATCCCCACTAACCCCTCCCCAATGTCCCCATGACCCCCCCCCCGCCACGTCCCCGTGTCCCCCCCACGGCCCCATATCCCCCCATCCCTCCGCCCCCCCCCCGTCCCCAAATCCCTCCCCACCCCTCCACCCCCATACCCTTATGTCCCGCCCCGTGTCCCCGTGCCCCCCCCCCGTGCCCCCCCCATCCCCACTAACCCTCCCCAATGTCCCCACGTCCCCCCACATCCCTACGTCCCCGTGTCCCCCCCGATGGCCCCGTATCCCCCCATCCCTCCGCCCCCGATCCCCCCATGCCCCCCCCCCTACCCCCCCCAACTCTGTGCCCCCCCCCCGTGCCCCCCCCCCCGTACCCGCCCGTCCCCGCTGATGCTCCCCACGACGCTGAGGGGACAGCGCTCGCGCTGGGCCAGGCTCCGCAGCAGCCCCAGGTGGGGGGGGGGGCGCAGCAGCAGCGCGTTGGACTCCTGGTACTCGGCCCCCCACAGCTCCAGCACGCTCAGGGTGGGGTCCCCCCGCTGCGCCCCCAAAAGGCCCTATAGCACCTTGTGACCCCATGGGGGGGTTGGGGGGGCTAGGGGGGCTGGGGGGTACGGGAAGGGGGGTGGAGGGGATTGGGGGGGCTCTGGGGGTTGGGGGAGGGCTCTGGGGGGTGGTTGGGGGGTTGGGGGTCCCCCACTGCGCCCCCTGCAGCACCCCGTGACCCCATGGGGGAGTGGGGGGGGCTGGGGGGGCTGGGGCGGGTACGAGGAAGGGGGTGGAGGGGATTGGGGGGGGGCTCTGGGGGTTGGGGGGGATCTAGGGGGTGGTTGGGGGTTGGGGGTCCCCCGCTGCGCCCCCAAAACGGCCCTACAGCACCCCGTGACCCCATGGGGGAGTGGGGGGGCTGGGGGGGTACGGGAAGGGGGGTGGAGGGGATTGGGGGGGGCCCTGGGGGTTGGGGGGAACTAGGGGGTGGTTGGGGGTTGGGGTCCCCCCGCTGCACCCCCAGAAACGGCCCTATAACACCTTGCGACCCCATGGGGGGTTGGGGGGGCTGGGGGGTCAGGGGAGGGAGGGGCAAGGGATTAGGGGAGGAGGGGGGCCCCTGGGGGTTGGGGGGCTCTAGGGGGTGGTTGGGGGTTGGGGGTCCCCCCGCTGCACCCCCAAAAACGGCCCTACAGCACCCCGTGATCCCATGGGGAGGTTGGGGGGGCAGGTGGGGGGTCGGGGGAGGGAGGGGCAAGGGATGGGGGAGGAGGGGGGGACTCTGGGGGGTGTTTGTGGGGTTGGGGGTCCCCCCTGCACCCCAAAAATAGCCCTACAGCTCCCTGCAATCCCACGGGGGGGGGCAGCGGGGCTGGGGGGGGCTGGGGGGGGCACAGGAAGGGGGGAGGGATTGGGGGGATCTTTGGGGGGGGGAACTGGGGGTCTCTGTGGGGTTGGGGGTACCCGGGGGTGTTTGTGGGGTCAGGGGGCACCCAGGGGTCTCCATGGCAGTGGGGGGCACCCAAGGGGGTCCCCTATGGGGCTGGGGGGGCACCCAGGGGGTTCCCATCCCCATGGAGCACCCAGGGGGGTCCCTGTGGGGCTGGGGGGACACCCAGGGGGCCCTTATGGGGCTGGGGGGGCACCCAGGGGGTTCCCATCCCCATGAAGCACCCGGGGGGGTCCCTGTGGGGTTGGGGGGCACCCAGGGGGTCCTTATGGGGTTGAGGGGTACCACCCCACTTAAGGGGCACAAAAGGGGACGAGCCCACGGGGGGGGGGGGCACCCATGGGTGTCACCGGGGGCGGGGGGGGGGCGGTACCTGGAAGCGGCTGGCGTAGATGACGGCCCCCGCCGGCTCGCTCAGCTCCTTCAGCACGTTCCCTGGGGACGGGGGG
This sequence comes from Anser cygnoides, assembly GCF_040182565.1. NCBI lineage: Eukaryota > Metazoa > Chordata > Aves > Anseriformes > Anatidae > Anser > Anser cygnoides. The sequence continues at coordinate 1,637,042 of NC_089903.1, read as the reverse complement.
GGGGGGACAGGGGGTCACCGTGTGACCCCCGTGTCACCCCAAATGTCCCCCTCCTGTCCCTGTGTGACCCCCTCATGTCCCTGGGTGACCCCTGTGTCCCCAGGTGACCCCACATGCCCCCCTCGTGTCCCCATGTGACCCCACATGCCCCCCTCCTGTCCCCATGTCCCCGCGTGACCCCCCGTGTCCCCATGTGACCCCATGCATCCCCCTTGTGTCCCCGTGTGACTCCACACGCCCTCCTCCTGTCCCCATGTGACCCCACACGTCCCCATGTCCCCGTGTGACCCCACGTGTCCCCCTCATGTCCCCGTGTGACCCCATGTGTCCCCGTGTGACCCCATGCATCCCCCTTGTGTCCCCATGTCCCCGTGTGACCCGTGTCCCCCTCATGTCCCCATGTCACCCCACATGCCCCCCTCACGTCCCCATGTCCTCGTGTGACCCCACGAATTCCCCTTGTGTCCCTACGTGACCCCTCCGTGTCCATGTCCCCGTGTGACCCCCGTGTCCCCATGTGACCCCACATGTCCCCCTCCTGTCCCCATGTCCCCGTGTGACCCCACGTGTCCCCGTGTGACCCCATGCATCCCCCTTGTGTCCCCATGTCCCCGTGTCACCCCACATGCCCCCCTCACATCCCCATGTCCCTGTGTGACCCCACACGTCCCCCTCCTATCCCCGTGTCCCCATGTGACCCCCATGCCCCCAGGTGACCCCCGTGCCCCCTACCGTTGCCCCCCGCCCCCTGGTCATGGATGCTGCAGATGGGGTTGTGCTCGCCGCTCTCCACGCAGCCCCGCAGCACCCGGTTCATCTTCTGCTCCATCTCGGGGTCCCCCCGCTGCACCGCCCCCAGGTCCCGCTCCTCCGCGTTGTCCCCCTGCACCTGGGGGGGGGCACAGGGGACACCGTGGGGACACCGCAGGGATACCCAAGGGCACCCTGGGGACACCCAGAGACACCCTGGGAACACCTAGGGGGCACTTGGGGACATCCTGTAGGCACTCGGGGACACCCAGGAACACCCTGGGGACACCTGGGGCACCCTGAGGACACTCGGGGACACCCTCGGGACACCTAAGGGACACCCAAGAATGCTATAGGGACACTTGGGGACACCCTGGGGACACCTGGGGACATGATGGGGATACTTGGGGACACCCAGGGGACACCACGGGGTCCCCCGCTGCACCGCCCCCAGGTCCCACTCCTCTGTGTTGTCCCCCTGCACCCGGTGGGGACAGGGGACACCGTGGGGACACTGGGGCGACACCGCGGGGACACCCAGGGGCACCCTGGGGATGCCCAGAGACACCCTGGGGGCACATAGGGGGCACTTGGGGACATCCAGGAACACCCTGGAGACACCCGGGGGCACCCAGGGACACTGTGGGGACACCTAAGGGACACTTGGGGGCACCCTGGGGACACCCAGGGACACTATAGGGACACCCAAGAATGCTATAGGTACACTTGGGGACACATGAGGAAACCCAGGGACACCCTGGGGACACCCTGGGGACACCCAGGGACACCCCAGAACACGCTGAGGACACCCAGGGACACTGTGGGGACCACCTGGGGACACCCTGGGGCCACCACAGGGACCCTATGGGGTCCCCCCCCGCAAGGCACCCCGGGGTTGGGGACACCCCGGGGAAGGGCCACCGAGGGGCCAGGGTGGCCCCGAAGCGGGGATGAGGACACGAAGGGACCCTTGGGGACCCCCTGGGGACATTGGGGACCCCCTTACCTGGATGGAGGAGGCGGCGCCGCCCCCGACCCCGATGCGGTACACGGGGCCCCCCACCTTCACCACCAGCATCCCTGGGGGTGGGGGGACACGGGTAAGACCCCTTGCCCCCCCCGGGGGATTTGGGGTCCCGGAGGAGGTTTGGGGTCCCATGGGGGGGATTTGGGGGTCCCAGGGGTGGTTTGGGGGGGGTAGGGGGGGATTTGGGTCTCATGGAGGGATTTGGGGATCCATAGGGGGGCTTCGGGGTCCTGGGGGTGGTTTGGGGGGTGTAGGAGAGGGATTTTGGGGGTCCCGGGGTGGGATTTTGGGGGTCCCATAGGGGTTTGGGGTCCCACGGGGGATTTCGGATTCCCGTAGGGGTTTGGGGGTCCCAGGGTAGGATATGGGGGCCTTGGGGGGGGGATTTGGGGTTCCCGTGGGGGCTTTGGGGGTCCCACACGGTTTTGGGGTCCCCATAGGGGTTTGGGGTTTCCATAGGGGTTTGGGGTCCTGTAGTGGATTTGGGGGTCCCGAGGGGGGGGGTTTGGGGTTCCCATACGGTTTTGGGGTCCCGTGGGGGATTTGGGGTTTCCGTATGGGATTTGGGGGTCCCGGGGGGATTTAGAGTTCCCATATGGTTTTGGGGTCCCGAGGGGGGGATTTGGGGTTTCCGTAGGGATTTGGGGTTCTATAGGAGATTTGGGGGTCCGGGGTGGGATTTGGGGTTCCCAGGGGGGGATATGGGGTTCCCACAGGGGTTTGGGGGTCCCGGGGGGGGATTTAGAGTTCCCATATGGTTTTGGGGTCCCGGGGGGGGGGGATTTGGGGTTTCCATAGGGGTTCGTGGTCCTGTAGGGGATTTGGGGGTCTCGGGTGGGGTGGGGGGGATTTTGGATTCCCATAGGGGTTCGGGGGTCCCAGGGTAGGATTTGCGGGGGGGGGGTGTCGTCTCTCACCGGGCTCGGGGGGCTCCTTGCGCACATGGCGTCCTCGATGGCGCCCAGCCCCCCGCTGAACATGATGGGCTTCACCCACTCGCGCCGCTCCCCCCCCGGCAGCACCTGCCCGAAGGAGCGGGCGAACCCTGGGGGGGGGGCACCTGGCGTCACCCGGCATCACCCGGTGTCACCCGGACCCCCCCCCAACGCCCCCCGCCACCACCGGGGTCCCTGAGGCTGGTGGTGACCCCAAACGTCCCCCCCCAATTGCCCCCAAGATATGCAGGGCACCCAAGGGTGCTCGAGGGACCCCAAAATGTCCCCAAGGGTCCCCAACGTCATTAAGGGTGCCCAAATGTCCCCAAATGTCCCCAGGGGTCCCCAAATGTCCCCAGGGGTCCCCAACCTCCCGCAAAGGTCCCCAAACGTCCCTAAATGTCCTCAAATGACCCCTAGGGTCCCCAAATATCCCCGTCCCCAAGGGTGCCCAAGGGACCCCAAATGTCCCCAAGGGTGCCCAAGGGTCCTGAGGGGTCCCCAAGTGTCCCAAGGGGGTCCCCAAATGCCCCAAGGGGGTCCCCAAATGTCACAAGAAGGTCCCCAAGTGTCCCAAGGGGTCCCCAAAAATCCCAAGGGAGACCCCAAAAGTCCAAAGGGGTCCCCAAAATGTCCCAAGAGGGTCCCCAAGCGTCCCAGTGGGGTTCCCAAGCGTCCCAAAGGGTCCCCAAAAGTCCCAAAGGGTCCCCAAGCGTCCCAATAGGGCCCCCAAAAGCCCCAGTGGGGTCCCCCAAAGTCCCAATGCGGTCCCCAAGCGTCCCAAAGGGGTCCCCAACACCATGGGGACCTTTGGGTGCCCCTTGAGGGTCTGCAAATGTCCCAAGGGGTCCCCAAGGCCACGAAGGTCCCTGCAGACCCCCAGAGGGTCCCTGATGTCCCCAAATCCCCCCAGGCCCCCCCTCACCGGCCAGGACGGGCTCCCCAAATTTGTTCCCGTAGTCGCTGGCGCCGTCGCTGGCCCCGATGGCCACCTCGAGGGGGTGGGCGAAGGATTTGGGGTACGGCAGCGTCCCGTCCTCCCAGGGCAGGGGGTAATCTGGGGGGGGGATAGGGGGGTCACGGGGGTCTTGGAAGAGTCAGGGGGGTCTGGGGGGTCTTGGGGTGGTCCCAGCCAGGAGGATTTGGGGGTCCCAGGGGAGGTTTGGGGGATCACAGGGGAATTTAGGGGTCCTAGAGGAGGTTTGGGGGGGCCCTAAGAAGGATTTTTGGGGGGTCTGGGGGGGGTTGGGGGGTCCCGGGGTGATTTGGGGGTCCCGTCCTCCCAGGGCAGGGGTAGTCTGAGGGGGGATACTGGGGTCGGGGGTGTCCTGGGGTCTTGGGGTGATCCCCGCCAGGAGGATTTGGGGGTCCTGGGGAAGGTTTGGAGGTCCTGGGGTGGGATTTTGGGGTCCCAGGAGGGATTTGGGGGATCCCAAGGGGGATTCGGGGGTCCCGGCGTCAGATTTGGGGGTCCTGCGGTGCGATTTGGGGGTTCCATTGGGGATCTGGGGGTCCCAGGGTAGGATTTGGGGTCCCAGGGTAGGATGTTGGGGTCCTAGGGGTGATTCTGGGAGTCCCGGAGTGGGGATCTGGGGGTCCCACGGTAGGATTTGGGGGATCCCTGGGGGAACCGGGGGTCCCGGCGCGTAATTTCGGGGGGTCCCGGGGGGATTCGGGGTCTCACCAGGCAGCAGCAGGTTGCCGAAGCTGTACCCGGCGGTGCCGGCGATGACGTGGGCCCCGCGCCCGGTGCACTGCACGTCCCGGATGCGGCCCCCGGTGCCCGTGGTGGCCCCGCTGAAGGGGGCGACGGCTGGGGGGAGGGGCCACGTCAGGCCACGCCCTTCCCCCAGGCCACGCCCACGTGGCCACACCCAAAATAGACCCCGCCCCCAGCCCTACACCCACCCATTGCCATAACCCCTATGGGGGCCAACCAGGACGTGGCTGGCCACGCCCCCAAATTTAAGCCACACCCACAAGTTTAGACCACGCCCCCAACCGTAAGACCACGCCCATGCGACCACACCCAAATCAGGCCCCGCCCCCAACCCTACACACACCCACGGCCATATCCCCTACAGGGGCCGACCAAGACCAGGTGGGCCACACCCCCATTTTAAAGCCACGCCCCCGACTTTAGGCCACGCCTCCCATCCCAGGCCACGCCCCCCCAAGATGGCCGACCGGTGGGGAAGTTGTGCGTCTCGGCGGTGAAGATGACGTGCCGGGTGGTCGTCCTCTTCTCGAAGGGGCTCGGCCGGGCCGGGTCCTGCGGCCACAGCGCCGTCACCGGCACGCCCCGGATGGCGCTGAGGGGACACGGGTGTCACCCATGGGTGCTGGGACACCGCGACCCCCTTGGCGTGGTCACCCGTGGGTGGTGGGACACCTCAACCTCCTTGTCATGGTCACCCATGGGTGACAGGACCCCATAACCACCATGCCGTGGCCACCCATGGGTGATGGGACCCCATAACCACCAGGCCATGGCCACCCATGGGTGACGGGACCCCCATAACCACCAGGCCATGGCCACCCATGGGTGACGGGACCCCATAACCACCATGCCATGGTCACCCAACTGTTGACGGGACCCCACAACCACCATATAATCACTGCCCAACGGTTGACGGGACCCCATAACCACCACACCATGAGCACCCACGGGTGACAGAACCCCACAATGACCTTGCCATGAGCACCCATGGGTGATGGGACCCCATGACCTCAATGTGATCGTCACCCAACGGTTGATAGGACCCCATAACCACCACATTATCACCACCCATGGGTGTCAGGACCCCATAACCTCCACGTGATGGTCACCCATGGGTGACGGGACCCCATAACCACCATGTCATGGTCACCCATGGGTGACGGGACCCCATAACCACCACGTCATGGTCACCCAACTGTTGATGGGACCCCACATCCACCACACCATGACCACCCACGGGTGAGGGGACCTCATGACTTCCTTGCCATGAGCACCCATGGGTGACAGGACCCCATAACCACCATGCTGTGGTCACCCAACAGTTGATAGGACCTACAACCACCATATGACCTCAATGTGATCGTCACCCAACGGTTGATAGACCCCACAACCACCATATAACCACCACCCATGGGTGACAGGACCCAAGAACCACCACACCATGAGCACCCATGGGTGAGGGGACCCCACAACGACCTTGCCGTTAGCACCCATGGGTGACGGGACCCCATAACCACCACGTCATGGTCACCCAACAGTCAATAGGACCCTACAACCACCATATAATCACCGCCCAACGGTTGACGGGACCCCAAAACCACCCTGCCGTGACCCCCCCACGGGTGATGGGACCCCACGACCACCTCGCAGGGGCCACCCATGGGTGCCGTGGGCCCACCTGCTGTTGTCACAGAACTTGATGACGTTGTTGGGGTTGCTGGAGCGCTGCGTCCCCACCAGGCTCTGCAGCAGCGACTGCGGCACCTCGCGGCCGTCCACCACCAGGCGGCCCCGGAAGAACCAGTGGCGGCTGTGCTCGCTGGGGACATGGGGACAGGGGACACGGGGACACCCTCATGGGTGGTGGCATTCATGGGGGACACGGGGACATGGGCAGGTGGGGACATGGGGACACGGTCACGGGGGGACACGGGGACAGGGGACACGGTCACGGGGGGACACGGGGACATGAGGACAGGGGGCATGGTCATGGGGGGACAGGGGACACGAGGACATGGGGACATCCTCATGGGTGGTGGCATTCATGGGGGACACGGGGACATAGGGATGTGGGGACAGGGTCAAGTGGGGACATGGGGACAGGGGACACGGTCACAGGGGGACACGGGGACATGAGGACAGGGGACATGGGGACAGGGGACACGAGGACACGGGGACACCCTCATGGGTGGTGGCATTCATGGGGGACATGGGAACATGGGGACAGGGTCAGGTGGGGACATGGGGACATGAGGACAGGGGACATCCTCATGGGTGGTGGCATTCATGGGGGACACGGGGACACATAGGGACACGGGGACAGGGTCAGGTGGGGACATGGGACACAGTCACGGGGGGACATGGGGACAGGGGACACGGTCACGGGGGGACACGGGGACATGAGGACAGGGGACATGGTCACAGGGGGACACGGGGACACGAGGAAATGGGGACATCCTCATGGGTGGTGGCATTTATGGGGGACACGGGGACATAGGGACATGGGGACAGGGTCAGGTGGGGACACAGGGACACGGTCACGGGGGGACATGGGGACAGGGGACATGGAATATGGGGACACAGGGACATGGGGACATGAGGACAGGGGACATCCTCATGGGTGGTGGCATTCATGGGGGACACGGGGACACATAGGGACACGGGGACAGGGTCAGGTGGGGACATGGGACACAGTCACGGGGGGACATGGGGACAGGGGACACGGTCACGGGGGGACACGGGGACATGAGGACAGGGGACATGGTCACAGGGGGACACGGGGACACGAGGAAATGGGGACATCCTCATGGGTGGTGGCATTTATGGGGGACACGGGGACATAGGGACATGGGGACAGGGTCAGGTGGGGACACAGGGACACGGTCACGGGGGGACATGGGGACAGGGGACATGGGAATATGGGGACACAGGGACATGGGGACACAGTCACGGGGACATCCTCATGGGTGGTGGCATTCATGGGGGACATGGGGGCACAGGGACACGGGGACACGGTCACGGGGGGACAGGGGACATGGGGACATGGGGACATCCTCATGGGTGGTGACATCCACGGGGGACATGGGGACACGCTCAGGAGGGGACATGAGGACAAGTTCCTGGGTGGTGGCACCCCCGGGGGACACGGGGACATGGAGACACAGGGGCATGGGGACACGGTCAGGTGGGGACACAGGGGGACATAGGGACACGGGGGGGGGGACATAGGGACACGGGGGGGATGTGGGGACACGGGGGGGACGTGGGGACACGGGGGGGGGACACGAGAGCGGGATGGCATCGGGGACGTCGGCATGGGACAGGGAGGATATGGGGACACGGGAAGGAATGGGGGGGGGCCATGGGGACGTGGGGGGGATTTGGGGACACGGGGGGGGACCCGGGGGTGTCACCTGTTGGACTGGGCCAGGTCGAAGCACTCCACGGTGGTGGGGTTGCGGCCGGCGGCGCGGAAGAGCCGGGTGTAGTACTGCACGTCCCAGGGGTCGAAGGCCAGCCCTGGGGGGGGACGCGGGGGTCCCCAAATGTCCCCAGGTGTCCCCAAGGACCCCCCCCACCTCCCCAAGTGTCCCCAAGGACCCCCGCTGACACCCCCCCCGGTGTCCTCACAGCGTCCCCGTGTCGCGCCGCGCTCCCGGGTTCCCGGTCTCCCCCGTGTCCCGTACCCATGTCCCCTTGTCCCCAATGTCCCCCACGTCCCCAACCCCCCCCCATGTCCCCAAATCCCCCCCCATCCCCAAATCCTCCCCAAACCCCCCATCCCCAAATCCCCCCCAAATCCCCCCCCACGTCCCCAAATCCCCCCCAACCCCCCCATGTCCCCTCCCCGTGTCCCCAAATCCCCCCCCACGTCCCCAAGATCCCCCCCCGCGTCCCCAAGATCCCCCCCCACATCCCAAATCCCCCCCAAATCCTCCCCAACAACCCCCCGATCCCCCCAAATCCCCCCCCATCCCCAAATCCCCCCCCCCGTCCCCAAATCCCCCCCCAGGTCCCCAAGATCCTCCCCCCCGCGTCCCCAAGATCCCCCCCAAATCCCCCCCCACATCCCCAAATCCCCCCCCAAATCCTCCCCAACAACCCCCCGATCCCCCCAAATCCCCCCCCCCACGTCCCCAAACCTCCCCCGTCCCCCCCCACGTCCCCAAATCCCCCCCAAATCCCCCCCCACGTCCCCAAATCCCCCCCAACCCCCTCCAATCCCCCCCCCACGTCCCCAAATCCCCCCCCCGTGTCCCCAGATCCCCCCCCCCGCATCCCCAAATCCCCCCCCACGTCCCCAAATCCCCCCCCCGCATCCCCAAATCCCCCCCAACCCCCTCCAATCCCCCCCCCCCCCCGTCCCCAAATCCCCCCCCCCGCGTCCCCAAATCCCCCCCCAAATCCCCCCCCCGCCGTACCCAGCTCTCGATCCGCCTCCTCCAGGGCCCGGGCGCCCCCCCCGAGGACGTCGATGGCGGTGACGGGGGGGGGCCGCGCGGGGACCTCGAAGGAGCGCAGGGGGTGGGGGTAGCGCTGCTCTGTCAGGGGGTCCCCCAGCGCCCGCAGCAGCCGCCCCGACGCCCCCGCCGGGGGCTCGCCCTCGAACTGGGGGGGGGGGACAGGGGGGTGTCACCGGGGGGGGGGACACCCGGGGGGTGGGGGACGCTATGGGGTGTATGGGGACTGGGGGGTGGAGGGGACTGGGGGGGGTATGGGGACTTGGGGGGGCACCCTGGGGACATGGGTGGGTGTCATCGGGGGGGGGCACCCGGGGGGGGGTTGGGGACACCCTGGGGACATGGGGGTGTCACCGGGTGGGGGGCACCCGGGGGGTGGGGGACACTATGGGGTGTATGGGACTGGGGGGGGTATGGGGACTTGGGGGGGGGGCATCCTGGGGTGGGGGTGGGGCACCCTGGGGACATGGGGGTGTCACCGGGGGGGGGGCATCGCGGGTGGGGACACCCAGGGGGGTGGGGACATGGGTGGCACCAAGGGGGGGGGACATCGGGGGGGTGGGGACACTATGGGGTGTATGGGGACTGGGGGGTGGAGGGGACTGGGGGGGGGTATGGGGACATGGGTGTCATCGGGGGGGGGACACCCGGGGGGGGTGGGGGGCACCCTGGGGACACGGGGGTGTCACCAGGGGTGGGGGGAGGACATTGGGGGGGGGGACACGTTGGGGGGGATGTAGGGGACTGGGGGGTGTGGGGGGACTGGAGGACATTTGGGGATGTGGGGGTATGGGGTGTGGATGGGGGACACTTGGGGACACCACGGGGACAGGGGGAGGGGACGGGGGGACCCTGGGACGTTTGGGGACGTGGGGAGGGGACGGGGGGGACATCTGGGGACACAGGGAGGGGACCCTGTCACCAGTGACCCCAATGTCCCCCATGCCCCCGATGTCCCCAACGCCCCGATGTCCCCAACACCCCCATGTCCCCCCCGGTGCCTCCGATGTCCCCAACACCCCCCTGTCCCCCCCGGTGTCCCCGCTGTCACCTGCAGCAGCAGCCGGCGGGACAGCTCGAGGCGCTGGACGCGGCGCAGCCCGGCCGCGTGGCACAGCGACACCGCGTTGGTGGAGGCGGCCGTCGAGAAGTTCAGCCTGGGCACCCACGGGACCCTCAGGGCACCCATGGGACTCCCACGACACCCATGGGACCCCCCCCCCGGCAACCATAACCCCCACGACCCCCATAGGACCCCAATGGGACCCCAGAACCCAAAGGACCCCCCCATGGCACCCATGAGGCCACAGCACCCCAGGGCACCCATGGGACCCCCAGGACCTCCATAGGACCCCCCTGGCACCCATGGGACCCCCAGGAACCCCATAGGGCCCCACAGGACCCCCCCATGGGATCCCAGAACCCGCAAGACCCCCATAGCACCCATGAGGCCACAGCACCCAGGGCACCCATGGGACCCCTCCAGCACCCATGGGACCCCCACAGCACCCATAACCCCCACAACCCACATAGGACCCCCAGGGGACCCTCCAATGGGACCCCAGAATCCAAAGGACCCCCCCATGGCACCCGTGAGGCCACAGCACCCCAGGGCACCCATGGGAACTTCCCAGCACCCATGGGACCCCCCGGCACCCATGGGACCCCCCCCGGCACCCATAACCCCCACGACCCCCATAGGACCCCCAGGGGACCCCAGAACCCAAAGGACCCCCCCATGGCACCCATGAGGCCACAGCACCCCAGGGCACCCATGGGAACCTCCCAGCACCCATGGGACCCCCTGGCACCCATGGGACCCCCAGGAAACCCATGGGACCCACAAACCCCATAGGACCCCCATGGTACCCATAAGACCACAGCACCCCAGGGCACCCATGGGACCCCCACGGCACCCATGGGACCCCCGGACCCCCCCATGGGATCCCAGAACCCGCAAGACCCCCATAGCACCCATGAGACCACAGCACCCCAGGGCACCCATGGGACCCCTCCAGCACCCATGGGACCCCCACAGCACCCATGGCACCCCCACAGCACCCATGGCACCCCAGAGGACCCCCCAATGGGATCCCAGCATCCGCGGGAACCCCATAGCACCCATGAGGCCACAGCACCCCTGTAACACCCATGGGACCCCTGTAACACCCATGGGACCCCCCCAGCACCCATGGGACCCCCAGGACCCCCCCCGAACCTCTCCCAGCACCCATAGGACCCCCAGAGGACCCCCAGGATCCCCCTAGGACCCCTCCCAGCACCCATAGGACTCCCTAAGGACCACCCCCCTGCACCCATGGCCCCCCCCCAGCACCCACAGGCCCCCCCCAGGACCCCCCCAAGCCCCCCCCCAGCGTCCATGGGCCCCCCCCAGCACCCACAAGACCCCCAGAACCACCCCCCCGAACCCCCCTCCAGCACCCATAAGACCTCCCAGGACCCCTCCTAGGACCCCTCCCAGCACCCAGAGGACCCCCCGGACCCCCCTCAAGCCACGCCCCCCACACCCATGCCCTCCCCCCCCAGGACCCCACCCAGCACCCACAGGACCCCCCCAGGATCCCCCCCAGCACCCATAGCCCCCCCCCAGCAACCATAGGACCCCCAAGACCTCCCCAGGACCCCCCCCCAGCACCCATAGGACCCCCAGGAACCCCCCAAGCCACCCACCAGCACCCATAGCCCCCCCCAGCAACCGTAGGACCCCCCCAAGGACCACCTCTAGCACCCATGCCCCCCCCAGCACCCATAGGGCCCCCCCAGGATCCCCCCCAGCACCCGTAGGACCCCCAAAACCCCCCCAGGACCCCCCCCCAATACCCATAAAACCCCCCCAGGATACCCCCCCAGCACCCATAAGACCCCAGGATCCCCCCCCAGGACCCTCCCCAGCACCCATAGGACCCCCAAGACCCCCCCGCAGGACCCCCCCCAGCACCCATAGGACCCCCAGGACCCCCCTAGGACCCCTCCCAGCACCCATAGGCTCCCCCCCAGCACCCATAGGACCCCCAAGACCCCCCCCAGGACGTCCCCCAGCACCCAAAGGACCACCCCAGCACCCATAGGACCCCCAGGATCCCCCCCAGCACCCATAGGACCCTCAAAAGCCCCCCAAGACACCCCCCCCAGTACCCATAAGACCCCCCTAGGACCCCCCCAGCACCCATAGGACCCCCAAGACCCCCCCAGGACCCCTCCCAGCACCCATAGGGCCCCCAGGAACCCCCTTAGGACTCCTCCCAATACCCATAGGCTCCCCCCCAGCACCCATAGGACCCCCAGGATCCCCCCCCAGCACCCATAGAACCCCCAGGAACCCCCCAAGCCACCCCCAGCACCCATAGCCCCCCCCAGCACCCATAGGGCCCCCCCAGGATCCCCCCCAGCACCCATAGGGCCCCCCAGGATCCCCCCCAGCACCCATAGGGCCCCCCCAGGATCCCCCCCCGCAGGACCCCCCCACAGCACCCATAGGACCCCCAGGACCCCCCTAGGACCCCTCCCAGCACCCATAGGCTCCCCCCCAGCACCCATAGGACCCCCAGGACCCCCCCAGGACCCCCCCCAGCACCCATAGGACCCCCAAACCCCCCCCAGGACCCCCCCCAATACCCATAAGACCCCCCCAGGATCCCCTCCCAGCACCCATAAGACCCCCAGGACCCCCCCAGGACCCCTCCAGCACCCATAGGCTCCCCCGCAGCACCCATAGGACCCCAAGACCCCCCCCAGGACCTCCCCCAGCACCCATAGGCCCCCCCCAGCACCCATAGGACACCCCCCCCAGTACCTGGGCCCGATCTCCAGCAGCAGCTGGTGGGCGCGGGGGCGCAGGAAGCTCTGGGGGGCCACGTCCGCGCCCCCCCCGAAGGAGCTCCCGAAAAGCCAGTGCAGGACCCGTGTCTCCTCGGGGCCGGGGGGGGCAGCGCCTGCGGGACCCCCCCCCCCCCCAAATTAGCCAGGGGCCCCCCAAAATTCTCTGTGCGCCCCCCCCCCAAGCACCTCATTCCCCCCAAAACCTATTCAGGACCCCCCCAAGTTACTTGGACCCCCCCCCCAAATTACCCGGGACCCCCCCCAAATTAGCCAGGGATCCCCCAAAACTCTCTGTACCCCCCCCGGAGACCCCCAAAACCTACTCGGGACCCCCCCCCAAATTACCCGGGACCCCCCCCCCCAAATTAGCCAAGGGTCCCCCAAAATTCTCTGTGCCCCCCCCCAAGACTCCCCATGTTCCCCTAAAACCTACTCAGGACCCCCCCAAAATTAGTTGGGACCCCCCCAAGCCCCCATATCCCTGCGCCCCCCCCATGTCCCCATGCCCCCCCCTGTGCCCCCCCATCCCCATGACCCCCCAAGCCCCCACTTCCCTGCACCCCCCCACATCCCCGTGCCCCCCCCATGTCCCTGTGCCCCCCCCCGTGCCCCCCTGGGCCCCCCCATGTCCCCATCCCCCCCCCTTCCCACGTCCCCCCCCCCCCATATCCCTGCCCCCCCGCCACGTCCCCGTGCCCCCCCTCCCCACGCCCCCTGTAGCCCCCCCGTCCCCATGTCCCCCCCCACCCCCATATCCCTGTGCCCCCCCATGTCCCCATGCCCCCCCTGCGCCCCCCCCATCCCCATGACCCCCCCAAGCCCCCATTTCCCTGCACCCCCCCACATCCCCGTGCCCCCCCCTTGCCCCTATACCCCCCTGTGCCCCCCGAGCCCCCCCATGTCCCTATGCCCCCCCCCCCACGCCCGTAGCCCACCCCGTCCCCATGTCCCCCCCTACCCCCATATCCCCGTGCCCCCCCCCATGTCCCCATGCCCCCCCCTTGCTCTTACGCCCCCCCCCCGCCCCGTGCCCCCCCCCGCACCCCCCCCGTACCGTCCCAGGCCACGTTGTAGCACAGCTCCGTGGTCACCGCCGTCACCCCCGGCTCCGCCGCCCGGGCTGCCCGCAGGGGGGGAGCGCGGCCCCCCCCCGACGGGGGGGGCTTCAGGCTCCTGCCCCCCCCCCCAACATCCTTGGGGTCCCCCCCCGGCCCCGCCGCCGTCTCGGGGGGGCCCGGCCGCACGTAGAAGTGGAGCACCTGCATGTCTTGGGGGGGGGGGGGGGTGGGGTCAAAATTTTAGGGACCCCCCCTCAGAGAGACCAAAGCCCCCCCCCCCCGGCGGACCCCCAAAACCCCTGGGGACTCCAATCCCCCCCCGTAGCCCCCCCAAACCCTAAAGCCCCCCCCCCGAGATCCTCAACCCCCCCCCCAAGACCCCCTGACCCCCCCCAGCTACCCTCAAAGCCCCACCCCCCCCCGCAGGGACCCCCAAACCCCAGGACCCCCCCAGGACCCCCCAAAACCCCAAGGACTCCGCCAGGGACCCCCCCAGGGATCCACAACCCCCCCCACAGGGACTCCGCAGGACCCCCCAGGGACCCTCAAACCCCCCCAAAGACCCCAAAGACGCCCCCCAGGACCCCAACCCCCCAAGACCCCAAGGACCCCCCCAAGGACCCCTCAGGACCCCTAAACCCCAAGGATCCCCCCAAGGTCCCCCCCAGGCCCCCCCCCAGGACCCTCAACCCCCCCCCAGGGACCCCCCAGGATCCCAAAACCCCCAGGACCCCCCCAGGGCCCCCCCAGAAAACCCAAGGACCCCCAGGACCCCCAAAAAATCCCAAGGATCCCCCCAGGGACCCCCCAGGACACCAAACCCCGCCCAAAACCCCAAGGGCCCCCCAGACCCCCCCCAGGACCCTCAAACCCCCCCAAAAACCCCATGGACCCCCCCAGGGGCCCCCCAGAAAACACAAGGACCCCCCCAGGGACCCCCCAGGATCCCAAAACCCCCAGGACCCCCCCAGGGCCCCCCCAGAAAACCCCAAGGGCCCCCCCAGGGACCCCCCAGGACCCCCAAAACCCCCCAAAACCCCAGGGCCCCCCCCAGGGCCCCCCCAAAAACCCAAGGACCCCCCCAGGGCCCCCCCAGGGCCCCCCCCAGGGACCCTCAACCCCCCCCCTAAGGACCCCCCCCGGGACCCCCGAGCCCCCCCCACCCCCCCGCCCCCCTCCATCACTCCCACGTGCCCCTACCGGCACGTGGTACCCCCCCCCCGTTACTTCACGCCAGCAAGAGGGGGATCCCCGCGTGCAGCCCCCCCCCAACATCCCTCCTACGTCACGGGGGGGACCCCGATGACGTCACGCGCGCGCCCCCCCCCCCCCCCTTACCGCGCGCCGCCGCCGCCTCTGCCCCCGCCGCCGCCGCGGAGCCGGGACCAGACGGGAGGGGGCGGGGCTACGGGGAGGGGGCGTGGTCACGGCAAGCCACGCCCCCTCCGGTTCTAAGCGCGGGAAATTGGCCACGCCCACAATGGGCCGTAACGGGGCGAGGGGAGGGCAAAGGGGGGGAGCAATGGGGGGGGGGGGGGCGCAAATGGGGGGGGTCCCAAGGGGGAGGTGGGGGGGGGGCCCCCAGGGGGGGATGGGGGGGGGTCCCAAAGGGGGGGGGCAATGGGGGAGGGGGTCCAAGGGGGGGGGGGTCCCAATGGGGGGTGAGGAGGGGGGGTGGAGGTGGGGTCCAAAGGGGGGGGGTGTCTCAAAGGCGGGGGGGGGGGTTCAATAGGGGTGGGTCTCAATAGGGGGTCCCAAGGGGGGGGGGGGAGGGGGGTCAATGCGGGAGGGTCCAAGGGGGGGGTCCCAAGGGAGGGGGGTGGAGAGGGGGGAGGTCCCAAGGAGGAGGTCAATGGGGGGGGTCCCAAGGGGGGGTGGAGGTGGGGTCAAAGGGGGGGGCATCTCAATGGGGGGGGGGTTCAATAGGGGGGGTTCCAAGGTGGGGGGGGCTTCAAGGGGGAGGGTCAATGGGGGGGCTTTTAGGAGGGGGGTCCCAAAGAGGGGGATGGGGGGGGTCAATGGAGGGGGCTTCGGGGGGGGGATTCAAGGGGAGAGATCCCAAAGAGGGGGGGCCAAAAAGGGGAGGGGTCCCCGGGGGGGGGGGGCAGGGAGCGAGGGTCTAAGGGGGGGGGGGTCTAAGAGGGGGTCCCAATGGGGGGGGGTCCAAGGGGGGGTGGGTCAATGGGGGGGGTCCCACGGGGGGGGTCCCAAGGGGGATGAGGGGTCACTGGGGGGGGGGGTCCAAGGGGGGTGGGGAAGTGGGGGTCCCAAGGGGGGGGGGGCAAAAGGGGGGGGAGTCAAGGTGGGGGCTCCAAGGGGGGGGAGGGGCGCCGTGCCCCCCCTCCCCCCCCCTTGTAGGGGGGGCGGGTTACCCAGAAGCCTTTGCGGCGCCACCTCCCCCCCACACCCCCCAAGGCCGGGGGGCGGGGAAGGTCACGCGTGACGTCAGCGGTGACGTCAGGGTCACCGCGGGGCCCGGTGGCCTTGGGGCGGGCGGCGGCCCCTCCCCTCCGCGCTTGCCCCCGGCGGACCCCGGAAGTCTCCGCCCACGGGGCGGGGTTATGCAAATGAAAACCATATATGGTATAGATCGGGGGCGTGGTTTGGCCCATTGGGACACGCCCCCGTTGCCATGCGCACTGCGCGTGCGCGCTCATGTCCACCTCCCCTCGTGGGCTTCCCCCCGCCCCCCCCCCCCCCGCTGCGCATGCGCAGTGGGGCCGGGGCCCGGCCGCCATTCCGCGGCTCCGTGGGCCCGATCCTGGTGGCCCCCGTGTCCCCAAATCCTGGTGGCCCTAAATACCCGTGTCCCCAAATCCTTGGTGTCCCCATATCCCCAAATTCTGGCGGCCGTACGTCCCTGTGTCCCAAATCCCCAGTGGTCCCAGGTTCCCGTGTCCCAAATCCCTGGTTGTCCTGTGTCGCCAAATTCTGGTGGCCCTGGTGGCCCTAAATACCTGTGTCCCCAAATTCTGGTGAACCCATGTCCCCAAATCCTTGGTGTCCCCGTGTCCCCAAATCCCTGGTGGCCCTAGGTACCTGTGTCCCCAAATCCTGGTGACCCCCAGGTTCCCGTGTCCCCAGTCCCTGGTGGCCTCCCAGGTCACCATGTCCCCAATCTCTGGTGGTCCCATGTCCCCAAATCCTGGTGGCCCTAAGTACCCGTGTCGCCAAATCCTGGTGGTCCCAGGTCCCCATGTCCCCAGATCCTGGTGGCCCTATGTCCCTGTGTCCCCAAATCCCTGGTAGCCAGCCCCGTAGTGACCCTCTCCCCACATTTGTCACCCCAAATAAACACACACAACCCTGCAGGCCACGTGTCCCAGTGTCCCCAAAGCCACTGTGTCCCCATAGCCACATTCCTCAGCCCCCGGTGTCCCCGAAGCCACCGTGTCCCTTGTCCCCATGTCCCATCACAAAGCACGCAGGGGTTGAGCAGGAGCCACCTTTATTCCATGGGACAGGGGACAATGGGGGCAAGAGACAGGGGACAATGGAGACAAGGGACAGGGGACAATGGGGACAGGGGACAATGGGGACACACACAGGGGAAACCAAGGAAGGAGCTGGATGGGGACAAGAGGGGACACAGGGAGGGGGGACGAGGTTGGGGGTGGTGGGGACAGGAGGAGGAGGGGATGGAGATGATGGGGATGAACCGGGAACGGGGGGACACCTGGGGGTGTTGGTGACACTTGGGGACACTTGGGGTCACCTGGGGATGAGAGGAGATGGGGGACACCCAGGGACGTTGGGGACACCTGGGAATTTGGGGACATCTGGGGATCTGGGGACACCTGGGGATCTGGGGACTCCTGCGGGTGTTGGGAGACACCTGGAGATATCGGGGACACCTGGGGACATGCGGGGACGTTGGGGATACCCAGGAATTTGGGAACACATGGGGATTTGGGGACACCAGGGGATGTTAAGGGACATGTGGGGACACGGAGATGTTGGGGACACCTGGGGATTTGGGAACACCTGGGGATTTGGGGATGTGGAGACTCCTGGGGGTTCTGGGGACACTTGGGGACATTGGGGACACGCGGGGATGTTGGGGACACACGGGGGATTTGGGAATACCATGGGATGGTGACGGACACCTGGGAACACCCGGAGACATTGGGGGGACATGTGGGGATTTGGGGACACCTGGGGAGGTCGCGAGACACCAGGGGACTTTGGGGACACAGGGAGACGTTGGGGACACCCGGGGACACCGGGGGACACCTGGGGACACCAGGGGACATGCGGGAACATTGGGAACATGCGGGGCCGTTTGGGAAACACGGGGTCATCGGAGACACCAGGGGATGTCGGGGAACGCCTGGGGATTTGGGGGTCTCTTGGGGATGTTGGGAGACACCTGGGGACTTTGGGGACACCTGGGGACATTGGGGACATTGGGAACACATTGGGGCCGACGTCGCTCAGATGGCGATACTGTTCTCGATGGCGGCGGGGTCGAGGTAGGGGTAGGGCAGGGGCAGGGCGGCGTTGCGGCGCTGGACGCGCCGGGAGATGCGGGCCAGGCGGCGCTGGAAGGCGCCCAGCAGGCGCCGCGGGGCCTCCTCCGTGAAGTGCTCCTCGGGGTACGAGCCCAGCGGGCGCTGCGGGCACCGGCATCCATGGGTGGGGTGGGGAGGGGTCCCAGGGGGAATGGGGAGGGGTCCCGGGGGGGGAATGGGAGAGGCGTTGGGGAAGGGAGAGGTCCCTCGGGGTCTCTTCGGGCTCAAGGGGCCCCGTGGGGTCCCTTGGGGAATGGGGAGGTCCCTTGGGGTTGCTTGGGGAATGGGGAGGTCCCTTGGGGTCTCTTTGGGGTATGGGGGTCCCTTGAGGTCCCTCGGGGATGTAGGGGTCCCTTGGGGTCCCTTAGGAACATGGGTGTCCCTTTAGGGTCTCTTGGGGTCCCTTGGGGTCCCTTGGGGAATGAGGAAGTTCCTTGGGGTCCCTGGGGGATGTGGGGTTCCCTTGGGATCTCTTGAGGCCATGGGGGTCCCTTGGGGTCTCTTGGGGATGTTTGGGGTCCCTTGGGAACATGGGGGTCCTTTGGGGTCCCTCAGGCAGTGGGGAGGTCCCTTGGGGTCCCTCGGGGATGTGGGGGTTCCCTTGGGGTCCCTGGGAGATGGGGGCATCCCTTGGGGTCTCTTGGGGATGTTTAGGGTCCCATGGGGAAGGTTGGGGACCCCTGGGGATGTTGGGGACCCTTGGGGGACATTGGGGACAGTTGGAGTCCCTTGGGGGCGAGGGGGGGCTCCCACCCCGGCTCACCCGCTCGCCGGCCTCGTAGCTGACGACGCTGAGCAGGGCGAGGAGGGCGCCGGTGGCCGCGGGGGACGGGAGGGTGGCCAGGAAGCTCTCGGCGGTGGCCCCGGCCTTGCTCCGCGGCGGGGGGCACCGCATGGTCCCCGGCGAGTTGGGCATCCAGGCGTAGAAGTCGTACTGGGGGCGGGGGCAACCACGGGTCCTTCCGGGGCCACCTGGGGCCTCGTCCCCTCCCGTGGCCACCGTGGGGTCCCCCAGGGCCACCTGGGTCCTTGTCCTGTCCCGTGGCCACCCCATAGACACCCCCAGGGCCACCTGGGGCCCTGTCCTCTTCTATGGACCCCATGAGTTCCGTGGCCACCAAATGGTCCCCCAGGGCCACCTGGTTCCTCGTCCTGTCCCGTGGCTACCAAATGGTTCCTCCGGGGCCACCTGGGGCCCTGTCCTGTCCCACGGCCACCACAGGGTCCCCCAGGGCCACTGAGTCCCTGTCCTCTTCTATGGACCCCATGAGTCCCAGGGCCACCTGGGTCCTCGTCTGGTCCCATGGCCACCAAATTGACCCCCAGGACCACGTGGGGCCTTGTCCTGTCCTGTGGCCACCATGGGGTCCCCCAGGGCCACCTGAATCCCTGTCATCTTCTGTGGACCCCGTGAGCCCTGTGGCCACCACATGGTCCTCCTATGGCCACCTGGGTCCTCACCCTGTCCCCTGGTGTCCCCGCCACATCCCCAGGTGTCCCCACCACGTCCCCAAGCGTCCCCCGCGTCCCCAGGTGTCCCCCCCACGTCCCCAGGTGTCCCCCACGCCCCCAGGTGTCCCCACCACGTCCCCAGGTGTCCCCCATGCCCCCAGGTGTCCCCGCCACGTCCCCCCCTATCGCTACCTGCCCGCTGTTGACGGCGGCGTGCTGCGCGGAGCAGCGGAAGATGATCATGGTGAGGAACTTCACCAGCTCGGGGCGGCTGCAGAGCTTCGCCGGGAAACCTGGGGGTGGCACCGCCGGGTCACCCCATGACGTCACCGGTGACGTCATCGCCACGGGTGGCTCGTGTCCTCCCACCGCCCCCAGTGGCCGTGGCCGTGACGGTGGCACCTTGGCCGTGACCCCATCTTCATGGCCTTTGTTGTCACCGTCGCTGTGAGGTGACCGTGGCCGTAGTGTCACCGTGGCCATCGCCATTGTTGTCACCGTGGCCGTGACCGTGGCCAGGATTGTCACCGTCAACAAGGCCATCATGATGGGGCCACGGTGATGGCCGTGATGGTCACCACGTCACCCAGACTGTCACCACGATGGGATCGTGACCGTGGTGGCCGTGACGTGACCGTGACCATGGCCTTGAGCATCACCATGGCCATCACCGTGATGTGAGCATGACTGTGACCATGGCCACAACCATCCTCATAACTGTCACCATGGCCATGGCCACCACCACGATCGTCACCGTGATGTGACCATGACCATGGCCATGGCTGTGGCCTTCATCATGATCAGGATCATGGCCTGAGCATCACCAGGATGCGACCATGACAGTGACCGTGGCCACGATCATCATTATGACCATCACCATGATATCGCCATGACCATGACCATGGCCATCACCACGACCCCGACCGTCACCAGCCTCGTACCCGACTTCTCGTTGCCCAGCACGGCGTAGGTGAAGATCTCGCCCACCCAATCCTGGAGCTCGGGGTCATCGACCACGTCACTGTCCTCGTGGTAGTAGAGACCCACGATGCCCTCCACGAAGCTTTAGGACACACAGGGATGCCGGTGGGACATGGGGACGGGGCCATGCTCGCCATCCCCGTGTCCCCACCCCATATCCCCATCCTGGTGGTCCTCATCCCCATGGCCCCATCCCTGTAGGTCCTCATCCCCATAGTCCTCTCCCTGTTGTCCCCATGACTGATGTCCCCAGCCCCATGTCCCCATCCCCAACGTCCACATCCCCATGTCCCCATCCCCAACGTCCACATCCCCACATCCCCATCCCCAATGTCCCCATCCCCAATGTCCCCATCCCCACACCACCATCCTGATGCCCCCATCCCCATGACCCCATCACAATGTCCCCAGCCCCAATGTCCCCATCCCTGTGCCCCCTCCCCGTTGTCCCCTTGCCCCCCACCTCTCGATGGCCCCCCAGATCTCGAGGGCGTCGTCCCGATAGTGGTAGTTGGGGACGTCGGCGACGCCGCGCCGCTCGATGTCATCGGGGACGCACAGCTCCGCGTAGGTCAGGGCCGCCGTGGCGCGGGCCACCAGCTCCAGCGCCCCCTCCCTCCCAATGGCCGAGGCCTGGGGGACGTCACCCGTCATCTCCTGGTGTCCCCACCCCGGGGACCCGTTGTCCCCATGTCCCCCAGACCCGGCTGACCTGGTCGATGATGCCCCCGGGGTTGAGGAGTTTGTCCCTGGCCAAGATGTTGATGTGGAAGGTGTAGCGGCTGTGGGGCAGCAGGAGCTGGGGGCAGGGGGACAGGGGGACATGGGGACATCAGAGGTGGGACGTGGGACGTGGAATATGGGGATGTGGGGACATGGGGATATGGGGACATGGGGACATCAGACGTGGGACGTGGGACATGGAATATGGGGACGTGGGGACATGGGGACATCAGAAGTGGGACACAGGACATGTGGACATCAGATGTGGGATATTTCTGGGTTCAGGTTTGGGGTGCAGGTTTTGGGGTGCATTTTTTTGGGGTGCAGGTTTTTAGGTTGAGGTTTTAGGGTTCAGGTTTGGGATTCAGGTTTTTGGGTGCAGGTTTTTGGGGTTCATTTTTTTGGGTGCAGGTTTTTAGGTTGAGGTTTTAGGGTTCAGGTTTGGGATACAGGTTTTGGGGTTCAGCTTTTTGGGCGCAGGGTTTTAGATGCAGGTTTTGGGGTTCATTTTTTTGGGTGCAGGTTTTTAGGTTGAGGTTTTGGGGTTCAGCTTTTTGGGTGCAGGTTTTTGGATTCAGTTTTTTGGGTGCAGGTTTTTGGGTGCAGGTTTTGCGGTTCAGTTTTTTGGGTGCAGGTTTTGGGGTTCAGTTTTTTGGGTGCAGGTTTTTAGGTTGAGGTTTTTGGATTCAGTTTTTTGGGTGCAGCTTTTTGGGTGCAGGTTTTTAGGTTGAGGTTTTAGGGTTCAGGTTTGGGATACAGGTTTTGGGGTTCAGCTTTTTGGGTGCAGGTTTTTGGGTGCAGGTTTTTGGGTTCAGGTTTGGGATACAGGTTTTGGGGTTCAGCTTTTTGGGTGCAGGTTTTTGGATTCAGGTTTTTGGGTGCAGGTTTTTGGGTGCAGGTTTTGGGATTCAGTTTTTTGGGTGCAGGTTTTGGGATTCAGTTTTTTGGGTGCAGGTTTTTAGGTTGAGGTTTTAGGGTTAAGGTTTGGAATACAGGTTTTGGGGTTCAGCTTTTTGGGTGCAGGTTTTTGGATTCAGTTTTTTGGGTGCAGGTTTTTGGATTCAGTTTTTTGGGTGCAGGTTTTTGGGTGCAGGTTTTTGGGTGCAGGTTTTGGGATTCAGTTTTTTGGGTGCAGGTTTTTAGGTTCAGGTTTTAGGGTTCAAGTTTTTGGGTTCAGCTTTTTGGGTGCAGGTTTTTGGACTCTTTTTTTTCGGTGCAGGTTTTTGGGTGCAGGTTCTTGGGTGCGGGTTTTGGGGTGCGGGTTTTGGGGTGCAGGTTTTCAGGTGCGGGTTTCAGGGCCCACCTTGTACAGCGGGTGGCAGGCGGGCAGGTGCATGGTGGCGATGGCGAAGACCTCGGCCAGGAAGTGGGTGAGCAGCAGGTGGATGACCACCTCGTGCAGCTGCACGTGGGCGCTGCGCACCCACAGCTTGGCCAGCTCCCAGCTCCACGGCGCGTCCGTGGGCACGAACACCGGCGCCTCCGGACCGGGGTGCTGCGACAGCTGGGGGGGGGACACGGGGACAACGGGGTGGGGGGCGTGGGGACATGGAGATATGGGACAAGGGGACATTGGGGTGGAGGACATGGAGACATGGGATGGGGGGACGTGGGGACATGGGGACATTGGGGTGGGGAACGTGGGATGTGGAGATATGGGACAGAGGGACGTGGAGATATGGGACACGGGGACATGGGGATATGGGACATGGGGACATCGGGGTGGGGGGTGTGGGGACATGGGGACATTGGGGTGAGGGGTGTGGGAACGTGGGGACATCAGGTTGGGGACATGGGGATATGGGGACATTGGGTTGGGGACGTGGGGATGTGGAGATATGGGACATGGGGACATCAGGGTGGGGGGCGTGGGGACATGGGATGTGGCAATGTGGGGCATGGGGATGTGGGATGGGGGAAAGTGGGGACATGGGGACATGGAGATATGGGACATGGGGACGTGGGATGGGGGGAATTGGGGACATGGGGACGTGGAGATAGGGGACATGGGGACATCGGGGTGGGGGATGTGGGGACATGGGACAGGAGGACACAGGGACGTGGAGATGTGGGACATGAGAACATGGGATGAGGGGAAATGGGGACATGGGGACGTGGGGACATGGGGACATTGGGGTGGGGGACGTGGGGACATCAGGGTGGGGGACATCGGGGTGGAGGACGTGGGGTCATGGAGATATGGGACAGGGAGACATGGGGATATGGGGACATGGAGATGTGGAGATAGGGGACATCGGGACATGGAGATATGGGACATGGGGATGTGGGGACATGGGGACGTGGAGATATGGGACATGGGGACGTGGGGACATGGGGATGTGGGGACATGGGGACGTGGAGATATGGGACATGGGGACGTGAGACGTGGGGAATTGAGGACAATGGGAACATGGGACAGGGGGAATAGGACATGGGGACATGGGATAGGGGGGTCACCATGGGGATATGGGACGTGGGGACGTGGGGCCACGGGGCCGTACCTGGATGGCGAGGGGCAGCAGCCTCCCCGCGGGGCTCAGCCACAGCAGGCAGAGGGGGGCGGCGGTGAACTGGGGCTCGTCCCCGATGCGCCCCGTGGGCAGCCCCTCCAGCAGCGCGTAGTCCGCCACGAACACGCGCCCCCCCTGCGCGGCCACCGTCGGACCCCCGCACCAGGACCCCCGGCCCGGGACCCCAGTGCTTGGCACGTCCCCCCCCCCCGCCAGTGATTGGGACCCCAACCCTTGGGAACCCCCATTTCTGGGACCCCAACCCCTGGGATCCCAATCCCTGGGGACCCCCAATGTCTGGGACCCCCAATCCCTGGGACACCCAATTAATGGGACCCCAGTCCCCACCCCCCAATTCCTAGGACCTCAATCCCTGCCCACCCCCAAATCCTAGGACCCCCAATCCCTGGGACCCCAATCCCTGGGGACCCCAAATGTCTGGGACCCCCAATCCCTGGGACCCCCAATCTCTGGGACCCCCAATCTCTGGGACCCCCAATTCCTGGAACCCCCAATCCCTGGGACCCCCAATCTCTGGGATCCCCAATTAATGGGACCCCAGTCCCCACCCCCCAATTCCTAGGACCTCAATCCCTGCCCCCACCAAATCCTAGGACCCCCAATCCCTTGGAACCCAATCCCTGAGCCCCCCAATTTCTGGGACCCCAATCCCTTGGACCCCTAATTTCTGGGGACCCAATCCCTGGGACTCCCAATCCCTGGGACCCCCCCAATCCCTGGGACCCCCCAGTCCCTGGGACCCCCCAGTCCCTGGGACCCCAACCTCTGGGACCCCCAATTCCTAGGACCCCCAATCCCTGGGACCCCAACCCCTGCCCTCCCCAATCCCTGGGACCCCAATTCCTGAGACCCCAATCCCTGACCAATTCCTGGGACCCCCAATCCCTCTTCCCCCCCCCCCCCCCCCCCAATTCCTGGGACCCCAACCCCTGGGATCCCCAACCCAAAGGAACACCCAAACCAAGAGCCCCCAATCCCTGGGACCCCAATCCCTGGGACCCCAATTCCTAGGACCCCAAATCTTGCCCCCCCAACTCCTGCCCCCCCCCGTGCCCCCCCAAAACCCCCCCAGTGCCCCCACCTCCATCTCCCGCTGCAGGCAGGTGTCGGGGCCCAGGCTGGGCGCCACCATGGCGGGGGTGACAGCGAAGTTGGGGGGCAGGCGGGGGCAGCGGCGCAGCAGGACGGGGTTCACCCCGCTCAGGTACTGCTCCCCGAAAAAGGCGTCGTCCCGCCAGTGCCGCACCACGTACTCTGCGGGACCGGCACCGGGTCCCCCACGGCCCCACAGCGGGGACCCCAAAACCCCACGGGGAGGGACCCCAAAACCCCCGATAATAGGGGACCCCAAAACCCCTCAGCAGGAAACCCCCAAACCCCACAGCAGGGACCCCAAAACCCCACAGCAGGAGACCCCAAACCCCTGATAATAGGGAACCCCAAAACCCCCCAGCAGGAGAACCCAAAACCAGGATGTGGGGGCCCCAAAACCCCTGATAATAGGGGACCCCAAAACCCCACGGCAGGAGACCCCAAAACCTGGCCGTGGGGGGCCCTAAAAGCCCTGATGATAGGGGACCCCGAAACCCCACAGCGGGGGCCCCAAAACCTCACAGTGGGGAAACCTCAAAACCCCCGATAATAGGGGACCCCAAAACCCAACAGCAGGGGACCCCAAAAGCCCTGACACCAAGGGAACCACAAAACCTGGACCCTGGGGGACCCCAAAACCCATAACACCGGGGGAACCCCAGTTCCCAGCTAGTGGGGGACCCCAGAACCTCACACTGGGGGTCCCCAAACCCCAGACATTTGGGGTTCCCCAAGCCCCAAACATTTGGGGTCCCTCAAACCTTGACACTGGGATCCCCCCCAAACCCCACATCCCAAACACTGGGGGGACCCCAAAACTCAGCCACAGGGCCTACCCTGCCGGGGGGGGGGTGGGTTATCAGGGGGTTTGGGGTGCTAGGGGGTTTTTGGGGTGCTAGGGGGTTTTTGGGGCACGGGGGGGGCACACACCGCTGGTGGGGGTCCCCGGGCACCCCAAAGCCTCGTGGAGGTCATCGAAGCTGCGCCAGGAGCCCCCCCCGTGAAGACCCCGGAGCCGCACCCGGACCTGGCTGGGGACAGGGGATTATAGAGTTATGGGGTCGTGGGGGGTATATGGGGTTATGGGGACACGGGGACAGGGGTTGTGGGGTCGTGGGGACACAGGGATATGGGGTTGTGAGGTTACGGGTTCGTGGGGTTATGGGGTTAATGGGGTTGTGGGGTTATGGGGTCGTGGGGTTATGGGGTCGTGGGGACATGGGGACGGGGATATGGGGTTGTGGGGACAGGGGGATATGGGGATATGGGGTTGTGGGGTTATGGGGACAGGGGTATGGGGGGTTAGGGGGTTATCAGGACAGGGGGACGGGGGGTTATGGGGTTGTGGGGTTATGGGGACATGGGGACAGGGGGATATGGGGTTGTGGGGACAGGGGGATATGGGGTTGTGGGGTTATGGAGGTGTATGGGGATATGGAGACATGGGGTCGTGGGGTTGTGGGGTTATGGGGATATATCGGGATATGGGGTTATGGGGTTGTGGGGATGGGAATATGGGGTTATGGAGTTATGGGGTCATGGGATTATGGGGTCATGGGGTTATGAGGACAGGGGGATATGGGGTTATGGGGACATGGGGGACATGGGGACATTGGGGACACAGGGTTATGGGGACACAGGGACACGGGGATATGGGGTTATGGGGTCAGGGGGACACAGGGATGTGTGGATATGGGGTTATGGGGACACGGGGCCATTTGGGGGCCTTTGGGGCCATTTGGGGCCTTTTGGGGCCACTCACGCGGCGGCGATGCGGGCGGCCACGGTGGCGCGGTGTCCCAGGGGGAAGGCCAGGCCGGGGGACAGCGGGGGGGGGCCGGGGGGGCCGGGGGGGGGGCCCGGGCACAGGAGGGGGGGCAGCGCCCGCAGGCACCACGGCCACCCCGGGGCGAAGGGCTCCCACCTGGGGGCGCGGGGCCCAGTAAGACCAGTAAGACCGGTAACGCCCTGCCAGCGCCCCCAGTAATGCCCCCCCGGTGCCCCCCAGTTCTCCCAGTGCCCCCCCAGTTCTCCCAGTAACACCCCAGTGCCTCCCAGTGGCGCCAGAAACCACCTTAGTGTCCTCCCAGTGCTCCCCAGTAAGACCAGTAACCCCCTCAGCGCCCTCCCGGTGCCCCCCAGTTCTCCCAGTGCCTCCCAGTGACTCCCCCAGTCCCCTCCCAGTCCCCCCCAGTCCATCCCAATCCCCTCCCAGTCCATCCCAATCCCCTCCCAGTCCCCTCCCAGTCCATCCCAATCCCCTCCCAGTCCCTCCCAGTCCCTCCCAATCCCCTCCCAGTCCCTCCCAATCCCCTCCCACTCCCCCCCAGTCCCTTCCCTGTTCCCTCCCAGTCCATCCCAATCACCTCCCAGTCCCCTCCCAGTCCCCCCCATTCCCCTCCTAGTCCATGCCAGTCCCCTCCCAGTGTCCCCCATTCCCCTCCCAGTCCCCTCCAGCCCTCTCCCCAGCCCCCCCCAGCCCCTCCCAGTGCTCCCAGTCCCATACTGGAAGGCCTCCCTGCGCTCCCGCAGCTCCTCCAGGCGGTGCTGCAGCAGCAGCGGCTCCGAGGCGTCCTCCCGGGGCGTGCGGGCTGGGGACAGGGACAGGGACATGGGGACATCGGGGGGACATTGGGGGGACATGGGGACATCGGGGGGACAGGGGGACATTGGGGACATGGGGGACATTGGGGGGACAGGGGGACATTGGGGGGACATTGGGGGGACATTGGGGGGACATTGGGGGGACGGGGACATGGGGACGTGGGGACAGGGACATGGGGACATTGGGGGGACATGGGGACATCGGGGGGACATGGGGACAGGGACATGGGCATATGGGGACAGGGACGATCCCCACGGTGTCCCCATGTCCCTGTGGTGTCCCCATGTCCCACGTCCCCATGGTGTCCCCATGGTGTCCCCACCGTGTCCCCAAGGTGTCCCCGTGCCCCCCCCCATGTCTCTACAGTGTCCCCACAGTGTCCCCATGCCCCCCCACCCCCATGTCCCCACGGTGTCCCCGTGTTCCCCCAATGTCCCCATGTCCCATGCACCCCACAGTGTCCCCATGTCCCCAAGGTGTCCCCACGCCCCCCCCCCCCTTACCCCGCCGTGTCCCCAAAGTGTCCCCCCGCCCCCCCATGTCCCCACGGTGTCCCCGTGTCCCACATCTCCTTGGTGCCCCCACACCCCCACAATGTCCCCACGCCCCCCCCACGTCCCCACAGTGTCCCCAAGGTGTCCCCACGCCCCCCCATGTCCGCCCCCCCCGTGTCCCCACGGTGTCCCCATATCCCCACGGTGTCCCCCTGCCCCCACGATGTCCCCACGCCCCCCCCACGTCCCCACAGTGTCCCCAAGGTGTCCCCACACCCCCCCACTTGCCCCCCCCCCCCCCCGTACCGGTGCCCTCGCGCAGCTCCAGGCAGCCGCTCTCCAGCCAGCGGTAACAGGGGAAGGTGGCCTCGGGGGGGGGGTCCCCGGGGGGGTCCCCGCCATCGGTGTCCCCAGGGGTGTCCCCGGGGGGGGAGGTGACGGTGACATGGGCGCAGAACCAGCGGTCGGGGACCAGGGCCCCCCCCAGGGGCTCCTTGTGCAGCCGCAGCAGCAGCAGCGACCCCAGGGGGGGCCCCGGGGGCACCTCGGCCACCACCGTCTGGGGGGGGGGGGGTCACCCCCTGCTCCCAGGGCTCCCAGTTCAGCCTAGTGCCCACCAGTGTCCCCCTCTGCCCCTTTCAGCCCCCTCAGCGCCACCCCCAGTGCTCCCAGTGCTCCCAGTATCCTCGAGCTCCCCCTCCCCAGTTCATCCCAGTCCCTCCCAGTGCCCACCAGTCTCTCCCAGTCACCCCCGGTCTCCCATAGTGCCCTTCCAATCCCTTCCCAGTCCCTCCCAGTGCCCCCCCTCTGCCCCTTTCAGCCCCCCTCAGCGCCACCCCCAGTGCTCCCAGTACCCTCCAGCTCCCCCTCCCCACTGCTCCCAGTCCCTCCCACTCCCTCCCAGTGCCCCCAGACCCCTCCAGCTTCCCCTCCCCAGTGCTCTAAGTCCCTCCCAGTGTTCCCCAGTGTCCCTCCCCGTGCCCTCCAGTCTCTCCCAGTCCCCTCCCAGTGCCCATCCAATTCCCTCCCAACCCCTCTCAGTGCCTCCCAGTCCCTTCCAGTCCCTCCCAGTGCCCCCAGTCCTCTTCAGCTCCTCCTCCCCAGTGCTCCCAGTCTCTTCCAGTGCCCCCCAGTCTCGCCCAGTTCCCCCCCAGTGCCCATCCAATTCCCTCCCAGTCCCTCCCAGTGCCCTCCAGTCCCCTCCAGCTCCCCCTCCCCAGTGCTCCCCAGTGTCCCTCCCCAGTCCCCCCCAACCCCCTCCCCAGTGCTCCCAGTCCCTCCCAGTGCCCCCCAGCGCACTCACGGAGCCGGGCTGCAGGCGGTGGCCGGGCCAGGCGAGGTGGCAGGGGGGGCTCTGTCCCCTCGTCCCCACCAGGGTGACGGTGACGGGCGCCAGCGTCCCCGAGCCCCACTGCGTCCCCGTCGTCACCCGCAGCCGGTACCGGGGGGGGCCCGGGGGGGCCTCGGGGGTCTCTGGGGGGGTGTTGGGGGTCTCCGGGGGGACATCGGGGGTCTCCGGGGATTCCAGTGTCACGGGGGAGCCTGGGGGTCCTGGGGGTTTTGGGGTCCTTGGGGACACCGGGGTCCTGAGGGTCCTTGCGGTCCTGGGGGTCTTGGGGGTCACCGGGTTCCTGCTGGGTCCTTGGGGTCCTGGGGGTCCTTGGGGACACGGGGGTCCCGCTAGGTCCTGGGGGCCCTTGGGGTCTTGGGGACACTGGGGTCCTGGGGTCCTCGGGGTCTTGAGGGACCTGGGGACCTATGGGTCCTGGAGGGTCCTTGGGGACAGCGGGGTCTTGGGGGTCCTTGGGGACTCTGGTGTCCCGCTAGGTCCTGGGGGGTCCTCGGGGGTCCTCAGGGACACTGGGGTCCTTGGGGGTCTTCGGGGTCCTTGGGGACTCTGGTGTCCCGCTAGGTCCTGGGTGTCCTTGGGGTCCTGGGGGGTCCTCAGGGACACTGGGGTCCTTGGGGACACTGGGGTCTTGAGGGTCCTGGGGTCCTATGGGTCCTGGAGGGTCCTTGGGGACAGTGGGGTCCTGGTGGTCTTGGGGTCCTTTGGGCACACCGGGGTCCCGCTGAGTCCTTGGGGTCCTGGGGGACACCGGGGTCCTGGGGGTCTTGGGGTTCTCGGGGTCAGCGGGGTCCTGCTGGGTCCTGGGGGTCCTCAAGGACACCAGGGTCCCACTGGGTTCTGGAGGTCCTTGGGGTCAGGGGGGTCCTTCTGGGTTCTTGGGGTCCGGGGGGTCCTTGGGGTCCCTGGGGACACCGGGATCCCTCCACGCTCCCGGTCCTCCTCCGCTTCCCTGTGCCGCTCCCCCAGTTCCCAGCCTTGTCCCAGTCCCTCCCAGTCCCTCCCAGTGCCCACCGCACCGACCAGTCCGAGCGGTCCCTGGCCCCCCCATCCCAGTCCCCACCCACCCACAGACCCCAGTCCCACCCAGTTCCTCCCAGTGCCACCTAGTTCCGCAGACCCCAGTCCCTCCCAGTAAGACCAGTTCCGGCCCTGATTTCATCAATGGCCTTTCACCCAGTTCCACCCAGTTCCACCCCAGTTAAACCCCAGTCCCACCCCAGTTAAACCCCAGTCCCACCAGTAAGCCTCGCACCCTTTCCCACCCCTCTTACACCACTGGGCCCAGTAAGACCAGTTCCAAACCAGTTCCAAACCAGTTCCAGCCCAGTTTGGGCCACCAGGACCAAGCCCCATCCCAGTCACGCCCCAGTTCCGACCCCAGTTCCCACCACTGGGCTGGGCCCATATCCCAGTTTGGCCCAGTTTGACCCAGTAGGGCTGGGGCCCAGCCCAATGCTCCCCTGTTACACCATTGCACCAGTATGACCAGTTCCAGCTGAGCCATCTAGGTTCTTACTGGCCCATACTGGTGCACATTGTGCCATTTAGGTTCTTACTGGTCCATACTGGTGTACATTGGACCACTTAGGTTCTTACTGGTCCATACTGGTGCACACTGGCCCATTACACGTCACAAGCCCCACACATGTGTTCCCATCCCCACACGCGTGTGCCCATCCCCTTACATGTGTTATGATCACCGTACGTACATGCCCACCTTGCACACGCGTGTCCCCATCCCCTCACACGCGTGTCCCCATCCCCACACGCGTGTCCCCATCCCCACACGTTACGATCCCTGACCACGCGTGTGCCCACCCCCTTACACGCGTGTCCCTCCCCACACACGTGTGCCAATCTTCTTACACGTGTTATGATCCCACACACACGTGTTACCATCCCCACACACGTCCATCCCCTTGTGATCCCCACACACACGTGTCCATCCCCTTACACATTACAATCCCCGCACACACGTGTTCCCACCCCTGCACACGCGTGTTCCCAACCCCACATGCACACATCCGTGTCCATTCCCACATATTTTTAATGCCTGCAGACGCGTGTGCCCATCCCCTTACATGTCATGATCCCCACACACGTGTGCCCATCCCCACACACGCGTGTCCCCATGTCCACATGTGTGTTCCCAACCCTTTACATGTCATGATCCCCACACACGTGTCCAACCCCGCACACGTGTGCCCATCCCTGTACACATGTCCCCAACCCCCCCACATGTCCCCATCCCCACACACGTGTCCCCACCCCCTTACATGTTACGATCCCTGCACACGCATGTGCATCCCCACATGCATGTTCCGACCCACGCACACGCACCCAACTCCTTTATTAGCCACCTGGGTGCCACCAGGGTTGGGGACACTGGGGGACATGGGGGGGGAGGGGCACCTGGGGGTGTTGGGGCCACCTGGGGACAGGTGGGGACATGGGGGGGGGGGGCACCTGGGGACTTTGGGGGACACCTGGGGATTTGGGGACACCAGGGGCGTTGGGGACATGGGGGGGGACATGTAGGGACTTTGGGGGACCCGGGGACATGTGGGAAGATGGGGGACACCTGGGGGACGTTGGGGACACCCGGAGCCGTTGGGGACACATGGAAATGGGGGACACCCAGGGGTGCTGGGGATCTGGGGGACACCAGGGATTTGGGGGTCTCTTGGGGATGTTGGGAGACACCTGGGGACACCGAGGACACGTGGAAATGGGGGGACACCTGGGGACGTTGGGGATGTGGGAGACACCAGGGGATTTAGGGACACCTGGGGGTCTTGGGGACACGCAGGGATGTTGGGGACATTGGAGACACCTGGGGATTTGGGGACACCTGGGGACATGGGAGACACCTGGGATTTGGGGACACCTGAGGAATCTGGCGATGTGGGGACGCCTGCGGTTGTTGGGGATATGGGGAACACTTGGGGATTTGGGGACACCAAGGGATATGGGGACTCCTGAGGGTCTTGGGGACACCTGGGGACACCAGGGGACATTGGGGACGATGGGGCCGAAGTCGCTCAGATGGCGATGCCGTTCTCGATGGCGGCGGGGTCGAGGTAGGGGTAGGGCAGCGCTGGGGACATTGGGAACACCTGGGGATTTGGGGACGTGGGAGACACCTGGGGGGTCTTGGGGACACCGGTGGACTTTGGGGACGTTGGGGCCGACGTCGCTCAGATGGCGATGCTGTTCTCGATGGCGGCGGGGTCGAGGTAGGGGTAGGGCAGGGGCAGGGCGGCGTTGCGGCGCTGGACGCGCCGGGAGATGCGGGCCAGGCGGCGCTGGAAGGCGCCCAGCAGGCGCCGCGGGGCCTCCTCCGTGAAGTGCTCCTCGGGGTACGAGCCCAGCGGGCGCTGCGGGCACCGGCACCCATGGGTGGGGGGCACGGGGTGGGGCGGGGACGTAGGGGGGTCCCTTGGGGGATGTGGGGTCCCAGGGGGTGCCTTGGGGTGAGGTTGGTGTCCCTGGGGATCCCTTGGGGTGAGGTTGGGGCCATGGGGATCCCTTGGGGCCATGGGGGTCCCTTGGGGTCCCAGGAGGATGTAGGGGTCCCTTGGGGTGAGGTTGGGGTCCCAGGGTGTCCCTTGGGGGATGTGGGGTCCCAGGGGGTCCCTTGGGGTAAGGTTGGGGCCATGGGGTTCCCTTGGGGCCGGGGGGGTCCCTTGGTGTGAGGTTGGGGTCCCTGGGGGTCCCTTGGGGCCATGGGGTCCCTTGGGTCCCAGGAGGATGTGGGGGTCCCTTGGGGTGAGGTTGGGGCCCCAGAGGGTCCCTTGGTGCCATGGGGGTCCCTTGGGGTCCCAGGAGGATGTGGGGGTCCCTTGGGGTGAGGTTGGGGTCCCAGGGGTCCCTTGGGGGAGGTTGGGGCCATGGGGGTCCCTTGGGGATGTGAGGGTCCTTTGGGGTGAGGTTGGGGTCCCTTGTGGATGTGGGGGGTCCCTTGGGGTGAGGTTGGGGTCCTTTGGAAATGTGGGGGTCCCTGGGGGTCCCTTGGGGGATGTTGGGGCCACGGGGGTCCCTTGGGGGTCCCAGGGGCATCTCTTAGGGCCATGGGGGTCCCTTGGGAGAGGTCGGGGTCCCTTGGGAACATGGGGATCCCTGGGGGTCCCTTGGGAGATTTTGAGGTCCCGGGGGGGGGTCCGGGGGGGTCCTGGGGGGGGCTCACCATGTCGAGGGGCTCGTTGCGCAGCACCCAGAGGACCCCGAGGGTGATGCAGGTGGTGTTGACGGCGGGCAGCGCACCCAGGAAGTCGGCCTCGCTCAGCGGCGCCTTGCTCCGGGGGGGCGGCCTCCGCATGGCCGCCGGCAGGTTGGGCATGAAGGCACCCAGCTCGAACTGCGCCGGCACGGGCACCCATGGGACACCGGCACCCCAGGGGACCCCCAGCACCCATGGGTCCCGCGCACTCGTGGGACTCCCAGCACCCATTGGACTCCCAGCACCCATTGGACCCATGGCGCCCATAGCACCCGTGGGAGTCCCAGCACCCATGGGACCCGTGGCGCTCATAACACCCGTAGCACCCATGGGATCCCCAGCACCCACTGGATTCCCAGCACTCGTGGGACCTGCGGCGCTCATAGCACCCATAGCGCCCGTGGGATCCCAAGCACCCACAGAGCACATGGGATCCCCAGCACCCGTGGGACCCACAGCACTCATAGCACCCATGGGATCCCCAGCACCCGTGGGACCCGCAGTGCCCAGACTCCCAGCACCCACGGGACCCATGGCACTCATAGCACCCATGGGACCCACAGCGCTCATAGCACCCATAGTGCCCATGGGATCCCCAGCACCCATGGGACTCCCAGCACCCGTGGGACCCGTGGTGCCTGTCAGGCTCCCAGCACCCGTGGGACCCACAGCATTCACAGCACCCATGGGATCCCCAGCACCCACAGCACCCAATGGAGTCACGGTGCCCATAGTGCCCACGGCACCCACAGCTCCCATGGGACCACCCCCCCAGCACCCATAGGGCCTGCAGCACCCACAGCGCCCGTGGTACCTGCAGCCGCTGCAGCACCCGCAGCACCTCAGAGCACCCGCAGCACCCACGGCACCCGCGGTCCCTGCAGCATCCGTGGGGCTCAGAGCACCCGCAGCACCCACGGCACCCCACAGCTCCCATAGCGCCCCCCCAGCACCCCATAGCACCCCCACCACCCCCTCCACACCCCATAGTGCCCCACATTGCCCCCAATACCCCCCCATAGCACCCCATATCGCCCCCCACACACCCCATAGTGCCCCATACTGCCCCCCAACACCCCATAGCACCCCCCAGCACCCCCCCACCCCATAGCACACCATAGCGCCCCCCAGCACCCCATAGAACCCCATAGTGCTCCCCACACACCCCATAGCAGCCCCCCAACATTCCCCCCACACCCCATAGCATGCCACAGAGCCCCCGAGCACCCCATAGCACCCCCAACACCCCATAACACCCCCCCAACACCCCCCATATTGACCCCCCCCACCCCATAGTGCCCTTCCCACATCCCCTCCTACACCCCATAATGCCCCCCAACACCCCATGGCACCCCCAACACCCCCTTCCACACCCCACATTGTTCTCCCCATAGCACCCCATAGCAGCCCCCCACACCCCATAATGCCCCATAGCAGCCCCCCAACACCCCATAGCGCCCCCAACACACCCCGTAAAACCCCTCCAACACCCCCATAGCACCCCCAACACGCCTCAGAACTCCCCATATCGCTCTCCCCACACCCCATAGCGCCCCCCCGCCCCATAGCAGCCCCCCAACACCCCACCCCCCCACCCCATAGCACGCCATAGCATCCCCCCAACACCTCATAGCACCCCTCACACACCCCATAGTGCCCCATAACAGCCCCCCAACACCCCATATCACCCCCCTAACACCCCCCCCACCCCATATTCCCCCCCCGAACACCCCATAGCACCCCCCCCACCCCATAGCCCCCCACGGCCCCCCACCTGGCCGCTGTTGGTGGCAGCGTGGTACGCGGAGCAGGTGTAGATGATCATGGTGACGAAGGTGACGAGCTCCCGCAGGGTGCGCAGTGACGAGGGCACGCCTGGGGGGGGGGTTCGAAGCTTGCACGAGGGCCCCCCGGGACCCTTGCACGCGCGCGTGCGACACGCGGGGCCCTACCGGAGCGGCGGCGGCCGAGGAAAGCCTTGTGGAAGATCTCGACCACCCAGGCCTGCAGCTCGGGGTCGTCGCGCACGGCCGCGTCGCACGGGTAGTAGAGGCGCACCATGCCGTCCACGAAGCTGGGGGGGGGCAGGGGGGGGGGCGTGAGAGGGCACGAGGGGGCACAGGGGGGACACACAAGGGGGCACAAGGACCAACGAGAGTGCACGAGGAGGCATGAGGACGAACGAGGACAAATTAGGGGGCACAAGGGGGATGCACAAGGAGGCACGAGGGTAAATGAGGGGGCACGAGGACAAATGAGGGGGCACAAAAGGGCACAAGGGGGATGCACGAGGGGGCACAAGGGGGCACAAGGACACGCGAGGACAAATCACGGGGCATGAGGATGAACGAGGGGGCACAAAAGGGTACGAGGGGGACGCACAGGTACAAATTAAGGGGCATGAGGATGAATGAGGTGCACGAGGAGGCACAAGGACAAATGAGGATGCACGAGAGCGCACAAGAGGGATGCACGAGGACACACAAGGAGACGGGAGGACGCGTGGGAGCACATGAGGACGCGGGAGAAAGACATGAGGACGCACAGGGAAGACACGGGGACAGACAAGGGCACACAGGGAGGACACGAGGATACACAAGGACTCACGAGGATGACACAAGGATGCACGGGGAGGACATGAAGACACAGGGGGAGGCACAGGGAGGCCACGAGGAGGCACGAGGATGCACAGGGATGCATGGGGAGGAAACAAGGATGCACGGGGAGGACACGAGGACAAACAGGGAGGACACGAAGAGGCATGAGGAGGCATAAGGGCAACCTGAGGAGGCACAAGGAGGACACGAGGGGACACAAGGATGCACGAGGACACACGGGGAGGACGTGAAGAGGCACAAGGATGACGCGAGGACGCACAGGGAGGACACGAGGAGGCACGAGGACACACAGGGAGGACACAAGGATGCACGGGGGGGTGGCCCCCACCTGCGGATGGCGGCCCAGAGGCGCCGGGCGTCCTGCCCGTAGTGGTAGCCGCGGGTGCGGGTGACGCCGCGGCGCCGGAGGTCGCGGGGCAGCACCAGGTCCCCGTAGCGCAGCCTCCGCAGCCCCCGCGCCACCACGCGCAGCAGCCCCCGGCGCCCCAGGGCGATGGCCTGGGGAGGGGGGAATGGGGAGGGGGGGATCAGCAGAAGCCCCCCAGCTGCCCCCTCCAGTCACCCCAATTCAGCCCCAAATTGCCCCAACGTGGCCTCAAATCGCCCCAATCTGGCCCCAAAGCATCCCCAATTGCCCTGTTGTGGCCCCAAGTCTCCCCAATTCAGCTCCAGTTCAGCCCCAAGTCACCTCAATTCAGCCCCAAATTGCCCCAATGTGGCCCTAAATTGCCCCAATTCATCCCCAAATCATCCCCAATGACCCCAATTCAGACTCAAATCGCTCCAATGTGGCCCCAAATTGCCCCAGTCACCCCAGCACAGCCCCAAATCATCCCCAGTTGCCCCAATCCATCCCCAAATTGTCCCAAATCACCTCAAATTGCCCCAAGTCACTCCAATTTACCCCCCAATACCCCCAAATTGCCCCAACTCACCCCCAAAAGCCCCAAATCACCCCCCAGGCCCCCTCCTGTCTCCCCCCTAAATCCTCCCAAGACCCCACCACTCTCCCCCCAGACACACCTCAGAGCTCCCCCTTGCCCTCTTGGGGACCCACCCAAGCATGCCCCCCCCCCCCCCAAGGGTGCCCCCCACCCATGGAACCCCCCCCCCGGACCCACCCGGTCGAAGACACCGCCGGGGTTGAGCAGGAAGCGTCGCGCCAGCACCGCGATGTGCACCGTGTACCGTGTGTGGGGCAGCAGCAGCTGGGGGGGGGGGGGACAAGGGGGGGGGCTTTGTGCCAGTTGGCTGGGGAACCACCCCACCCAAAAAAATGGGAACTCCTCCTGATACCTGGGACCCCCTCTCAAAAAATGAGAGGCCCCAACCTGGTCCCGTCCCCCACCCGAAACACCTGGAACCCCGCATCTGGGACCCCCCCCAATACCTGGGACCCCCCTCCCCAATTTCTCCATGACCCCCATGGGACAGGTGCCCCCCACGTCCCCCCTGTGTGCCCCCATGTCCACGTGTCCCCCCCCCCATGTCCCCACACCCCCCCCATTCCTCCCATTTCCCCATTACCCCCCACACCCTTCCCCATTTCCCCAAAGTCTCCCCCATTTCCTCACGCCCCCCCATTCCCCCAATGTCCCCCCCCAATTTCCCTGATGCCCCTCATGCCCCCACATTCCCCCAATACCACAGCATCCCCCCCATTTCCCCAAAGTCCCCCGTTCCCCCAATACCCCCCACACTCCCCCAATGCCCCCTCACTTTTTCTGATGGCCCCCCCACGTCCCCAATGCTCCCCCATTCCCCCAATACCCCCCCATTCCCCCCATTTCCCCAATACCCCCCCACGCCCCCCCATTTCCCCAAAGTCCCCCCCTTACCCCAAAGTCCTCCCCATGTCCCCAATGCCCCCCATTCGCCCTATTTCCCCCCCCATTCCCCCAATTTCCCCCCAAATTTCCCCAATGGCCCCCATTCCCCCAATTTCCCCCCAAATTTCCCTGATGCCCCCCCCCCACCCACCTTATGCAGGGGGTGGCGGGGCGCCAGCTGCCGCCGGGTGGCCAGGGCGAAGACCTCCCCCAGGAGGTGGGCGCGGAGGAGGTGGGAGACGGCCTCGTGGACGTGGAACTCGGCGCTGCGCACCCACGCCTTGGCCAGCGCCCACAGCCACGGGGGGTCCCGCGGCAGGAACACGGGGCCCGGCTGCTGCGATAGCTGGGGGGCAGGGCCCTGACGTCACGAGCCGCGGGGGGGGGGGGGCGGGGGAGAGGGCGCCCCCCACCCCACCCCCACCCCCACCCCGCGCCGGCGGCGAAAAGCGGCGCCGTTCGTAAAAAAAAGAGCGGCGCCATTCATAAAGAGGCAGGTTCCATTCATAAAACGGGAGGCTCCATTCATAAAAACCCGCCGCGCCATTCATAAAAGCGGACGCGCCATTCATAAAAAAAAAAAAGCGGGGCCGTTCCTGAACAGAGACGCACCGCCCACGCAAAAGCCGCGCCCACGCCCATTCACAAAAAATGCCGCGCCCGGGGAGGCACGCCCTCCCCTCCCGCCCCGCCATTCATAAATCCCACGCCCCCGGAGCCCCCCCCCCCTCCCCCCGCTGGGTGAATGGGGAATAGGGGGGAACCCCCACAGCCCCAAATTCCCCCTTTCTGCCCTAAAACCGTGCCCACCCCAGTCTTTTGTGTCCCCCCCCGACCCCATTTACACCCCCCCGACCCTTGTGCCCCCCCCCCCAGACCCCATTTCCCACCCCGAAACCCCCGTGTCCACCCCCCAACCCCTTGACCCCCCTCCCAGACCCAATTTACCCCCCCATCAGACCCCATTCCCCACCCTGAGACCCCTGTGTAGCCCCCCCAGACCCTAGCCCCCCCCCCGGACCCCATTTCTCCCCTAGCCCCCCCTAGCCCTCATTCCCTCCCCCACACGCCCGTGTCCTGCCCAGCCTCCCCCTTCTGCCCTAACCCCCCACCCCCCCAGCCCCCATTTCCCCCCAGCCCCCCATAACCCCTTCTACCCCCCCATCCCCATTTCCCAGTGCCCCCCCCCAGCTCCCATGACCCCCCCCCAACCCCCCCGTGCCCCCCTCCCCACCTGGATGGCGAGGGGCAGCAGCTTCCCGTCGGGGCGCTGGTGCAGGAGGCAGAGGGGGGCGCAGACGAACGTGGGGCTCCCGTCGATGAGCACCCCGGGGATCCCGTCCAGCACCGAGTAGTCGGCCAGGTACACGTCCCCCTTCTGGGGGGGGGGGGGGTGTCACCACGGGGCAACACCCCCCCCCCCCCCACCGCCCCTTAACCCCTCCCCCAGGGGGCCCCAAGTCCCCTCCTGGACACCCCCCAGTATCCCCGTCCTGTAGGGGGCTTTTTGGGGTGCTGAGGTCACTGTATCGCCCCCCCCAAGGATTCTTCCCATGGGTTTCAGGGGCCCTGTCCCCCCCAGGACCCCCAAATCCCCTCCTGGAGCCCCAAATTCCCCCCCAGGTCCCCATCCCCTCCTGGACCCCCAAATCCCCCCCCCAGGTCCCCATCCTTCCCTCAGACCCCCAAATCCCTCCCCAAGTCCCCATCCCCAAACCCCCAGGTGTTGTGTCGTCCCCCCCCCCCCCCCCCCCAAGGTCCCCATCCCCTTGTGGACCCCCAAGACCCCCCTCCTGTACCTCCAACCCCCCCCACAGGTCCCTGTCCTGTCCCCCCAAATCCCTCCCCCTAAGTCCCTGTCCCTTCCTGGACCCCCAAATCCCCTCCCAGACCCCCAAGTCCCCCCCCCCCCCCCCCAGGTCTCTGTCCCCTTCCTGGACCCCCAAATCCTCCCCCAAGTCCCCCTCCTCTTCCTGGACCCCCAGACCCCCCCAGAGCCCCCCCAGTGCCCCCACCTCCATCTCCCGCTGCAGGCAGGTGTCGGGGCCCAGGCTGGGCGCCACCATGGGGGGGGTGACGGCGAAGTTGGGGGGCAGGCGGGGGCAGCGGCGCAGCAGGACGGGGTTCACCCCGCTCAGGTACTGCTCCCCGAAAAAGGCGTCGTCCCGCCAGTGCCGCACCACGTACTCTGCGGGACCGGCACCGTGTCCCCCATGGCCCCACAGCGGGGACCCCAAAACCCCACAGGGGGGACCCCAAAACCTGGATATGGGGGCCCCAAAACCCCTGACACTGGGGGAACCCTAAAAGCCCTGATAACAGGGGACCCCAAGCTCTCTGATAATAGGGGACCCCAAAACCCCACAGCAGGAATCCCCCAAACCCCTGGTAATAAGGGATCCCAAAATCCACCAGCAGAGGACCCCAAAAATCGATTGCAGGGATCCCTAAAACCCCTGAGACCAGGGGATCCCAAAACCCCACAGCGGGGACCCCAAAACCCCTAACACCAGGGGGACCCCAAAAGCCCTGATGCACAGAGTCCCCAAAACCAGGATGCGGGGGGTCCCCAAAACCCCTGACACCAGGGGTCCTCTGGTGTCTGGGCACTGTGGGGACCCCAAAACCCTGACAATGGGGTCTCCCAAAACCTGGCCACCAGGAGGAGGTGCCGCCGGTCACGCGTGTGCCGTGGCAGCGGGCGGGGTGCACACGCGTGTCCCCGTGTCCCTGTACCGGTCACACGTGTCCCCATCCTCCCGTACTCCACACGCGTGTCCCTGTGTCTCCATACCACACACACGTGTCCCCGTGTCCCCATACCGCACACGCGTGTCCCCGTGTCCCCATACCGGTGACGGGCGTGCGGTAGAAGCAGAAGACGCGCGTGATGGCCTCGATGCTCTCCCAGGACATCGGGCGGTCCAGGAAGCCCTTGAGCTTCGTCTCCAGGTTCCTGGGGACACAGGGACACATGGCACGGGGGCACACGGACATGGGGACAAAGGGACGCATGGACATGTAGCACGGGGACACGGGGATAAAGGGACGTGGGGCACGGGGACACGTAGTTTTGGGGCTCATGGGCGTGGGGACATGGGGACAAAGGGACATGAGGCACGTGGCATGGGGACAAAGGGACACGGGGACAAAGGGACACGGGGACAAAGGGACACGGGGACAAAGGGACACGGGGACAAAGGGACACGGGGACAAAGGGACACAGTTTTGGGGCTTGGGGACATGCGGACACGTGGCACAGGGACACGAGGATAAAGGGACATGGGACGTGGTGACATGGGGATAAAGGGACACACGGACACGGGGACAAAGGGACATGGGGACATTGGGATAAAGGGACATGTGGCACGGGGACACTTGGCCATGGGGCTTGGGGACATGAGACCATGGGGACAAACAGGCACAGGGACACGAGGATAAAGGGACATGGGGACACGTGGCATGGGGACATGGGAAAAGGGGGACACGTGGCCGTCAGGCATGGGGACACGGGGATAAGGGGACATATGGGACATGGGGACACCGGGATGTGAGGACACGTGGCTGTGGGACATGGGGACGTGTGGCCATGGGGTATGGGGACACGTGGGGACATCGGGATTTGGGGGACATGTGGCCATGGGGTATGGGGACATGGGGATTTGGGGACACGGGGACAAAGGGACACGGGGACACGTGGGGCCATTGGGATTCAGGGACACGAGGCCATAAAGCCACGTGGGGCCAAACGGCCACGGGGCCACGATGCCCAGGCAGACACATGGAAGGGGCGTGGCTGGGCTGCTGGGGTCAGAGGTCAGGGATCACTGGGGGTCAGATGTCAGGGGTCACACGGGGTCAGAGGTCACTCACACGGCCCCCGCCCGCAGGTAGAAGGCGGCCGCCTTGGGCAGGGAGAAGTCGAGGTCGGGGTCGGGCGCCGAGCCCAGGGGCAGCGCCCAGGGGAGGCCGGGGGCGAAGGGGGCCAGCCTGGGGGGGGGCGGGGGGGGGGAGGTGAGTGACCCCCACCCCCCCCGGGGGTGAGAGCCCCCCCCCCCGAAACACAGCCCCCCCATAAGATCGCCTATAGAGCCCCCGGAACGGAGACCCCCCCCACCCCCATAAACCCCCCCATAAGCAACCCTAAAACAAGGGCTCCCCCCGTAGCCTCCCCCAAAATAAAGCCCCCCCATAGCCCTCCCAAAATAAAGCCCCCCCCATAACTCCCCCTAAAGACCCCTCCCCCAAACACAGCCCCCCCATAAGCTCCCCTATAGAGCCCCCCAAAATGGAGACCCCCATAAGCACCCCTAAAACACGGCCTCCCCCCGTAGCCCCCCCAAATAAAGACCCCCCCCATAACCCCCCCAAAGACCCCCCCAAAACACAGCCACCCCATAAGATCCCCTATAGAGCCACCCCAAAACAGAACCCCCCCCATAAAGCCCCCCATAGGCACTCCTAAAACACGGCCTCCCCCCATAGCCCGCCCCCCCCAAAATAAAGCCCCCCGTAGCCCCCCTGAAATAAAGACCCCCCCCCCACCACCACCAATAATGTCCCCAAGGGGACCCCAACACCCCCCGGAGGGGGGGGGGGATACAGTAAAGGGGGGGGCACAAGGACATGGGGGGGGACACAAGGGACAGGAGGGGGGGGGACAGGAGGGGACTTTTTTGGGGGGGGGGGGGGGGGGGGACAGAAGGTGGCATTTTGGGGGACAATTGGGGGGGGGCAGGAGGGGACCCAGAGGACATTTTGGGGGGGAGTGTGTGGGGGGGGGACGACACAGGACAGGACATTGAGGGGGGGACAGGAGGGACACTTGGGGGGGGGCAGGAGGGGACATTTTTTTGGGGGGGGGGGACAGGACCCAGGGGACATCTGGGGGGACACCAGGAGCCCACAGGGGTCCTGGGGACAGGAATGGGGGGCACAAAGGGGACAAGGGGGGCTGGACGACACAGGTGACAAAATGGGGGGGGGGACACACGGGGGGGGGGGGGGGGGCACACACTCACCGGTACCGCCGCTGCTGCTGGGCGAGGGCACGGCGCCGGTGACGCCGCAGCAGGGGGTGACACTCCTGGGTGGGGGTCTTGGCTGGGGGGGGGGGGGACACGAGGTGACAATTTGGGGACAAAGGGGGGGGGGACAAAGGGGGGGGGGGGGTGACAAAGGCCACCGGGCCCCACCTGAGCCCTCGGGCAGCTCCCAGGTGCCAAAACCCCGCAGCCAGCGGTAGCAGGGGAAGGAGTAGCACGGGGCCACCTCCTCGGTGTCCCCAATGTCCCCCGCGGCGTAGGCGGCCTCGAGGTCATCGCCGGGGTCATCGGGGTCATCGTAGGGGTCGTCGGGGTCACAGGGGTCGTCAGGGTCGCAGGCGGCCCCAAGGTTTTCGGGGTCGGAGGGGGCGTCGGGGTCAGCGAGCTCCTCGTCGGTGTCACTCGCGTCACCGATCTCGTCCTCGGTGTCGTCGTCGTCCTCGGTGTCATCGTCACCGTCGGTGTCCTCGTCCTCCGTGTCCCCATCTTTTGGGTCCTCGTCCCCGTTTTTTGGGTTCTTATTCCCATTTTT
The DNA here is from genome assembly GCF_040182565.1 of Anser cygnoides. NCBI lineage: Eukaryota > Metazoa > Chordata > Aves > Anseriformes > Anatidae > Anser > Anser cygnoides. The sequence continues at coordinate 1,593,269 of NC_089903.1, read as the reverse complement.
GGAGGCCTCGTCCTCATTTTTTGGGCCCTCGTCCCCATCTTTTGGATTCTTGTCCCCAACTTTCAGGTTCTTGTCCCCATTTTTGGGGACCTCGTCCTCATTCTTCATGTTCTTATCCTCATTTTTTGGGTCTTCACCCCCATTTTTTGGGTTCTCATTCCCATTTTTGGGTCCTTGTCTCCATCTTTTGGTTCTTGTCCCCACTTTTTGGGTCCTCGTCCTCATTTTCGGGTTCTTGCCCCCAGCGTCCCCAGCTTTCGGGTCCTCATCCCGGGGGTCCTCGGGGTCCCCCTTGCCCCCACGTCCCCTCGGGCCACACGCGGAGCCCCTCAAGGAACCAGGAGCTCTGGGGCAGGCGCCCGTAGGGCTCCTTGTGCACCCGCACCAGCAGCAGCGGCCCCAGCGCCCGCGGGGCCACCACGCGGTACTCGCGCTCCTGCGGGGACATTTGGGGACATTGGGGACATCGGGGACACCGGGATCCCCACGCCCCCCCCGTCCCCTCCCAGAGTCAGGGTGGCCCCACGGGATCCCGAATCCCCCTTCGCTGGTAAATTGGGGTGGTCCCAGTGGCACCCCGCTGTCCCCAAGTGTCCTCAGCCACCCGATGGCCTCCTCCCCCCCCAATGTCCTCCCCCCCAGTGTCCCCAGGGTGGCCCCAATAGGGACCAGGGGGTCCTCAGTCCCTCCGTGTCCCCCAAAACCCAGAGACTGGGGTGTCCCCAGCCCCCAGAGTCCCCCCGACAGGGAGCGGGGTGTCCCCAACCCCCCTGGCATCCCCCCCACTGTCCCCAGGTGTCCCCAGCCCCAGGTGTCCCCCAAAACCCAACAGGGACAGGGGTGTCCCCAGCCCCCCAATGTCCCCAAAGTCCCCCCAATAACAACCGGGGTGCCCCCAGCCCCCCAGTGTCCCCAAGTGTCCCTCATGTCCCCCAACAGGAATTGGGGTGCCCCCAGCCCCCCAACATCCCTTCACATCCCCATGTCCCCAGATCCTCCAATGTCCCCCAAGAACCTACAAGGACCGGGGTGCGCCCAGCCCCCTGGGTGCCCCCAGCCCCCCAATGTCACCCAATGTTCCCATGTCCCTCAAGACCCTACAAGGACCAGGGTGCCCCCAGCTCCCCAATGTCCCCATGTCCCCCAATGTCCCCCAAGACCCTAGAAGAGCTGGGGTGCCCCCAGCCCCCCGATGTCCCCCAATATTCCCATGTCCCCCAAGACCCTACAAGGACCGGGGTGCCCCCAGCCCCCCAATGTCCCCATGTCCCCCAATGTCTCCCAAGACCCTACAAGAGTTGTGGTGCCCCCAGCCCCCCAACACCCCTGGGTGCCCCCAGCTCCCCGATGTCCCCTAACATCCCCATGTCCCCCAGAACCCTACAAGGACCGGGGTGCCCCCAGACCCCAGCCCCCCCCCCTCACCGTCCCACAGCAGAAGTCCGGCCCCCAGCCGTCCAGGCGGGTCTTGGGGCTGGCCCCCCGGGTCCCCACCAGGGTCACGGCGATGGAGTCGGCGGTGCCAGACCCGGGCTGGCTCCCAGTGTGCACCCGCACCCGGTATGAAGCCATAGCTGCCCGCCCCCGGCCCGCCGCGGCTTTAGGATGCCCCGAGACCCCGCCCCCTTAAAGCCCCGCCCCCTTAAAGCCCCGCCCATTTGAGTCACACCCGCTCGAGGCCCCGCCCCTTGAAACACCTACCCCTTGGAACACTGCCCCCAGTTGAGAAACCAACCCCTGGAGCCCCGCCCCATGAAGCCCCGCCCCCTTGAGCCCCGCCCCCCGAGGCCCCGCCCCTCCAGGCCCCGCCCCCTTGAGGCTCCACCCATTGGAACGCTGCCCCATTGGAACAGTGCCCATTGAGAAACCAACCCCTGGAGCCCCGCCCACCGAGGCCACGCCCACTGAGACCACGCCCCCGGGAATCCCGCCCTCGAAGCCCCGCCCGCTGGAGCCCCGCCCCTCGAGGCCCCACCCCTTGGAACGCTGCCCCATTGGAACACCGCCCATTGAGAAACCACCCCCTGGAGCCCCGCCCACTAAGGCCACGCCCCTCCGAGGCCACGCCCCCCGAAGTCACACCCACCTGAGGCCCCTCCCCCTGAAGCCCCGCCCCTTGAAACCGCTCCCCCACAGAACACCGCCCATTGAGAAAACAACCCCCGAGACCCCGCCCCCTTAAACCCCGCCCCCTTAAACCCCGCCCCCTCCAATCCCCGCCCCCTTTAAGCCACGCCCCCAAGACCCCGCCCACTCGGGTTCCCGCACCACGAGGCCCCGCCCCCCTTGAGGCCCCGCCCCCTTGAGACAGCGCCCCTCCCTCCCCTCCCCTCCTGGCTGCGGGCGTTGCTAGGGGCGTGGCCACGGGCGCGGCCCTCTCCGCCAAGCGCCGTGACGTCACTCCTCCCGGCCTCACCCTCCCCTACGCGCATGCGCGGGGCGGGGAGGGGTTGAGAGGGGAGGTGCTTCCGGGTTGGCCGCGGCGTCACTTCCGGCCCCGGCGCTTCCGGGCGCGATGGACCCGGAGTTCGACGACGTCGTGTCCGTGGAGGACCTGATGGTGAGGCCCCGCCGCCCGAGGCCCCGCCCACTCAGGCCACGCCCCCGGGCCTGACCACGCCCCCTCGGACCCCACGAGCCCGCTCCCCCGCTGCCCCCGGCCCCCCACGGGGCGCCGCGCCCCCTCCCCCTTCACTAGCCACGCCCCCGTGCTGACCACGCCCACCGCGACCACGCCCCCGCTTCCCCAAGCCACGCCCCCGGGGTCGCGCGTGGCCCCGCCCCCACTTGGCTCCGCCCCCAGCCCCACCAGCCCCGCCCGTTGGGTAGTGCTTAGCTCCGCCCCCACAGCTTAGGCCACGCCCCCTCACAGGACACGCCCCCTCCCAGAGCCCCGCCCCTCCTCGGGGTTCCCGGACCAGCCAAGCCCCTCCCTTAGCCACGCCCCCGGGGCTTGGCCCCGCCCCCAGCTCAGCTGCACAGGAGCCAAACCCCGCCTGGGCTCGACCACGCCCCTGGCCACGCCCCACCCGTGACCACGCCCCCTTCTGGCCACGCCCTCTTCTGGCCACGCCTCCTTTGCCCACCCCTCCCTACCCCACCCCCTCCCTGTGCCCAGCCCCACCCTGCCCCTTTCAAGCCCCGCCCTTCCTTAGCCACGCCCGCTTCTGACCACACCCCATCATTGACCACGCCCCCTCCGGCCACGCCCCTCCCGGCCACGCCCCTCCCCGTGCCCACTCCTCCCCATGCCCACCCCCAGACCCCACCCCCTCCCTGACCTCACCCCTCCTTGACCACGCCCTTCATTGACCACGCCCCCCGGCTACGCCCCCTCTGGCCCCGCCCCCTCCTCTGGCCCCGCCCCCAGGCCCTGGAGCGCCGCTACGCGGCCGAGAGCCGCTCGGGGGCCCCGTCCCGGGCCTGCACCTTCGAGTACGCCTGGGGGCTGCTGCGCAGCCCCTACGGGGCCGACGTGGCCAAGGGGCTGGCGCTGCTGCGAGGTACGGGGGGCTGTGGGGTCGGGGGGGTTTATAGGGTCGGGGGGTCGTGGGGGTGTTGTGGGGTCTGGGGGTTTTGGGGGGATGGGGGGTGTGGGGTTATGGGGGGGTTATGGGGGGATGGGGGGATGGGGGCTGGCGCTGCTGTGAGGTACGGGGGGGTTATAGGGTCGGGGGGTTTATAGGGTCGGGGGGTCGGGGGGGTTGTGGGGTCTGGGGGTTATGGGATTATGGGATTATGGGGGGGTTATGGGGTTATTGGGGGTTATGAGAGTATGGGGGGCTGGCGCTGCTGCAAGGTAAGGGGGGGCTGTGGGGTCGGGGGGTTATAGGGTCAGGGAGGTTGGGGGGTTATGGGGGGGTTATGGGGTTTTGGGGGAGTTATGGGGTCTGGGGGGCTGGTGCGCAGCCCCTACGGGGCCGACGTGGCCAAGGGGCTGGCGCTGCTGCGAGGTGCGGGGGGTTGTGGGGTCGGGGGGTGGTTATGGGGTCAGGGGGGTTGTGGGGGGGTTGTGGGGTCTGGGGAGTTATGGGGCAATTATGTGGTTTGGGGGGGTTATGGCGTTATGGGGGCTGGCGCTGCTGCGAGGTACGGGGGGTTGTGGGGTCGGGGGGTTATGGGGTTGGGGGGGTTATAGGGTCGGGGGGTTGGGGGGGTTATGGGGTCTGGGGGTTTTGGGGGGATGGGGGGGTATGGGGTTATGGGGGGTATTGGGGGGCTGGCACTGCTGTGAGGTATGGGGGGGTTATGGGGTTTGGGGGGCGTTTATAGGGTCTGGGGGGTTGTGGGGGGGTTATGGGGGTCTGGGGGGTTATGGGGGGTTATGGGGGGCTGGTGCTGCTGTGAGGTACGGGGGGTACGAGGGCGTTATGGGGTTTTGGGGGGTTGTGGGGTTGGGGGGGGCATGGGGAGTTATTGGGGGGATATGGGGGTCTGGGGGTTATGGGGTTATTGGGGGGTGTGGGGGATTCAGGGGATAGGGGGATATGGGGGAATGGGGGGGTTATTGGGGTCTGGGGGGTTATGGGGGGGGGTATGGGGGGGCTAGCACTGCTGCGAGGTGCGGGGGGGCACGGGGGGCTTGTGGGGTTTCGGGGGGTTATGGGGTTTCTGTTTGGGGTTATGGGGTCAGGGGGGTTGTGGGGGCATGGGGGGTTATTGGGGGGATAGGAGGTGTGGGGGGTTATGGGGGTATGGGGGGCTGGCACTGCTGCAAGGTTCCGGGGGGGGTTTTGGGGTTTTGGGGGGGGGTGGTTATGGGGTTTCTGTTTGGGTTTATGGGGTCAGGGGGTTGGGGGGTTATGGGGGGGGTTATGGGTCGTACGGAGGGATAGGGGGCTATGGGGTAGTATGGGGGGGGATAAGGGGCAGTATGGGGGCCCGGGGGGCCCCACACGCCCCGGTGTCCCCCGATGTCCCCGACGCCCCGCTGTGCCCCCCCCCAGAGCTGATGGCGGACGGGACGCCGGAGGAGAAGCGCGACTACGTGTACTACCTGGCCCTGGGCAACTACCGCCTGAAGGTGGGGACACGGGGACACAGGGACAGCGGGGACAGCGGGGGCATTGGGGACATTAGGGACATCGGGGGCATCGGGGGCATTGGGGGCATCGGGGTCATGGGGGGTGTTGGGGACATTGGGGACATTGGGGCCAAGGGGGGCGCTGGGGACACTGGGGACACGGGGACAGGGATGGGGACATCGGGGGGACACGGGGACATGGGGATCGGGGGCATCGGGGACATTGGGGACATGGCGGGCATCGGGGTCATGGGGGGTGTTGGGGACATCGGGGTCATGGGGACACTGGGGACGTGGGGGGCGTTGGGGACACGGCTGGGGGCTTTTGGGGCCACCCAGGACTGGCCCTCACAGTGTCCCCTCCCCTTTGTCCCCCCCGTGTCCCCCCCCATGTCCCCCACCATCACCCATGTCCCCTGTCCCCCTGTGTCCCCCCCATGTCCCCCATGTCCTCCCGTCCCCCCATGTCCCCCTCACGTCCCCTGACCCCCCATGTCCCCCCCATGTCCCCCCCATGTCCCCCCCATGTCCCCCCATGTCCCCCCCACGTCCCCATGTCCCCCCCATGTCCCCCCCATGTCCCCCCTGTGTCCCCCCCCCATGTCCCCATGTCTTCCTGTCCCCCCTATGACCCCCCCCCCGTGTTCCTCCATGTCCCCTGACCCCTGTGTCCCCCCCCATGACCCCCCCGGCCCCCCCATGTCCACCCGTGTCCCCCTGTCCCCCACATGTCCCCCCATGTCCCCCCCGTGTGTCCCTTGTCCCCCCCATGTTCCCCCCATGTCCCCCACGTCTTCGTGTCCCCCCCATGTCCCCTGACCCCCCCGTCCCCCTTATGTCCCCTGTCCCTCCTGTGTCCCTTGTCCCCCCCTCGTCCCCCCCATGTCCCCCTGTGTCCCCCCTGTGTCCCCCCCATGTCCCCCCCATGTCCCCATGTCCTCCTGTCCCCCCCATGACCCCCCCGTGTCCCTTCATGTCCCCTGACCCCCCCGTCCCCCCCATGTCCTTTGTCCCCCCCATATCCCCCCATGCCCCCCTGTGTCCCCTGACCCCGTGTCCCCCCCATGTCCCCCCATGTGTCCCCCATGTGTCCCCCATGTCCTCCTGTCCCCCCCATGTCCCCCCCATGTCCCCCCCATGTCCCTGTCCCCCCCGCCCCCCCCAGGAGTACGAGCGGGCCCTGGGCTACGTGGGGGCCCTGCTCCAGGCTGAGCCCCAGAACTCCCAGGGGCTGCGGCTGCAGCGCCACATCCGCGCCCGCATGCACCGAGGTGAGCGCCCGCAGCGCCCTATAGCGCTCTATAGCACCCTATAGCGCCCTATAGCGCCCGCAGCGCCCCCACAGCGCCCCAGAGCACCCTATAGCACCCCACAGTGCCCTATAGCACCCTATAGTGCCCCACAGCACCCTAGAGCACCCCACAGCACCCCACAGTGTCCTATAGTGCCCCACAGCGCCCTATAGCGCCCTATAGCACCCCACAGCGCCCTATAGCACCCCACAGCACCCTATAACACCCCACAGTGCCCCACAGCGCCCTATAGCACCCTATAGGGCCCCACAGCGCCCTATAGCACCCTGTAGGGCCCCACAGCGCCCTATAGCACCCTATAGCACGCCACAGTGCCCCATAGCGCCCCACAGCACCCCACAGCGCCCCACAGTGCCCTATAGCACCCTATAGTGACCCATAGTAACTCATAGCACCCTATAGCACCCCACAGCGCCCCACAGCACCCTATAGCACCCCACAGCACCCTATAGCACCCCATAGTGCCTGCACAGCACACCCACAGTGCCCCCACAGCACCCTATAGCGACCCACAGCATCCTATAGCACGCCCACAGTGCCCCACAGTGCCCCATCATGACCCACAGTGCCCCATGGTGCCCTATAGTGCCCTATAGCACCCCCACAGCGCCCCCTAGTGCCCTATAGCACCCCCACAGCCCTCCATAGTGACCCATAGCACCCCCACAGTGACCCCATAGTGCCCTACAGCACCCCCACAGTGACCCCATAGTGCCCCATAGCACCCCCACAGCACCCTCTAGTGCTCTATAGCACCCCTGTAACACCCCACAGCACCCCACAGCGCCCCCCAGCACCCAGGGGTGGTGGCGCGCCCCCACGCATGACGCGTCCTCACGTGTGTGTCCTGTGTCCCCTGTGTGTCCCCCAATGTCCCCGTGTCCCCCCCCCATTGTCCCCATGTGTCCCCAATGTCCCCATATCCCCCCCATGTCCCCCCAATGTCCATTTGTCCCCATGTCCCCCCCATGACCCCAAATGTCCCCATGTCCCCCCAATGTCCCCATGTCCCTACCATGTCCCCGTGTCCTCCCCTGTCCCCACCATGTCCTTGTGTCCCCCCCATGATCCCAAATGTCCCCATGTCCCCCCAATGTCCCCCTGTCCCCCCAGACGGGCTGCTGGGCGCGGCCATCGTGGGGGCGTGGCGCTGGGCGTGGCCGGCCTGGCCGGGCTGCTGGGATTGGCCATCTCCCGCGCCCGTCACTGACGTCACCGCGTCCCCAACGTCCCCGTGGGATCCCCAGATTGTCCCCAGTGTCCCCATGTCCCTGATGACCCCGATGTCCCCAACCCATCCCCAATGTCCCCAACCTGTCCTCGTGTCCCCAACGTCCCCAACCCGTCCTCAATGTCCCCAACCCGTCCCCAATGTCCCCAATGTCCCCAACCTGTCCTCGTGTCCCCAACGTCCCCAACCCATCCCCAATGTCCCCAACCTGTCCTCGTGTCCCCAACGTCCCCACCCCATCCCCAATGTCCCCAATGTCCCCAACCTGTCCTCGTGTCCCCAACGTCCCCAACCCGTCCTGTCCCCAATGTCCCCAACCTGTCCTCGTGTCCCCAACGTCCCCAACCCATCCCCAATGTCCCCAACCTGTCCTCGTGTCCCCAACGTCCCCACCCCATCCCCAATGTCCCCAATGTCCCCAACCTGTCCTCGTGTCCCCAACGTCCCCAACCCGTCCCCAATGTCCCCAACCTGTCCTCGTGTCCCCAACGTCCCCAACCCATCCCCAATGTCCCCAACCTGTCCTCGTGTCCCCAACGTCCCCACCCCATCCCCAATGTCCCCAATGTCCCCAACCTGTCCTCGTGTCCCCAATGTCCCCAACCCATCCCCAATGTCCCCAACCTGTCGTCGTGTCCCCAACGTCCCCAACCCGTCCTCAATGTCCCCAACCCGTCCCCAATGTTCCCAATGTCCCCAACTTGGCCCCAATGTCCCGAACCCACCCCCATTGTCCCCAACCTGTCCTCAATGTTCCCAATGTCCCCCACCCCATCCCCAATGTCCCCAACCCATCCCCATGTCCCCAACCCAACCCCGGTGTCCCCATTGTCCCCAACCCATCCCCAACCTGTCCCCAGCCTGTCCCCAATGTCCCCAACCTGTCTCCAATGTCCCCAACCCGTCCCCATTGTCCCCAACTTTTCCCCATGTCCCCATTGTCCCCAACCCGTCCCCAACGTCCCCAACCCATCCCCACGTCCCCAACCCCTCACTGTCCCCAAGTCCTGTGTCCCCTTGTCCCCAACACCCTCCCATTTCCCCATGTCCCCTCCCCGTGTCCCTGTCCCCCCTCCCCGGCCTCGGTGGCACAGTGACAACTTGGAGGTGGCAACGGCACGGTGACAATGCGGTGGTGATGACGATGATAAGGTGACAACGCGGTGACAACACGGAGGTGGCAATGACACGGTGGTGGCACAGTGGCAGCACAGTGAGGAAGGTGACAGTGTGGTGACAACGCGGTGGCATCACGGCTACCCTTGGGGACATCCTGGTGACATCCTGGTGACAACGCGGTGGCATCACGGCCACCCTTGGGGACATCCTGGTGACAAGACGAGGCACAGCAGTGGCACGGTGACACGGGGACGGTGGCAGAAGGACAGCGCGGTGACACGATGGTGACATGGTGGGGACAACGTGGGGGCAACGGCGACAAGCCGGGGATGACGTATGGTGACAAGCTGGGGACAACGTGGGGACAACGTGACGGCGGCAACATGGGGACAACGCGGTGGCACCGCAGGGACAAGGCGGTGACGACGGCGGCGCGGTGGCAGCGTGGTGACACGAGGGACACCGGCAGGGGACACGCGAGTCCCCCGCAGCCCCCAGTGCCTTGGGGACAGCCCCGAGGTCCCCGTGCCTTGGGGACAGCTGCGTCCCCTCCGTCCCCCCCTGTAAATAATAAAGCAGCGCGGGCTCGGGGCATGCTTGTCCTTGTCACTGTGCTTGTCCCCAAACTGTCCCTGCCCCATCCCCATCCTGTCCCTGTCCCCATCCTGTCCCCATCCCCATCCTGTCCCTGTCCTGTCCTTGTCCCCATCCCCGTCCTTGTCCCTGTCCCCATCCCCATCCTGTCCCCATCCCCATCCTGTCCTAGTCCCTGTCCTGTCCTTGTCCCCGTCCCCGTCCTTGTCCCTGTCGAATCCTGTCCCCACCCTGTCCCTGTCCCCATCCCAATCCCTGTCCCAATTTTGTCCCAATCTTGTCCCCACCCTGTCCCTGTCCCCATCCCGTTCCCATCCTGTCCTTGTCCCTATCCCTGTCCCAATCCTGTCCCCATCCTGTCCCCAGTCCCGTCTCTTGTCCCCATCCATGTCCTTGTCCCCATCCTGTCCCTGTCCCCGTCCTGTCCCTGTCCCCATCCCAATCCTGTCCCCACCCTGTCCCTGTGCCCATTCCAATCCCTGTCCCAGTTCTGTCCCCATCCTGTCCCCATCCCTGTCCCCATCCTATCCTTGTCCCCATCCCAATCTTGTCCCCATCCTGTCCCTGTCCTTGTCCCCATCCCAATCCTGTCCCCATCCATGTCCCCATCCTGTCCCTGTCCCTATCCTGTCCTTGTCCCCGTCCCAATCCTGTCCCCATCCTGTCCTTGTCCCTATCCCATCCCCATCCTGTCCCCATCCCTGTCCTTGTCCCTGTCCCCATCCTGTCCCCGTCCCCCCACCCGCGGGTGCCGGGCGCGTGCCGAGCACCCAGCCGGACGCTGCCGCTTCCGATGACGCCGCCGGTGACACCCTTGGGGACATGGCGGGGGGGGAACAGGACCCCATATACAGGGAGGACACCGGGAGGGGCCCTGTTGGGGTCCCATGGCCCCCCAGTGTCCCCGTCACTCTCCCCGTCACTGTCCCCGTCATTGTCCCCGTGTCCCCGTCACTGTCCCCGTGTCCCCGCCACCGGCGTCAACAGGAAGGGGCCGGGGGGGGCGCAGGAAGGGTGGGGGCGGACGCGGCCCCCGCAGGAAGGGGCCCGGGGGCCGGGGGCACCTCGCCCTGGGGGGGACCCACGGGGGGAGCAGGGGGAGCAGCGCCGCCAGCGCCCCGTGGAGCCCGTTGTCCTATGGGGTCATAGCCCCATTGACCCCATTGCCCTATAAACCCCATTGCCCTATGGGGTCATCCCCCATGGAGCCGTCACCCCATGGACCCCATTGTCGCATGGGGTCATCGCCCCATAGACCCCATTGTGCCATGGAGCCCATTGTCCTATAGAACCCGTTGCCCCATGGATCCTTCACCCCATAGACCCCATCCCCCATAGATCCTTCACCCCATAGACCCCATCACCCCATAGACCTGCGGCCCCATAGACCCCATCACCCCGTAGACCCCATAAACCCCATTCCCCATTAATCCATCACCCCATGGATCCTTCACCCCATAGACCCCATAGACCCCATCACCCCATAGCTCTGTCACCCCATAGATCCATCACCCCATAGCCCCCATTGCCCCATAGGCCCCATAGACCCCATCACCCCATAGATCTGTGACACCATAGGCCCCATAGACCCCATCACCCCATAGACCCCATTACCCCATAGATCTGTGGCCCCATAGACCCCATCACCCCATAAACCCCATTCCCCATGGAGCCATCACCCCATGGATCCTTCACCCCATAGATCCGTCACCCCATAAACCCCATTCCCCCAAACCCCACTCCCCACCCCCCTTTTATCCCCCCCCCCGTGTCTCCCCCTATTGTCCCCACCCCCCGCCCCCCCTTTGTCCCCACCCCTCCCCCCCCCCCCCGAGGCCACTGCCGCTGCCACCGCCGCCACGGGCGCCGTGAGTCCTCGTGTCCCCGCGCGCTGCCACCCCCTGTCCCCGACCCCGAGACCCCCTGTCCCCATCCTGTCCCCGGTGTCCCCATCCCGACCCCGAGACCCTGGCATTCCTGACCCCGGTGTCCCCAGCCCCGACCTCGGTGTCCCCAACCCCGAGACTCCGGTGTCCCCTTGAGCGTCCCCCAGCCGAGACCCCGGTGTCCCCTTGATTGTCTCCAACCCCAATCCCGGTGTCCCCTTCATTGTCCCCAACCCCGACCCTGGTGTCCCCTTGAGTGTCCCCAGCTGAGACCTCTGTGTCCCCCCAAGTGTCCCCAACCCCAGTGTGCCCTTGATTATCCCCAACCCCGAATCCGGTGTCCCCAGCTGAGACCCCGGTGTCCCCTCGAGTGTCCCCATCCCAACCCTCGGTGTCCCCAACCCCAACCCCAGTGTCCCCTCGATTGTCCCCTTGAGTGTCCCCAATCCCAGTGTCCCCAACCCTGTGACCCTCTGTGTCCCCAACCCCGGTGTCCCCTCGAGTGTCCCCAACCCCGGTGTCCCCAACCCTGAGACCCCCGGTGTCCCCAGCCGAGCCCCCAGTGTCCCCAACCCCAGTGTCCCCAACCCCCGTGTCCCCCCGAGTGTCCCCAACCCCGGTGTCCCCGACCCCGGTGTCCCCGTCCCCGATGCCCCCTGCGCCCCCGCCCTGGGCTGGGGGTGGCCCTGGGGGTGGCCGCGGGCGCCGTGGGGTGGGCGCTGCTGGTGGCCTCCCTGCCCCACGGCGCCTGGGGGTGGCGGGGGCCAGGCCACCGCCGTGGCCGCCGTCACCGTCACCCGCGGGCTCTGGAGCGACTGCGCCACCGACGCCACCGGGGTGACGTCCTGCGTGCCCCTCGTGTCCCTGCTCACCCTGCCCGGTGAGGGGTTATGGGGTTTGGGGGGGGGATATGGGGGATGTAGGGACATTGGGGACATTGAGGGGACATGGGGAAATGGGGGGATATAGGGGATATGGCATCGTGGGGGGGATATGGGAGGGATATGGGGACATGGGGTGGATACGGGGGATATGGGGTCATGGGGGATATGGGGACATTGGGGACACTGGGGGGACATGGAAGGGATATGGGGGATATAGGGACATTGGGGACATTGGGGGGACATGGGGAAATGGGGGAGATATGGGGGATATGGGGTCGTGGGGGATATGGGGACATTGGGGACATTGGGGGGACATGGGGACATGTGGGGTGTGGGGGTGTGGGGTGGCATCCTGCATGCCCCTCGTGTCCCTGCTCACCCTGCCCAGTGAGGGGTTATGGGGTTTGGGGAGGGGGGATATGGGGGATTTAGGCTCATCGGGGGGGCATGGGGCCATGGGGGGGTATGGGGTGATATGGGGGCTAAGGGGGACCATGGGGCTATGGGGGGACCATGGGCGGGTCATGGGGCGGGGGGGGGGCGCTATGGGGTCATGAAGGGGCTATGGGGTGCTATGGGGCTATGGGGGGCATGGGGCTATGGTGGGAGTATGGGGCGATATGGGGGCTATGGGAGGGCTATGGGGGGTCATGGGGCCATGGGGGTCCCTGACCCCCCCCCCCCCCCCCCAGGATACCTGCAGGGCAGCCGGGCGCTGGCTCTGGGGGCCGCGGTGCTGGGGGCCCCGGGGCCGCTGCTGCCCCTCCTGGGGGCTGCGGGGGGCAACGGCGGGGCCGGGCCGCGGGGGGGTCCTGCTGCTGCTGGCCGGTACGGGGGGGCACGGGGGGGGCACGGGGGTGCGTTGAGGGGGGTTATGGGGGGCTATGGGAGGCTATGGGGGGGCAAAGGAGCTATGGGGAAGAGTGTGGGGGGTTATGGGGGGGTTATGGGGTCTGGGGGGGGGGCATGGGGAGGGTATGGGGGGCCATGGGCGATGGGGGGGCATGGGGGGCAATGGGGGGCTCATTGGGAGGGGCATGGGGGGCTATGGGGGGTTATGGGGGGTTGTGGGGGGGGGCAAAGGGGCTGTGGGGAGGGGTGTGGGGGAGCTATGGGGGGGCTATGGGGGGGCTATGGGGGTTGGGGGGGGGCACGGGGGGGGCACAGGGGGGCACGGGGGGGCACAGGGAGCTATGGGGGGGCCATGGAGGGCTATGGGGGGGTTGCGGGGGGTTATGGGGGGACTAGGGGCAGTTTATAGGGGATTATAGGGGGCTACGGGGGGGCTCATAGGGGGCTATGGGGGGGTTACGGGGGGCTGGGGGGGGGGGTTACAAGGGGTTCGGGAGGGGGTCTGGGGCCTGCACCCATGGGTGCCCCCCCCGTGCCCCCCCCCCCCCTTCCCCAGGTCTGGGGGCGCTGGGGGCGGCCGCATGGTTCGGGGCCGCCGTCAGCCAGGAGTTCTTCGACCCCCAGCACGCGGGCGTCAGGTGGGGGGGGGGGGGGGGGGAAATTGTGGAGGGGAAGGGGGGAGGTTCATTGTGGGTTATGGGGGGGCATGGGGGGGGTCTCGTGGGGGGGCAAGGGGGTGGGGGGTCCAATGGGGGGGGGCGTGGGGGGGAGGGGGGGTTTGGGGGGGTTTGGGGGGGGCTGTGAGGGGGTATGGGGGGGTAAGGGGGTGCGGGGGGGTCTCAAGGAGGGGTCAGGGTGATTGGGGGTTCCCATGGGGGGGGGGTTGGAGGTGGGGGGGGGGGTCCGGGGAATTTGGGGGGAGGGTCAGAGTGGTCGGGGGGTCTGGAGGGGAATGGGGTGGTCCCACGGGGGACCCCGCCCCCTGAAACCCCGCCCCCTGAAACCCCGCCCCTCCAATCCCCGCCCCCTTTAAGCCCCGCCCCCAAGACCCCGCCCACTCGGGTTCCCGTACCACGAGGCCCCGCCCCCTTGAGGCCCCGCCCCCTCGAGACCGCGCCCCTCCCTCCCCTCCCCTCCTGGCTGCGGGCGTTGCTAGGGGCGTGGCTAACGCCGTTGCTATGGGCGTGGCTACGCCCGCCGCCTTACGCGTTGCTATGCGCGTTGCTAGGGGCGTGGCCACGGGCGCGGCCCTCTCCGCCAAGCGCCGTGACGTCACTCCTCCCGGCTTCACCCTCCCCTACGCGCATGCGCGGGGCGGGAAGGGGTTGAGAGGGGAGGTGCTTCCGGGTTGGCCGCGGCGTCACTTCCGGCCCCGGCGCTTCCGGTTGCGATGGATCCGGAGTTCGACTACGTCGTATCCGTGGAGGACCTGATGGTGAGGCCCCGCCCCCCGAGGCCCCCGCGCTCAGGCCGCGCCCCCGGGCCTGAGCACGTCCCCTAGGACCCCCGAGCCCCCTCCCCCGCTGCCCCCCGCCCCCCGGGAGCGCCTCGGCCCCTCCCCCTTCACTAGCCACGCCCCCTTGCTGACCACGCCCACCGCGACCACGCCCCCGCTTTCCCAAGCCACGCCCCCCGAGGTCGCGCGTGGCCCCGCCCCCACTTGGCCCCGCCCCCAGCCCCCCCAGCCCCGCCCGTTGGCTCCGTTAGCCCCGCCCCCACAGCTTAGGCCCCGCCCCCACAGGCCACGCCCCCTCACAGCCCCCAGCCCTTCCTCGGGGTTCCCGGACAAGCCCCGCCCCTCCCCTTAGCCCCGCCCCCTTGGCCCCGGCCCCGCCCCCAGCTCAGCAGCACAGGAGCCAAACCCCGCCCGGGCCCCTGGCCACGCCCCACACGTGACCGCGCCCCCTTCTGGCCACGCCCCCTTTGCCCACCCCTCCAAGTGCCCACCCCCAGACCCCGCCCCGACCACGCCCCCTTGCGACCACGCCCCTCTGTGCCCACCCCCTCCCCCTCCCCGTGCCCACCCCCCACTGTGCCCCTTCTAAGCCCCTCCCCTTCTTAGCCACACCCCGTGACCACGCCCCTTCTGACCTCGCCCCCTCATAGCCACACCCGTCGGAGGCCACGCCCCCTCCCGGCCACGCCCCTCCCCATGCCCACCCCTCCCCATGCCCACCCCCAGACCCCACGCCCCTCCCTGACCTCACCCCTCCTTGACCACGCCCCTCAATGACCACGCCCCTCCCCGACCACGCCCCCTCCGGCCACGCCCCCTCTGGCCCCGCCCCCTCCTCTGGCCCCGCCCCCAGGCCCTGGAGCGCCGCTACGCGGCCGAGAGCCGCTCGGGGGCCCCGTCCCGGGCCTGCACCTTCGAGTACGCCTGGGGGCTGGTGTGCAGCCCCTACAGGGCCAATGTGGCCAAGGGGCTGGCGCTGCTGCAAGGTGCAGGGGGGTTATGGGGTCGGGGGGTTTATAGGGTCGGGGGGGTTGGGGGGGGTTGTGGGGTCAGGGGGTATTAGGGGGATATGGGGGTCTGGGGGATTATGGGGTTATGGGGGGGTTATGGGGGGCTGGCGCTGCTGCGAGGTGCGGGGGGGTTATGAGGTGCGGGGGGTTATAGGGTCGGGGGGGTGTTATAGGGTCGGGGGGTTGTGGGGGGGTTATGGGGTCCAGGCGGTTATGGGGGGGTTATGGGGGTCTGGGGGCTGGTGCGCAGCCACTACGGGGCCGACGTGGCCAAGGGGCTGGCGCTGCTGCGAGGTACGGGGGGGTTATGGGGTCGGGGGGGTTATAGGGTCGGGGGGGTCGGGGGGGTTGTGGGGTCTGGGGGTTATGGGGTTATGGGGGCGTTATGGGGTCATTGGGGGTTATGGGAGTATGGGGGGGCTGGCGCTGCTGCGAGGTAAGGGGGGCTGTGGGGTTTCGGGAGGGTTATGGGGTCGGGGGGGGTTATAGGATCGGGGGGTTGGGGGGGTTGTGGGGTCAGGGGGGTATTGGGGGGATATGGGGGGTCTGGGGGGTTATGGGGTTATGGGGGGGTTATGGGGTTATGGGGGGGTTATGGGGTCTGGGGGCTGGTGTGCAGCCCCTACGGGGCCGACGTGGCCAAGGGGCTGGCGCTGCTGCGAGGTAAGGGGGGTTATGGGGTCAGGGGGGGGTTTATAGGGTCGGGGGGTTGGGGGGGGTTGTGGGGTCAGGGGGGGTATTGGGGGCATATGGGGGTCTGGGGGGTTATGGGGTTATGGGGGGGTTATGGGGGGCTGGCGCTGCTGCGAGGTGCGGGGGGCTGTGGGGTCCGGGGGGGTTATGGGGTCGGGGGGGGTTATAGGGTGAGGGAGGTTGGGGGGTTATGGGGGAGTTATGGGGTCCGGGGGCTGGTGCGCAGCCCCTATGGGGCCGACGTGGCCAAGGGGCTGGCGCTGCTGCGAGGTACGGGGGGTTATGGGGTCGGGGGGGGGTTTATAGGGTCGGGGGGCATTATAGGGTCAGGGGTGTTGTGGGGGTGTTGTGGGGTCTGGGGGGTTATGGGGCGATTATGGGGTTTATGGGGTTATTGGGGGGGTTATTGGGGGGGGGGGCTATGGGGTTTTGGGGGGGTTGTTGGAGTCTGGGGGTTATGGGGGGTTATGGGGGCATAGGGGAGGTTATTGGGGTCTGGGGGTTGTGGGGGCTATGGGGGAGGATACGGGGCAGTATGGGGGTCCGGGGGGCCCCACACGCCCCCGGTGTCCCCCGCTGTCCCCAACGCCCCTGCTGTGCCCCCCCCCCCCCCCCAAGAGCTGATGGCGGATGGGACACCGGAGGAGAAGCGCGACTACGTGTACTACCTGGCCCTGGGCAACTACCGCCTGAAGGTGGGGACACGGGGACACGGGGGGACACGGGGACATGGGGGACATCGGGGTCATCGGGGTCATCGGGGTCATCGGGGTCATGGGGGACATCGGGGTCATGGGGGGTGTTGGGGACATTGGGGCCACGGGGGGCGTTGGGGACATGGCCGGGGGGGCTTTTGGGGCCACCTGGGGCTGGGTGACACCGGCAGGACAAAGGGGACGCTGGCCCTCACGGTGTCCCCTCCCCTTGTCCCCCCGTGTCCCCCCATGTCCCTGTCCCCCCCGTGTCCCCCCATGTCCCTGTCCCCCCCGTGTCCCCCCCCCATATCCCCCCATGTCCCCCCATGTCCCCTGACCCCCCCGTCCACCCTCTGTCCCCTGTCCCTCCCGTGTCCCTTGTCCCCCCCATGCCCCCCATGTCCCCCCCCATGTCCCCCCGTGTCCCCCCCTTGTCCCCCCCATGTCCCCCCCGTCCCCCCCATGTCCCCTGTCCCCCCCATGTGTCCCCCATGTCCTCCTGTCCCCCCCGTCCCCCCATGTCCCTGTCCCCCCCGCCCCCCCAGGAGTACGAGCGGGCCCTGGGCTACGTGGGGGCCCTGCTCCAGGCTGAGCCCCAGAACTCCCAGGGGCTGCGGCTGCAGCGCCACATCCGCGCCCGCGTTCGCCGAGGTGAGCGCCCCGCAGCGCCCTATAGCGCCCTATAGCGCCCCACAGCGACCCCATAGTGCCCTACAGCGCCCCACAGAGCCCCATAGAGTCTCATAGCACCCCCATAGCACCCGCACAGCACCCTATAGCGCCCTATAGCACCCCCACAGCGCCCCATAGTGCCCTATAGCACCCCCACAGTGACCCCATAGCACCCTATAGCACCCCCACAGCGACCCCATAGTGCCCTACAGCACCCTACAGTGCCCCATAGAGTCTCATAGCACCCCCATAGCACCCGCACAGCACCCTATAGCGCCCTATAGCACCCCCACAGCGCCCCATAGTGCCCTATAGCACCCCCACAGTGACCCCATAGTGCCCCATAGCACCCCCACGGCGCCCTATAGTGCCCTACAGCGCCCCACAGAGCCCTACAGAGTCTCATAGCACCCCCATAGCACCCCCACAGCACCCTATAGCGCCCTATAGCACCCCAACAGCGCCCCATAGTGACCCATAGCACCCCCACAGCACCCTATAGCACCCCCACAGCACCCTATAGCGCCCTATAGCACCCCCGCAGCACCCCATAGTGCCCCACAGCACCCCCACAGCCCCCTATAGCACCCCCACAGCACCCTATAGCACCCTATAGCACCCCAACAGTGCCCCATAGTGCCCCATAGCACCCCCACAGCACCCTATAGCACCCTATAGCACCCCCGCAGCGCCCCATAGTGACCCATAGCACCCCCACGGCACCCCATAGCGCCCCCAGCACCCAGGGGTGGTGGCGCGCCCGCACGCGTGACGCGTCCTCACGTGTGTGTTCTGTGTCCCCTGTGTGTCCCCCAATGTCCCCGTGTCCCCCCCATTGTCCCCATGTGTCCCCAATGTCCCCATATCCCCCCCATGTCCCCCCAATGTCCACTTGTCCCCATGGCCCCCCATGACCCCAAATGTCCCCATGTCCCCCCCAATGTCCCCGATGTCCCCCCAATGTCCCCCCGTCCCCCCCATGTCCCTGATGTCCCCATGTCCCTACCATGTCCCCATGTCCTCCCCATGTCCCCACCATGTCCTTGTGTCCCCCCCATGACCCCAAATGTCCCCATGTCCCCCCCAATGTCCCCCTGTCCCCCCCAGACGGGCTGCTGGGCGTGGCCATCGTGGGGGGCGTGGTGCTGGGCGTGGCCGGCCTGGCCGGGCTGCTGGGATTGCTCATCTCCCGCGGCCGTCACTGATGTCACCGCGTCCGCAACGTCCCCGCGGGGGCCCCGTGGGATCCCCAGATTGTCCCCAGTGTCCCCGTGTCCCTGATGACCCCGATGTCCCCAACCCGTCCCCAATGTCCCCAACTTGTCCTCGTGTCCCCAACATCCCCAACCCGTCCTCAATGTCCCCAACCCGTCCCCAATGTCCCCAATGTCCCCAACTTGTCCTCGTGTCCCCAACGTCCCCAACCCATCCCCAATGTCCCCAACCCGTCCTCAATGTCCCCAATGTCCCCAGTGTCCCCAACCCATCCCCAATGTCCCCAGCCTGTCCTCGTATCCCCAACGTCCCCAACCCGTCCTCAATGTCCCCAACCCATCCCCAATGTCCCCAATGTCCCCAACTTGTCCTCGTGTCCCCAACGTCCCCAACCCATCCCCAACGTCCCCAACCCATCCCCAATGTCCCCAACTTGCCCCCATGTCCCCAACCCGTCCCCATTGTCCCCAACTTGTCTTCGAGTCCCCAGTGTCCCCAACCCATCCCCAACGTCCCCAACCCATCCCCAATGTCCCCAACTTGCCCCCATGTCCCCAACCCGTCCCCATTGTCCCCAACTTGTCTTCGAGTCCCCAATGTCCCCAACCCGTCCCCAACGTCCCCAACCCATCCCCAATGCCCCCAACTTGTCCCCATGTCCCCAACCCGTCCCCATTGTCCCCAACTTGTCTTCGAGTCCCCAATGTCCCCAACCCGTCCCCAACGTCCCCAACCCATCCCCAATGCCCCCAACTTGTCCCCATGTCCCCATTGTCCCCAACCCGTCCCCAAACTGTCCTCGTGTCCTCGATGTCCCCAACCCATCCCCATCCTGTCCCCAACCTGTCCCCATGTCCCCATTGTCCCCAACTTGTCCCCAACTTGTCCCCAACCCGTCCCCATGTCCCCGTTGTCCCCAATCCAACCCCAATGTCCCCAACTTGCCCCTATGTCCCCAACCCGTCCCCAACGTCCCCAACCCATCCCCACGTCCCCAACCCCTCACTGTCCCCAAGTCCTGTGTCCCCTTGTCCCCAACACCCTCCCATTTCCCCATGTCCCCTCCCCGTGTCCCTGTCCCCCCTCCCCGGCCTTGGTGGCACAGTGACAACTTGGAGGCGACGACGACACGGTGACAATGCGGTGGTGACAGCGATGATAAGGTGACAACGCGGTGACAACACGGAGGT
Source organism: Anser cygnoides (assembly GCF_040182565.1). NCBI lineage: Eukaryota > Metazoa > Chordata > Aves > Anseriformes > Anatidae > Anser > Anser cygnoides. Next base: position 1,573,436 of record NC_089903.1, on the reverse strand, counting down.
GACAATGACACGGTGGTGGCAGCACAGTGAGGACGGTGACAGCGTGGTGACAACGCGGTGTCATCACGGCCACCCTTGGGGACATCCTGGTGACAAGACGAGGCACAGCAGTGGCACGGTGACACGGGGACGGTGGCAGAAGGACAGCGCGGTGACACGATGGTGACAAGCTGGGGACAACGTGGGGACAACGTGACGGCGACAACGTGGTGACAACGCGGTGGCACCGCAGGGACAAGGCGGTGACGACGGCGGCGCGGTGGCAGCGCGGTGACACGAGGGACACCAGCAGGGGACACGCGAGTCCCCCGCAGCCCCCCAGTGCCTTGGGGACAGCCCCGAGGTCCCCGTGCCTTGGGGACAGCCGCGTCCCCTCCGTCCCCCTGTAAATAATAAAGCAGCGCGGGCTCGGGGTGTGCTTGTCCTTGTCACTGTGCTCGTCCCCAAACTGTCCCTGCCCCATCCCCGTCCTGTCCCCGTCCCCGATCTGTCCCTGTTCCTGTCCCCAACCTCTCCTTGTCCCTGTCCCCATCCCCATCCTGTCCCCATCCCCATCCTGTCCTAGTCCCTGTCCTGTCCTTGTCCCCGTCCCCGTCCTTGTCCCTGTCCCAATCCTGCCCCACCCTGTTTGCCCCATAGACCCCCCCACATACCCCATCACCCCATAGATCTGTGACCCCCATGGATCCTTCACCCCATGGACCCCATTGCCCCGCAGACCCCAGAGACCCAATCACCCCATAAACCCCCCGTTCCCATTAATCCAGCACCCCACAGACCCCATCACCCCACAGACCCCACCACCCCACAGATCTGTGACCCCAGAGATCTGTCACCCCATAGCCCCCACAGACCCCACAGTCACCCCACAGACCCCATTCCCCCAAACCCCACACCCCATCCCCCCTATTTATCCCTCCCTCTTCCCCCCCCCTTTATCCCACCCCCTTTATCCCCCCCCTTGTCCCCACCCCTCCCCGTCCCCATAAAGCCGCCCCCCCGAGGCCACCGCCGCTGCCACCGCCGCCACGGGCGCCGTGAGTCCTCGTGTCCCCACGCGCTGCCACCCCCTGGCCCCGACCCCGAGACCCCCTGTCCCCAACCCCAACCCCCGTGTCCCCGACCCCAAGACCCCGGTGTCCCCAACCCTGACCTCGGTGTCCCCTCGAGCGTCCCTGACCCCGGTGTCCTTGACCCCGACCTCGGTGTCCCCAACTGAGACCCCGCTGTCCCCGTCCCCGGTGTCCCCATCCCGTCCCTGGTGTCCCCAACCCTGGTGTCCCCGACCCCGGTGTCCCCAACCCCATCCCCGGTGTCCCCATCCTGACCCCAGTGTCCCCAGCCGAGACCCTGGTGTCCCCAACCCCGAGACCCAGTGTCCCCATCCCGACCCCGGTGTCCCCTCGCGTGTCCCCAGCTCCAACCCTGGTGTCCCCTCAAGTGTCCCCTTGGCTGTCCCCATCCCGACCCCAGTGTCCCCAACCTTGAGACCCTCGGTGTCCCCAACCAAGCCCCCAGTGTCCCCCCGAGTGTCCCTGACCCCAAACTCAGTGTCCCCTCAATTGTCCCCAACCCCAACCCCAGTGTCGCCAGCCCCCGGTGTCCCCAACCCTGAGACCCTCGGTGTCCCCAGCTGAGCCCCGGTATCCCCCTGAGTGTCCCCATCCCAACCCCGGTGTCCCCAACCCCGAGACCCTCAGTGTCCCCAACCCCGGTGTCCCCAACCCCGAGACCCTCAGTGTCCCCAGCCCCGGTGTCCCCAACCCCGGTGTCCCCAACCCCGGTGTCCCCCGAGTGTCCCCAGCCCCGGTGTCCCCAACCCCAGTTTCCCCAACCCCGGTGTCCCCCCGAGTGTCCCCAGCCCCGGTGTCCCCAACCCCGGTGTCCCCCCGAGTGTCCCCAGCCCCGGTGTCCCCAACCCCAGTGTCCCCCGAGTGTCCCCAGCCCCGGTGTCCCCAGCCCCGGTGTCCCCAACCCCGGTGTCCCCAACCCCAGTGTCCCCCGAGTGTCCCCAACCCCAGTGTCCCCCCGACTGTCCCCAGCCCCGGTGTCCCCAACCCCGGTGTCCCCAACCCCGGTGTCCCCCGAGTGTCCCCAACCCCGGTGTCCCCGACCCCGGTGTCCCCGTCCCCGATGCCCCCTGCGCCCCCGCCCTGGGCTGGGGGGTGGCCCTGGGGGTGGCCGCGGGCGCCGTGGGGTGGGCGCTGCTGGTGGCCTCCCTGCCCCACGGCGCCTGGGGGTGGCGGGGGCCAGGCCACCGCCGTGGCCGCCGTCACCGTCACCCGCGGGCTCTGGAGCGACTGCGCCACCGACGCCACCGGGGTGACGTCCTGCGTGCCCCTCGTGTCCCTGCTCACCCCTGCCCGGTGAGGGGTTATGGGGTTTGGGGGGGGGGGGATATGGGGGATTTAGGGACATCGGGGACACTGGGGGGACATGGGGACAAGGGGGGATATGGGGGATATGGGGTCGTGGGGGGGATATGGGGACATTGGGGACACTGGGGAGGATATGGGGACGTGGGGGGGGTCTGGGGGTGTTGGGGGGACATGGGGCCTGTGGGGACACAGGGGGCTTTGGGGGGACATGGGGGGTACTTTGGGGCACACAGAGGGACATGGGGGGGACAACATGGGGGGGGCTACGGGGACATATGGGGACATGGGGAGGGGGCCACAGGGCCGGGGGGGCTATGGGGCCATGGGGGGCTCTGGGAGGACTATGGGGTCATGGAGGGGCTATGGGGGGCCATGGGGCTATGGGGGGCATGGGGCCATGGGGGGTGCTCTCGGGGGGCTCTGGGGGGTCATGGGGCTATGGGGGGGCCATGGGGCTATGGGGAGGGCATGGGGCCATGGGGGGGGGTGCTCTCGGGGGGCTCTGGGGGGTCAGGGGGCTATGGGGAGGCCGTGGGGCTATGGGGGGGCATGGGGTCCCTGACCCCCCCCCCCCCCCAGCATACCTGCAGGGCAGCCGGGCGCTGGCTCTGGGGGCCGCGGTGCTGGGGGCCCCGGGGCCGCTGCTGCCCCTCCTGGGGGCTGCGGGGGGCAACGGCGGGGCCGGGCCGCGGGGGGTCCTGCTGCTGCTGGCCGGTACGGGGGGGCACGGGGGGGGCACGGGGGGGTGCGTTGAGGGGGTTATGGGGGGCTATGGGAGGCTATGGGGGGCAAAGGAGCTATGGGGAGGAGTGTGGGGGGTTATGGGGGGGTTATGGGGTCTGGGGGGGGCATGGGGAGGGTATGGGGGGGCCATGGGCGATGGGGGGGGCATGGGGGGCAATGGGGGGCTCATTGGGAGGGGCATGGGGGGCTATGGGGGGTTATGGGGGGTTGTGGGGGGGGCAAAGGGGCTGTGGGGAGGGGTGTGGGGGAGCTATGGGGGGCTATGGGGGGGGCTATGGGGGTTGGGGGGCACGGGGGGGCACAGGGGGGCACGGGGGGGCACAGGGAGCTATGGGGGGGCCATGGAGGGCTATGGGGGGGGTTGCGGGGGGTTATGGGGGGCTAGGGGCAGTTTATAGGGGATTATAGGGGGCTACGGGGGGGCTCATAGGGGGCTATGGGGGGGTTACGGGGGCTGGGGGGGTTACAAGGGGTTCGGGAGGGGGTCTGGGGCCTGCACCCATGGGTGCCCCCCCCCCCCCATGCCCCCCCCCCCCCTTCCCCAGGTCTGGGGGCGCTGGGGGCGGCCGCATGGTTCGGGGCCGCCGTCAGCCAGGAGTTCTTCGACCCCCAGCACGCGGGCGTCAGGTGGGGGGGGGGGGGGGGGCGGGGGGGCACGGGGGGGGGGGCACGCGGGGGTCATCTGGGGGGGGGCGGGGGGGCGGGGGGGAAATTGTGGAGGGGAAGGGGGGAGGTTCATTGTGGGTTATGGGGGGGCATGGGGGGGTCTCGTGGGGGCAAGGGGGTGGGGGGTCCAATGGGGGGGGCGTGGGGGGGAGGGGGGGGGGGGGGTTTGGGGGGGGCTGTGAGGGGGTATGGGGGGGGTAAGGGGGTGCGGGGGGGGGGGTCTCAAGGAGGGGTCAGGGTGATTGGGGGGTTCCCATGGGGGGGGGTTGGAGGTGGGGGGGGGGGGGGTCCGGGGAATTTGGGGGAGGGTCAGAGTGGTCGGGGGGTCTGGAGGGGAATGGGGTGGTCCCACGGGGGACCCCGCCCCCTGAAACCCCGCCCCCTGAAACCCCGCCCCCTCCAATCCCCGCCCCCTTTAAGCCCCGCCCCCAAGACCCCGCCCACTCGGGTTCCCGTACCACGAGGCCCCGCCCCCTTGAGGCCCCGCCCCTCGAGACCGCGCCCCTCCCTCCCCTCCCCTCCTGGCTGCGGGCGTTGCTAGGGGCGTGGCTAACGCCGTTGCTATGGGCGTGGCTACGCCCGCCGCCTTACGCGTTGCTATGCGCGTTGCTAGGGGCGTGGCCACGGGCGCGGCCCTCTCCGCCAAGCGCCGTGACGTCACTCCTCCCGGCTTCACCCTCCCCTACGCGCATGCGCGGGGCGGGAAGGGGTTGAGAGGGGAGGTGCTTCCGGGTTGGCCGCGGCGTCACTTCCGGCCCCGGCGCTTCCGGTTGCGATGGATCCGGAGTTCGACAACGTCGTATCCGTGGAGGACCTGATGGTGAGGCCCCGCCCCCCGAGGCCCCCGCGCTCAGGCCGCGCCCCCGGGCCTGAGCACGTCCCCTAGGACCCCCCGAGCCCCCTCCCCGCTGCCCCCCGCCCCCCGGGAGCGCCTCGGCCCCTCCCCTTCACTAGCCACGCCCCCTTGCTGACCACGCCCACCGCGACCACGCCCCCGCTTTCCCAAGCCACGCCCCCCGAGGTCGCGCGTGGCCCCGCCCCCACTTGGCCCCGCCCCCAGCCCCCCCAGCCCCGCCCGTTGACTCCGTTAGCCCCGCCCCCACAGCTTAGGCCCCGCCCCCACAGGCCACGCCCCCTCACAGCCCCCAGCCCTTCCTCGGGGTTCCCGGACAAGCCCCGCCCCTCCCCTTAGCCCCGCCCCCTTGGCCCCGGCCCCGCCCCCAGCTCAGCAGCACAGGAGCCAAACCCCGCCCGGGCCCCTGGCCACGCCCCACACGTGACCGCGCCCCCTTCTGGCCACGCCCCCTTTGCCCACCCCTCCAAGTGCCCACCCCCAGACCCCGCCCCGACCACGCCCCCTTGCGACCACGCCCCTCTGTGCCCACCCCCTCCCCCCTCCCCGTGCCCACCCCCCACTGTGCCCCTTCTAAGCCCCTCCCCTTCTTAGCCACACCCCGTGACCACGCCCCTTCTGACCTCGCCCCCTCATAGCCACACCCGTCGGAGGCCACGCCCCCTCCCGGCCACGCCCCTCCCCATGCCCACCCCTCCCCATGCCCACCCCCAGACCCCACGCCCCTCCCTGACCTCACCCCTCCTTGACCACGCCCCTCAATGACCACGCCCCTCCCCGACCACGCCCCCTCCGGCCACGCCCCTCTGGCCCCGCCCCCTCCTCTGGCCCCGCCCCCAGGCCCTGGAGCGCCGCTACGCGGCCGAGAGCCGCTCGGGGGCCCCGTCCCGGGCCTGCACCTTCGAGTACGCCTGGGGGCTGGTGTGCAGCCCCTACAGGGCCAATGTGGCCAAGGGGCTGGCGCTGCTGCAAGGTGCAGGGGGGTTATGGGGTCGGGGGGTTTATAGGGTCGGGGGGTTGGGGGGGTTGTGGGGTCAGGGGGGTATTAGGGGGATATGGGGGTCTGGGGGATTATGGGGTTATGGGGGGGTTATGGGGGGCTGGCGCTGCTGCGAGGTGCGGGGGGTTATGAGGTGCGGGGGGGTTATAGGGTCGGGGGGTGTTATAGGGTCGGGGGGTTGTGGGGGGGTTATGGGGTCCAGGCGGTTATGGGGGGGTTATGGGGGTCTGGGGGGCTGGTGCGCAGCCACTACGGGGCCGACGTGGCCAAGGGGCCGGCGCTGCTGCGAGGTACGGGGGGGTTATGGGGTCGGGGGGGTTATAGGGTCGGGGGGTCGTGGGGGGGTTGTGGGGTCTGGGGGTTATGGGGTTATGGGGGCGTTATGGGGTCATTGGGGGTTATGGGAGTATGGGGGGGCTGGCGCTGCTGCGAGGTAAGGGGGGCTGTGGGGTTTCGGGAGGGTTATGGGGTCGGGGGGGTTATAGGATCGGGGGGTTGGGGGGGTTGTGGGGTCAGGGGGTATTGGGGGGATATGGGGGGTCTGGGGGGTTATGGGGTTATGGGGGGGTTATGGGGTTATGGGGGGGTTATGGGGTCTGGGGGCTGGTGTGCAGCCCCTACGGGGCCGACGTGGCCAAGGGGCTGGCGCTGCTGCGAGGTAAGGGGGGTTATGGGGTCGGGGGGGGGGGTTTATAGGGTCGGGGGGTTGTGGGGGGGTTGTGGGGTCAGGGGGGTATTGGGGGGATATGGGGGTCTGGGGGTTATGGGGTTATGGGGGGTTATGGGGGGCTGGCGCTGCTGCGAGGTGCGGGGGGGTTATGAGGTGCAGGGGGGTTATGGGGTCGGGGGGTGTTATAGGGTCGGGGGGTTGTGGGGTCCAGGCGGTTATGGGGCGATTATGGGGGTTGGGGGGGGTTATGGGGTTATGGGGGGCTGGCGCTGCTGCAAGGTGTGGGGGGGTTATAGGGTCGGGGGGGTTGGGGGGGGTTATGGGGTCGGGGGGGTTATAGGGTTGGGGGGGCTATGGGGGGGTTATGTGGTCCGGGGGGTTATGGAGCGATTATGGGGTTTGGGGGGTTATAGGGTTATGGGGGGGTTATGGGGGGCTGGCGCTGCTGTGAGGTACGGGGGGGTTATGGGGTGGTTACGGGGTTTTGGGGGGGTTATGGGGGGTCTGCGGGGGTTATTGGGGGGGGGTTATGGGGTTTTGGGGGGTTGTTGGGGTCTGGGGGTTATGGGGGGTTATGGGGGCATAGGGGAGGTTATTGGGGTCTGGGGGGTTGTGGGGGCTATGGGGGGAGGATACGGGGCAGTATGGGGGTCCGGGGGCCCCACACGCCCCCCGGTGTCCCCCGCTGTCCCCGACGCCCCCGCTGTGCCCCCCCCCCCCCAAGAGCTGATGGCGGACGGGACACCGGAGGAGAAGCGCGACTACGTGTACTACCTGGCCCTGGGCAACTACCGCCTGAAGGTGGGGACACGGGGACACGGGGACATGGGGGGACACGGGGACGGGGGGGGTCGGGGGCATTGGGGACATTGGGGTTATTGGGGGTGTTGGGGACATTGGGGTCATGGGGACATTGGGGACATCGGGGGCGTTGGGGACATCGGGGTCATGGGGGGTGTCGGGGACATTGGGGACAAGGGGACGGGGATGGGGACATCGGGGGGACACGGGGACGGGGGGGTCGGGGACATCGGGGACATTGGGGCCACGGGGGCGTTGGGGACATGGCCGGGGGGGCTTTTGGGGCCACCTGGGGCTGGGTGACACCGGCAGGACAAAGGGGACGCTGGCCCTCACGGTGTCCCCTCCCCTTGTCCCCCCTGTGTCCCCCCATGTCCCCCCCATGTCCCCTGACCCCCCGTCCACCCTCTGTCCCCTGTCCCTCCCGTGTCCCTTGTCCCCCCCATGCCCCCCATGCCCCCCATGTCCCCCCCCATGTCCCCCCGTGTCCCCCCTTGTCCCCCCCATGTCCCCCCCGTCCCCCCCATGTCCCCTGTCCCCCCATGTGTCCCCCATGTCCTCCTGTCCCCCCATGTCCCCCCCATGTCCCCCCCATGTCCCTGTCCCCCCCACCCCCCCCAGGAGTACGAGCGGGCCCTGGGCTACGTGGGGCCCTGCTCCAGGCTGAGCCCCAGAACTCCCAGGGGCTGCGGCTGCAGCGCCACATCCTCGCCCGCGTTCGCCGAGGTGAGCGCCCCGCAGCGCCCTATAGCGCCCTATAGCGCCCCACAGCGCCCTGTAACACCCTATAGCAGCCCCACAGTGCCCAATAGTGACCCACAGCGCCCCATAGTGCCCTATAGCACCCCCACAGTGACCCCATAGTGCCCCATAGCACCCCCACGGCGCCCTATAGTGCCCTACAGCGCCCCACAGAGCCCTACAGAGTCTCATAGCACCCCCATAGCACCCCCACAGCACCCTATAGCGCCCTATAGCACCCCAACAGCGCCCCATAGTGACCCATAGCACCCCCACAGCACCCTATAGCACCCCCACAGCACCCTATAGCGCCCTATAGCACCCCCGCAGCACCCCATAGTGCCCCACAGCACCCCCACAGCCCCCTATAGCACCCCCACAGCACCCTATAGCACCCTACAGCACCCCAACAGTGCCCCATAGTGCCCCATAGCACCCCCACAGCACCCTATAGCACCCTATAGCACCCCAACAGTGCCCCATAGTGCCCCATAGCACCCCCACAGCACCCTATAGCACCCTATAGCACCCCCGCAGCGCCCCATAGTGACCCATAGCACCCCCACGGCACCCCATAGCGCCCCCCAGCACCCAGGGGTGGTGGCGCGCCCGCACGCGTGACGCGTCCTCACGTGTGTGTTCTGTGTCCCCTGTGTGTCCCCCAATGTCCCCGTGTCCCCCCATTGTCCCCATGTGTCCCCAATGTCCCCATATCCCCCCCATGTCCCCCCAATGTCCACTTGTCCCCATGGCCCCCCCATGACCCCAAATGTCCCCATGTCCCCCCCAATGTCCCCCCGTCCCCCCATGTCCCTGATGTCCCAATGTCCCCCCAATGTCCCCATGTCCCTACCATGTCCCCATGTCCTCCCCATGTCCCCACCATGTCCTTGTGTCCCCCCCATGACCCCAAATGTCCCCATGTCCCCCCCAATGTCCCCCTGTCCCCCCCCAGACGTGCTGCTGGGCGCGGCCATCGTGGGGGGCGTGGTGCTGGGCATGGCCGGCCTGGCCGGGCTGCTGAGATTGCTCATCTCCCGCGGCCGTCACTGATGTCACCGCGTCCGCAACGTCCCCGCGGGGGCCCCGTGGGATCCCCAGATTGTCCCCAGTGTCCCCGTGTCCCTGATGACCCCGATGTCCCCAACCCGTCCCCAATGTCCCCAACCTGTCCTCGTGTCCCCAACGTCCCCAACCCGTCCCCAACGTCCCCAACCCGTCCTCAATGTCCTCAACCCATCCCCAATGTCCCCAACTTGCCCCTATGTCCCCAACCCGTCCCCAACGTCCCCAACCCATCCCCACGTCCCCAACCCCTCACTGTCCCCAAGTCCTGTGTCCCCTTGTCCCCAACACCCTCCCATTTCCCCATGTCCCCTCCCCGTGTCCCTGTCCCCCCTCCCCGGCCTTGGTGGCACAGTGACAACTTGGAGGCGACGACGACACGGTGACAATGCGGTGGTGACAGCGATGATAAGGTGACAACGCGGTGACAACACGGAGGTGACAATGACACGGTGGTGGCAGCACAGTGAGGACGGTGACAGCGTGGTGACAACGCGGTGGCATCACGGCCACCCTTGGGGACATCCTGGTGACAAGACGAGGCACAGCAGTGGCACGGTGACACGGGGACGGTGGCAGAAGGACAGCGCGGTGACACGATGGTGACAAGCTGGGGACAACGTGGGGACAACGTGACGGCGACAACGTGGTGACAACGCGGTGGCACCGCAGGGACAAGGCGGTGACGACGGCGGCGCGGTGGCAGCGCGGTGACACGAGGGACACCAGCAGGGGACACGTGAGTCCCCCCGCAGCCCCCCCAGTGCCTTGGGGACAGCCCCGAGGTCCCCGTGCCTTGGGGACAGCCGCGTCCCCTCCGTCCCCCCTGTAAATAATAAAGCAGCGCGGGCTCGGGGCGTGCTTGTCCTTGTCACTGTGCTTGTCCCCAAACTGTCCCTGCCCCACCCCCGTCCTGTCCCCGTCCCCGATCTGTCCCTGTTCCTGTCCCCAACCTCTCCTTGTCCCTGTCCCCATCCCCATCCTGTCCCCATCCCCATCCTGTCCTAGTCCCTGTCCTGTCCTTGTCCCCGTCCCCGTCCTTGTCCCTGTCCCAATCCTGTCCCCACCCTGTCCCTGTCCCCATCCCAATCCCTGTCCCAGTTTTGTCCCAATCTTGGCCCCATCCCGTCCCTGTCCCCATCCCGTTCCCATCCTGTCCTTGTCCCTATCCCTGTCCCAATCCTGTCCCCATCCTGTCCCCAGTCCCGTCTCTTGTCCCCATCCATGTCCTTGTCCCCATCCTGTCCTAGTCCCTGTCCTGTCCCTGTCCCCGTCCCCATCCTGTCCTTGTCCCTATCCCCGTCCTTGTCCCTGTCCCAATCCTGTCCCCATCCTGTCCTTGTCCCTATCCCCGTCCTTGTCCCTGTCCCAATCCTGTCCCCATCCCTGTCCTTGTCCCTGTCCCCATCCTGTCGCCGTCCCCCCCACCCGCGGGTGCCGGGCGCGTGCCGAGCCCGCGGACGGACGCTGCCGCTTCCGATGACGCCGCCGGTGACACCCTTGGGGACACGGCACGGGGGGGGGGGGGTCGAAACAGGACCCCATATCCGGGGGGACAACGGGGGGCCCTGTTGGGGTCCCACGGCCCCCCAGTGTCCCCATCACTCTCCCCGTCACTCTCCCCGTCACTGTCCCCGTCATTGTCCCCGTGTCCCCGTCACTGTCCCCGTGTCCCCGCCACCGGCGTCAACAGGAAGGGGCCGGGGGGGCGCAGGAAGGGTGGGGGCGGACGCGGCCCCCGCAGGGAAGGGGCCCGGGGGGGCCGGGGGCACCTCGCCCGGGGGGGGACCCACAGGAGGGACCCACGGGGGGAGCGGGGGGAACAGCGCCGCCGGCACCCCGCGGAGCCGTCACCCCATGGGGCCGTCACCCCACGGAGCCCATTGTCCTATGGATCCCATTGTCCTATGGACCCCATTGTCCTATGTGGCCATCACCCCGTAGACCCCATTGTCCTATGGACCTCATTGTCCTATGGGGGCCGTCACCCCATGGAGCTGTCACCCATGGACCCCCTTGTCCCATGGGGTCATCGCCCCATAGACTCCATTGTGCCATGGAGCCCATTGTCCTATAGACCCCATTGTCCTATAGACCCCATTGTCCTATGGGGCCATCACCCCCTAGACCCCATTGTCCTATAAACCCCATTGTCCTATGGGGTCATCCCCCCTCGACCCCATTGTCCTGTGGGGCCATCACCCCATGGAGCCCATTGCCCCCTCAGCCCCATTCCCCCATGGATCCTTCACCCCATGGACCCCATTGTCCCATGGAGCCATCACCCTATAGACCCCATCACCCCACAGACCCCATAACCCTATTGTTCCATCACCCCATAGACCCCCATTGCCCCATAGACCCCCCCACATACCCCATCACCCCATAGATCTGTGACCCCCATGGGTCCTTCACCCCATGGACCCCATTGCCCCGCAGACCCCAGAGACCCAATCACCCCATAAACCCCCCGTTCCCATTAATCCAGCACCCCATAGACCCCATCACCCCACAGACCCCATCACCCCACAGACCCCACCACCCCACAGATCTGTGACCCCAGAGATCTGTCACCCCATAGCCCCCACAGACCCCACAGTCACCCCACAGACCCCATTCCCCCAAACCCCACACCCCATCCCCCCTATTTATCCCTCCCTCTTCCCCCCCTTTATCCCACCCCCCTTTATCCCCCCCTTGTCCCCACCCCCGCCCCCCCCTTGTCCCCACCCCTCCCCGTCCCCATAAAGCCGCCCCCCCCCCCGAGGCCACCGCCGCTGCCACCGCCGCCACGGGCGCCGTGAGTCCTCGTGTCCCCACGCGCTGCCACCCCCTGGCCCCGACCCCGAGACCCCCTGTCCCCAACCCCGACCCCCGTGTCCCCGACCCCGAGACCCCGGTGTCCCCAACCCTGACCTCGGTGTCCCCAACTGAGACCCCGCTCTCCCCGTCCCCGGTGTCCCCATCCCGTCCCTGGTGTCCCCAACCCTGGTGTCCCCGACCCCGGTGTCCCCAACCCCATCCCCGGTGTCCCCATCCTGACCCCAGTGTCCCCAGCCGAGACCCTGGTGTCCCCAACCCCGAGACCCGGTGTCCCCATCCCGACCCCGGTGTCCCCTCGCGTGTCCCCAGCTCCAACCCTGGTGTCCCCTCAAGTGTCCCCTTGGCTGTCCCCATCCCGACCCCAGTGTCCCCAACCTTGAGACCCTCGGTGTCCCCAACCGAGCCCCCAGTGTCCCCCCGAGTGTCCCTGACCCCAAACTCAGTGTCCCCTCAATTGTCCCCAACCCCAACCCCAGTGTCGCCAGCCCCCGGTGTCCCCAACCCTGAGACCCTCGGTGTCCCCAGCTGAGCCCCCGGTATCCCCCTGAGTGTCCCCATCCCAACCCCGGTGTCCCCAACCCCGAGACCCTCAGTGTCCCCAGCCCCGGTGTCCCCAACCCCGGTGTCCCCAACCCCGGTGTCCCCCCGAGTGTCCCCAGCCCCGGTGTCCCCAACCCCAGTTTCCCCAACCCCGGTGTCCCCCCGAGTGTCCCCAGCCCCGGTGTCCCCAACCCCGGTGTCCCCCGAGTGTCCCCAGCCCCGGTGTCCCCAACCCCAGTTTCCCCAACCCCGGTGTCCCCCCGAGTGTCCCCAGCCCCGGTGTCCCCAACCCCGGTGTCCCCCCGAGTGTCCCCAGCCCCGGTGTCCCCAACCCCAGTTTCCCCAACCCCGGTGTCCCCCCGAGTGTCCCCAGCCCCGGTGTCCCCAGCCCCGGTGTCCCCAACCCCGGTGTCCCCAACCCCAGTGTCCCCCCGAGTGTCCCCAACCCCAGTGTCCCCCGAGTGTCCCCAGCCCCGGTGTCCCCAACCCCGGTGTCCCCAACCCCGGTGTCCCCCGAGTGTCCCCAACCCCGGTGTCCCCGACCCCGGTGTCCCCGTCCCCGATGCCCCCCTGCGCCCCCGCCCTGGGCTGGGGGTGGCCCTGGGGGTGGCCGCGGGCGCCGTGGGGTGGGCGCTGCTGGTGGCCTCCCTGCCCCACGGCGCCTGGGGGTGGCGGGGGCCAGGCCACCGCCGTGGCCGCCGTCACCGTCACCCGCGGGCTCTGGAGCGACTGCGCCACCGACGCCACCGGGGTGACGTCCTGCGTGCCCCTCGTGTCCCTGCTCACCCTGCCCGGTGAGGGGTTATGGGGTTTGGGGGGGGGGGATATGGGGGATTTAGGGACATCGGGGACACTGGGGGGACATGGGGACAAGGGGGGATATGGGGGATATGGGGTCGTGGGGGGATATGGGGACATTGGGGACACTGGGAGGATATGGGGACGTGGGGGGGGTCTGGGGGTGTTGGGGGGGGGACATGGGGCCTGTGGGGACACAGGGGGCTTTGGGGGGACATGGGGGTACTTTGGGGCACACAGAGGGACATGGGGGGACAACATGGGGGGGGGCTACGGGGACATATGGGGACATGGGGAGGGGGCCACAGGGCCGGGGGGGGGGCTATGGGGCCATGGGGGGCTCTGGGAGGACTATGGGGTCATGGAGGGGCTATGGGGGGGCCATGGGGCTATGGGGGGGGCATGGGGCCATGGGGGGGTGCTCTCGGGGGCTCTGGGGGTCATGGGGCTATGGGGGGGCCATGGGGCTATGGGGAGGGCATGGGGCCATGGGGGGGGGGGTGCTCTCGGGGGGCTCTGGGGGGGTCAGGGGGCTATGGGGAGGCCGTGGGGCTATGGGGGGGGCATGGGGTCCCTGACCCCCCCCCCCCCCCAGCATACCTGCAGGGCAGCCGGGCGCTGGCTCTGGGGGCCGCGGTGCTGGGGGCCCCGGGGCCGCTGCTGCCCCTCCTGGGGGCTGCGGGGGGCAACGGCGGGGCCGGGCCGCGGGGGGTCCTGCTGCTGCTGGCCGGTACGGGGGGGCACGGGGGGCACGGGGGGTGCGTTGAGGGGGGTTATGGGGGGCTATGGGAGGCTATGGGGGGGCAAAGGAGCTATGGGGAGGAGTGTGGGGGGTTATGGGGGGGTTATGGGGTCTGGGGGGGGCATGGGGAGGGTATGGGGGGGCCATGGGCGATGGGGGGGCATGGGGGGGCAATGGGGGGCTCATTGGGAGGGGCATGGGGGGCTATGGGGGGTTATGGGGGGGTTGTGGGGGGGGGCAAAGGGGCTGTGGGGAGGGGTGTGGGGGAGCTATGGGGGGGCTATGGGGGGGCTATGGGGGTTGGGGGGCACGGGGGGCACAGGGGGGCACGGGGGGGCACAGGGAGCTATGGGGGGGCCATGGAGGGCTATGGGGGGTTGCGGGGGGTTATGGGGGGCTAGGGGCAGTTTATAGGGGATTATAGGGGGCTACGGGGGGGCTCATAGGGGGCTATGGGGGGGTTACGGGGGCTGGGGGGTTACAAGGGGTTCGGGAGGGGGTCTGGGGCCTGCACCCATGGGTGCCCCCCCCCCGTGCCCCCCCTTCCCCAGGTCTGGGGGCGCTGGGGGCGGCCGCATGGTTCGGGGCCGCCGTCAGCCAGGAGTTCTTCGACCCCCAGCACGCGGGCGTCAGGTGGGGGGGGGGGGGGGGCGGGGGGGCACGGGGGGGGGGCACGCGGGGGGTCATCTGGGGGGGGCGGGGGGGCGGGGGGGAAATTGTGGAGGGGAAGGGGGGAGGTTCATTGTGGGTTATGGGGGGGGGCATGGGGGGGGGTCTCGTGGGGGGGCAAGGGGGTGGGGGGTCCAATGGGGGGGGCGTGGGGGAGGGGGAAATTTGGGGGGGTTTGGGGGGGCTGTGAGGGGGTATGGGGGGGTAAGGGGGTGCGGGGGGGTCTCAAGGAGGGGTCAGGGTGATTGGGGGGTTCCCATGGGGGGGGGTTGGAGGTGGGGGGGGGGGGTCCGGGGAATTTGGGGGAGGGTCAGAGTGGTCGGGGGGGGGGTCTGGAGGGGAATGGGGTGGTCCCACGGGGGGTTTTGGGGGTGCCGGGGGTTCGAGGTGGTTTTTTTTGGGGGGTGGGGTCACGTTCTTGTCCCCCCCCCAGGTACGAGCCGGGCCCGGGGCTGTTCCTGGCCGCGGGGGGCGGTGCTGGCCGGGGCGGGGGGGCCGTGCTCATCGCCTCGGCGCGGGGACCCCCCGGCACAGGACCCCAGGTGAGGGATCCCCTCCCCAAAACGGGACCTCCCCCCCTAAAATTTAGACCCCCCCCCAAAAAAAAACCCGCCCCCCCCCCAAAAACAACCCCCACAACTCCGCCCCTCCCCAAAATAGGAACCTCCCCCCCAAAATGGGACCCCCCCCCCCAAAATGGGACACCTCCGCCCCATCTGGGACCCCCCCCCCCTTGGTAGAATACCCCCACAAAGTGGGAGCCCCCCGAAAAAAAATGGACACCCCTCCCCCGCACAACTCGAACCCCACAGCCGTGACCCCCCCCCCATAAAAAAGGGGACCCCTCCCCAAGCATATTCCCCCCCAATGGGGGGGGGGGCAAGGTTTCCCCCCCCAGCGTGGGCCACCTCGAAAAATGGGGACCCCCCCCCAAAATGTGCCCCCCCATAGTGGGAACCCCCAAAGTGCCCCCCCAAATTATGACACCCCCCCCAGTGGGACCCCTGCCCCAAAGTGGGACCCCCCCCCCCCAAAGTGCTCCCCCCAAAGTACTCCCCCAAGTGGGATCCCCCCAGACAGGGACCCCCATAAATTGTGACCCCCCCCCCAAAACTGTGACCCCTCCCATCACTATGCCCCCCCCATATGACCCCCCCAGCAGAGAGCCCCTTTGCCCCCCCCCCCCCCCCAAAAAAAACCCTCCCTTTCCTGCTGGGGAGGGGCCGAGGTTTGGGGGTACCCCCCCATTAACCCCGTGCCCCCCCCCCAAATTTCCTGCAGCCACCCCCTCGGGGCCCCCCCGGCCCCGGGGCGCCTCCGCCGCCAGCCTGGGGGACAAATATGGGCGCAATGCCTACGTGTGACCCCCCCGCAATGGGGAGCACCACCCCCTCCCCCTCCGGGAGGACCCCCCCCCCCCCAAGGACAGTGGGACCCCCAAAGGACAATGGGGACCCCCCCCCAAAGGAAAATGGGGACCCCCTCCAAAGGAAAATGGGGACCACCCAAGACAATGGGGACCTCCCGCCCGGACTTTGGGGACTCCCCCAGGACAACGGGGACCCCCCAGGACCATGGGGACCCCCCCGAAGGATAATGGGACCCACAGGACCATGACGATACTCCCCCCTGGATGATGAGGCCCCCCCCAAAAAATGGGGATCCCCCCAGGACTCTGGGGACCCCTCCCAGACAATGGGGAACCCCTGGACAATGGAGAACCCCCCAAAAATGGGGACCCCCCATGGACTTTGGGGAACCCCCCCGAATGATGGGACCCCCCCCCCCCCGGAAAATGGGGGAGGTCTTTTTTTTTTGGGGGGGGGCTTTTGGGTGGGGTCTGTATGGGGGGGGGGGGGGGCTGTTCCTGTCAATGGTAATTACAGCGTTAATGATGAGGCGCTGCCCTAGTGCTCCCAGTATACACCAGTGCTCCCAGCGCCCCCCAGTGCTACCAGTATCCTCCCAGTATCCCCCCCAGTGCTCCCAGTGTCATCCCAGTATCCCCCCCAGTGCTCCCAGTATCCCCTCTAGTGCTCCCAGTATCCTCCCTGTGCCCCAGAGGGCTCCCAGTATCCTCCCAGTGCTCCCCCAGTATCCACCGCCCAACCTCCACCACCGGTCTCCTCGACGTTCATGACCGTGACCACGGAGCTCTGCACCCATGGCCATAGGGTAGCTCAATACCTGCACCCGTGGCCATGCCCATGCCCATGACCATGGAGCTCTACACCAATGACTGTGACCATGGAGTTCTACCACGACCATGCCCATGCCCATGAAGATCTACCCCCATGACCATGACCATGAAGCTCTGCACCCATGACCGTGACCATGCCCATGAAGCTCTACACCCATACCCTTAACCATGAAGCTCTACGCTCATGACCACGATGACCATGCCCATGAAGCTCTTCACCCTCTTCAACTCTTCATGACCATGACCATGGAGGTTCGTGCTCATGACCATGAAACTCTACCCCCATGACCGTGACAGTGAAGCTTTGCACCCATGACCGTGAAGCTCTACGCCCATGACCATGAAGTTCTACACCCATGGCTGTAACCATGAAGCTCGGCCATGACCACGACCACACTCATGAGGCTCTACACCCATGCCCATGAACCTCTACAGCCATGGCCATGAAGCTCTGCACCCATGAACATGACCATGACCGTGAAGCTCTGCACCCATGACCATGATGACCATGACCATGAATGTCTACACCCATGCCAATGCCCATGAAGCTCTACACCCATGGCCATACCCATGAAACTACACACCCACGAACATGACCGCGATCATGACCGTGACCATGAAGTTCTACACCCATGGCCATGCCCATGAAACTGCACACCCATGAACATGACCGTGATCATGACCATGACCATGGAGCTCTACACCCATGACCCGCCCCCCCCCACCCCCCCCCCCACGTCATGTGCTCCTCCCTCCCGATAAATGCGATTGTTTTCCCGGCCGAGCCTTCGCGTCCTCCTTTTACAGCCCCCCGTGGCCTCCAGCAGGGCCTCCAAGGTGATGGGGGCCGGGCCTTCATCGGCCATAAACCTCCCCAGGGCTGGCTGGCCACGTGACCGCCCTGCTCGTTATCTCGGCCCTAACGAAGGCTCAGAGATAACACCGAGGCTCGCGGGATTTCCTGGGCCTCCTTCCTGTTGGCCTCTGCTCCTGGCCCAAAAAGCGCAATTTTTGGTCAGAAAACCCCCGTTTTTTTCAGTTTTTTTTAGAATAAAAATATTTTTCAGAATTTTTATCAGCCAGTGGTGATTCACGGCAATTCCTGGAGCAGCCCACAATAATAATAATAATTATCATTTTTATTATTATAATTGCCATTGTCATTATTATTATTATTATTACTATAATAATAATATTATTATGACTATTACTATTATTACTACTATTACTTTTATTCTTACTCTTTTTCTTCTGATTATTTTTATCATTTCCTGAGTCCCTGAGTAGGTGTTCTGTCATTTCTATGCAAAAGAAGCAAATTTTGGGGGTGCCTGTGTCCTGGAGGATGGAGATTTACCCAGGGTGCCTTTATGATGCCTTTATTTAATTTTAATTTTAATTTTAATTTTAATTTTAATTTTAATTTTAATTTTAATTTTAATTTTAATTTTAATTTTAATTTCTAATTTTAAATTCTAATTTTAGTTCTAATAACCTGATTCCGTTTTAATTCTAGTTCCAATTCTAATTCTAATTCTAATTCTAATTCTAATTCTAATTCTAATTCTAATAATTCTAATTCTAATTCTAATTCTAATTCTAATTCTAATTCTAATTCTAATTCTAATTCTAATTCTAATTCTAATTCTAATTCTAATTCTAATTCTAATTCTAATAACCTGATTTCATTTTTAATCCTAATTTTAATTCTAATTTTATTTGTAGTGCCTCAATTTCATTTTAATTCTAATTTTTGTTTCTGACTTTAATGCCTTTGTTTCAGGTAATCCAGGCCTTGGGAACTGCATGCCCATGCCTCTCCCTAGTTGAATCCAGTCAGGATGTAGGAAGACTCTTGATTTTTTTGAATTTTAACTTATTTTCAGTCTTTTGGCATCCCTCTGCTTCTTGCTACCACATCTTGGCTCAGTGCCAATGGGCAATAAACTCTCAGAAATGTGTTTTTTTATTTATTTTTTATCACATAGTATTGCAAATCAGGGAAACGCCTGGCTTGGACGCTCTGCGGAATCAGCAAAACTGTAAACCTTTAAAAATAAATAAAAATAAGCCATTTACGGCAGCGTGCAGCTGCCATTGGCCAGGTTTGTTAACAAATGACGTGCCCGGCTGATAACGAGACGGAATAAAACCAGGAATTACGGCCTCAAAACCGCAGCTGGAAAGGAAGGCGGGAGGGCTGTAAGGTGCGTTACTGAATTTATTGCTTTCCTGTTTTTCTAGAAATTATGCTCCGCGGCTCCATCGTGGGAGAGCAGACGTTTAGAGCTCAAATTTCTTCATTTTTGGTGCTTCCATAATTGGCAATTAAAAAAAAAAAAGTGAATTTTATGGTTGGTTGGGAGGGCCACCTTGCGCAAAAAATTGATTTTAATAAACTTTAATATTGATATTTTACCACCCCCCATTGATTAATGCTATATTTTAGGGCTCTTTTTTAAGGCTCTTATTCAATATTTAGCCAATAAGAAAGAAAATTGAAGAGAGGAAGATTTGTATTGTTTAGTGCTTTAAATGCATTTTTTTTCTATATAACCGGAATTTCTTGGGGTGCTGGAGCATGGGAGGAGAAGAGATGTAAAAAGTTCAACCTGCTTTTTCACCAAAAAAAAAAGCTTTTTCAAAAGAATTCCCTTTGAGTTATTATTCTGAAATAGAAAAGTATTTTGGACTTATAATTTTTTATTTTTATTTTTTACAAATAAATGTGGTACTCTTTGCAAGGGCAAATCAATATCCTCCTGTAGAAAACACAAATTTTTAGTTGTTTGAAAAAATACTTTTTTCAAAAGTTTTTTTTTTTTTTGAAAACATATTTTTTTCAAAACCCGATTTTTCATTTTTGGTTCTTGAATTTCAGTAAAGATTGGCAAAAAAATCTGTAATTAGAAATAGTCAAAAATTCTGTGTTGAACATGCTTTTGCAGGAAGATGTAATGAATAACGATGTCCCCCACGTGGTTTGAATTGTTTGGAATGTGAGAATTATTGAAATTAATGCTTTTTAAAAATGCTATTTAAAAAAGATTTTCATTTTTTTTAATGCATACATTAAGGGCATAATTTAAAATAGAAATAATTGCCAGCTTTTCAAAAAAATTGTTGTTTTTTTTTGGTTTCCTCACACAACGGTGTTTCTCCATAGATGGGAAAGGCGAAATTCAGCAAATTGGAAATAATTTTTATCACCCTCTTCTGCTTGGTGGTGGCTGTGGCTTGCGTCCTCATTGGCATTTTGGCGACGAGGGAAGAGGGAACAGAAGATACCAGTAAGTGTCAATTTTGGGGAAAAAAAATCACAATCTTGGAATTTTCAGATTAGCTTGGCAAAAATCCAATAAAGAAAAACAATGGAAATTTGCAGAAATTGGATTCTGGAGCTGAATGGGAAGGATTCCTTTGGAAACTGAGGGAATTCTTGTAATGCCTGTTGTTGGGGTCTTGGAAAATGTGGGAAAGCAAGAAAATGTGCATTCTTTTCCTTGTGTTTTTGCAAAAATTTACAGCGTTCTCTTCTTGGCAAGTCTCCCATTTTAATCATTAACCAAAGGTAAACCAGAGTCACATGCTGATAGCAGGAAATAACCAAAAATGTTAATTTTTATTATTTTATTACATCAGAAATCACTCAGAAACATCCTGAAAAAAATGAAAAAATGCAGGTTTTCTCTTTTTTTTTTTTTTTTTGTCGGTCGTAAAATTTTGTATAGCTGGAGACGTGGCCGCTGTTTGGAGGGGACGTTGGTGGTTGGGTGCTCTGGGGGCGAGAACCAAAAACCAGTTACGAGGGCATGGGAATAATTTGTGTTTTGGGTAATTTAAACGGTGTGAAATGTTCGTCCATGACCCGAAATTAACCTCTGGGTTCCTTCGCCTCACAGCATTTTCCCCAACCTGCCCGAGCGTGACAGCAGCCGAGAGGATCGACTGCATCCCGGATCAAGTCGCCACCAAGGTCTGGAAATACCCAAAAAAGGCATAAAAAAACAGGTTATAGCCAAAACCCAGGGCTGAAATTACTCACATTTCATAATGCTAAAATACATTATTTATATAAAAGCATCTTTTTAAACATTTTTTCAACCTGCAAGTGCCTAATTTTTCTTGGTAGTGTGCAAATACCAATTTTAACAACCAATTTTAACAAGTTTTAACAACCAATTTTTAAACCAATGTTTAACCAATATTTAAAAGTTTTAAACCAATGTTTAAACAAATACTTAAAAATTTTAAACCTGTGTTTCACCCATATTCAAAAATTTTAAATTAAAAACTTAAATTGAAAAAACACTATTTTTTAAACCAGCAAGAAAGCCCACACCATGGGTTGGGGTTGGGAACAAAATTAGGCCCAAATGAAGCAATTTGGGAAAAATTTCCTCTAGGCTTTGCTGCAACCTGGCTTCATGGCAAATCATGATATGCCAGAAGTGCTTTTTTTTTGCTGTGATGTCAGAAACGAACTCTATAATTATTTAATAATAATTTAATTATTAAATATTGCCGGATTTGAGAAGAAGAGGGAAATCTCGTTGCCATCACATCGCCTTTTTATGGCAAGTCCCACGTTGTGCGTCATTCCTACCATTTCATATCATAGGCATTAAACATTGCAGAATTTGAGGATAAAAACAGAGAATTTGGGAATTCTTCTGCCCACAGCAGTGCAGCAAAGATTTGGTGAAATTTTATTTATTTAAATTTCACGTTGTGCATTACCCATAAGAGTCCACTGATTTTTAAGCATCGAAAATTTCTTTCCTTATTGAAGACTGTAAAGTTGATTTGATGGAATAATTGAATAATTCTATAATAAGAAACAGAAGGCAAGTTTTTGTTGCCTTTTTTTCACTATTAAGTAGATTTTTGGCTAAATGTTGGCTGGGAAATTTTCAGTGTGTGGAAGCTCGTAGAGCCAGTTAGCATACATCTTCCTTTTCTTTTTCATCCAAAATACCCAAACAAAACAAACAAACGAAAAAATGAGCTCATAAAACTAGAATTATTGAGCAGAGAGGGATGGGGAGAAAATAGCCATTTTCTAGCCAGCCACAGGACCAAGGGAAATGTGCTGGAATACGAGCTTGATGCGACTTGCGAACACGCCCTGGTATCACCTACCATGACCAGCACGCATGCTAGTTGGAGATTTCATCGTTCTTTTTCTGATAAAACCCTGCTCGATCTGGGGAATTTTACACACATACCAGCACGTGTACAGTCATGCCTTGCCTTGATCCTGGGGGCAGAGCTCAATGTTCAGCAGTTATTGCCGCTATCGAGGTTATCTCTGGATAAGCTCTTTATTTTTGGCCCTGGTGCCTCTATCGGCATTTGGGAGGTCGCTTTTATAGCCCGGAGGGCAGGGTGAACTTAAATATTTATGTAAAATTATAACTTTGATAATAGCACGGGCCCTTTCTTCGGGTGGACTCTGCTCCATCACCTGTGGTGGATGTGAACGATGTGTTCTCTACGATACGTGCTATAAAGCATACACTCTAAATTCCTACTTAAATGTGCTTATTTAAGCATTAATATTTAAATATTCTCCTCTAATATTCTTATTTAAATAGAAGGTATAATTGGAAGGTAGCAGAAAGTTGGAGAAAGAGGATGTTGGATGCCCCAGTGTGGGATAACCAGTTCACTTCTAATATTCAGTAGTTGTTTTCTGATATTTAATAGTTGTTTTCTGATATTAAATATTCATTTTAGTAATTTTCTGATATTCAATAGTTGTTTTGGCAGGCAGTTGAAATACTTTATAATCAATTTGGATACAAAGTGAATTTTGGTTTATCTTGGGTGGTTTTGTAGGCACATCTATGTTCGCTGCAAAATTGAGCCAAAATTCATAAAAATGAGCATTTCTTGGGCTTTTGCACAAAATTGGGGGAAATTGGTGTGGTTTTGAGCTGCTCCAAATCCTGCCTGGTTCTGCATTGACTGAAATGGGGAGAAATCGGCGTTGGGAAAGTCCTGGAGATCTTCACATTGGGTTGAGGACACTGGTGGACCTTTGTTCCCCATGAAATTCCCTGGGTATCATCACAACGATGCTTTGACCCCAGGAATGACGCATATTGCTAATGATAACAAAGATAATTGGATGCTTAAAGTAACAGAAGGCCCATATCTTGCTTTCAAACGTGACACTCATTCACAACGCGGGTGAACAACTTAATTCCTTCCAGAAAAGTGAAGGTATTTATTGGGCTGGAAAGTTTTATTGGTTTATTGGGCTGGAAGGGTTGCTGTCACTACTCCAACACGTGTGCTGTACATGACAGACTGAACTGCTTTTATTTTTTTATTTATTTTTATGCCTTTGCTTTAAATAAAGTCGATTTTATCTCCTTTTGAGGCTATGAGGAGCTAATTTGAAAATTTCTGGTATTTCAACATGAGGTTGGAATGATCTATGCATCAGGTGCTCCATTTGGAGACACTTATAAGCCACAAAGGAAGCAATTGATTTGTCTTTATACCAAAATTATTGCTTTTTTCATTATTTTTTAAAACACTGCTTCAATGCTAAAAATTTTAAAGCAGAAATTTTAAAAACATTCCTTCATTTGCTTTAAAACACTCCTCAGCCTACGACCTTTCTTATCCTATCTGCCATGGCAATCATTTCTTTAAAAAACATAATTTGCTTGTGGCATTAAGGAAGAACAAATGTTCCCAAATCCTCTTTATTTATTTATTTTCAGAACTAATGAGCAAATTTCTAGTTTCAATCCCCCAAAACTCTTCTTGGCACCCAACTGACCTGATAGGATGTTCGGAGATGGAGCTGGGTGGATGGAAAATACTATATAGGGTTTTTGGTGGATGTACCTCGTGTGAATTTCGTAAATTTTATGACATGGGATTTAGTTGTGGAAAAAAATCACCTTTTTTGCTTTGTTTCGGACCAGAACCTGTGCAACCTCCGTGGCTGCTGCTGGAGCCCCCAGAGCGACACCAGCGTGCCCTGGTGCTACTTCTCCTCCAACCATGGCTACAAAATGGGGGGACAAGTGCAGTCAACTCCACAGGGTGAGTTCACACACCAAGAACTGGGAACACACGGATCCCAATAAAATCAATGATTTTATAATTTGTTTATTTTAATTTCCCCACCCCAAGGGTTCCAAGTTTTGTTGAACCGGCTCTCGTCACCGTCACTTTTCGGGAATGACATCAACACCGTGCTCCTCACTGCAGAATATCAGACACAAAATCGCTTTCGGTTCAAGGTGAGTTTTTCCAAGTTTAATGTGTTTTTTTTTTTTTTTTTTTTTTTTTTTTACAAAATTTTGGCCTGGGTGGTGCACAAGGGAGATTCTACAAGATTATAAAGGAATTAATTTGATTTAGTAATGAATCCTCTTTCTTGCTCTGTGACGCCTACCAAAAATTAGCACTCCCAGTGCTTCAAATGAAAAAATTTGGACCAGGAGAAACCTTTCTTGTACCCGGAGGAGCAATGGGTACAAAATCCTTAACACGACAGCATTCATGCAGAAAAAAAATCCCCCAAAATAGTTTTTTTTTTTCTTTAATCCTACTTCCATTTTTCCCCCTTTTCATCAGAAAAGAGTTTGGGTCAAGTACTTTTATTAATTTCATTATGGCTTTAGAACATCCAAAGCACGTTGTGTAAAATTCAGTGGCCGTTGATGGATTTTGAGCCTGGGCTGGACTTCTCTTGCCCTATTTTTGTCCTTTTTAAATTTTTTTTGGGGGGGATGAAGGGCGTTTGCCACACGTTTTCCTGCCAGAAATGTGGAAGTTGGGGTGGGTTTGCTATAACCAGCCAATATAGGACGTACAGAAAGACTGGAAGTGAGATGCTGTGAAATGCCTAAAAATATTATTATGCAGAATTTGAGCATAATTAGTCATGGGAAAAATACTCTCAGATCAAGTAATGATGGGAAATGTCTAAATATATGTATGAATATATATCTGACTCCAGTCAGATCAC